>NC_039366.1:175988003-176344837 GCF_003573695.1 Papaver somniferum
GGGGGGGTACCAGGGGATGATCTCTGGACTAGCCAGTAGACATTTGAATAAATTTTAATTACAATTACAAATTCAGTCCCTTTATCACAGTTGATTATTTTGAATTTTATGTGTGTGTGTTTGAATTATCCTGTATGATGTTTATTGTTGTTCACATGTTTAGCATGAGCTAAACTGCATTAGGCTAAGGCTCAGATGAAGCCTAGTGCACTGTCAAATGGTGAATTGCTAGGATAGTTATCCTGTTGTCTGTTTTGATTGAGCAATGGGAAGAGATTGATGCTCATAGTGCCTGTGATTGATTGTTCTGTCAAAAGACATTCAATGCTAGGGGCAAACTAGTGAGCAAATTAGTTTTCCTCCCATTCCATATGTATGCATAGGATTTTCAACTCAACCTAGGATCACACTGCTTGGCTAGGACACAAAGGTGGATTCTAAGCCCTTAGCTTAGCCACAATCCCTTTTACAGTCACTTAATTTCAGTTCTATTTTGTTCCCTGCTAAATTTACCTTCCTTCACTGTTTTTCTTGCAATTTGTAGCTGTTGTGCACTGAAATCAGTGCACAAACTCCCCCTGCCCTTGGCTTACAGCCTTGGTTCCCTGCTATTGTTATTTTATATCCTCTGCCATTTAATCTTTGTTGTGCTGCCATCGTGTGTTAACTGCTTTGCTTTGTTAACTGTTTTAGTTCTTTGTTTCACTGCCTTCATCCATCACTGCTCACTGCCATAGTGCCTTGTCTCCATTGCTAGCTTAGGAAAACTTCTTGTATGCTCCACTCCCTGTGGACTAACCCCTACTCATCCCTATACTATAAAGCTTGGCATTGTATACTTGCAAGTCTTTTGTGTGTCGTTCCCAAGCACACCAAGTTTTTGGCGCCGCTGCCGGGGAGCTGGCTGCCATATTTTTGAAGTTTTCATTGTTGTTCTGTGGCCTTGCTGTGCTTGAAGCTGTTGTGGCCTTGCTGTGCTTGAAGCTGTCTCCTGAGATCATTGCACTCTTGTTCACTTGCAGGTGCCACTGAGTTGCTGCTGCTGCTGCTGTTGCTGGAGATGGTGAACCAAGCCTGCTGCTGCCAAGCCAAAGCAACTGGGTTTAGCCACCTGCTGCTGCTGGGGCTCTGCCTTCTTTTGTTGCTGGGCTCGTGGTCTTCTGTGAGCTGGGCTTCGTTGCTGCTGCTGCTGGGCTCTGTTCCACCTGTTGTTGCTGGGCTTGAGCGTGAGCTGCTAAGGACGATCCTAAAGCCCAACTGGGCTGTGCAACTAAAAGGGACAAAAGCCTATTTTGGGCTTCCCTCCAAAATCAAGTAAGCCTAACCATGAGTTAACCCACTTGGGCCTCATTAAATTCAATTGGGTTGTAATAATTAATTTATTTTATTTGGGATTGTTAATTTTATTTTTTTTTATTTCTTTTCTTTTATTTTCTTTTATGGGCTTGTAATTTTATTATTGTTTTTATTTTCTTTTATGGGTTGTGCTAATTTATGCTAGGTTTAGTTCAAAAATTTTCCAAAGCCCAATTTTAAACAAAAAAAAAAAAACCAAAATCCCTTGTTAGTCCAACACCCATTCAAAACCAAATCTTCGTAACCCTTGTGGGCCAAATTGTTTCCGATTGCTCTGTCTGACCAACATGTTAGTTGAGGTACCTACAAGGACATGATTGTGACCTATAGAGACCAAACAAACAGACTTGTTAGAATTAATCAAGAAGAACCTATCGAAATTCTGAGTTCTGAGGTAGACCCAGATCAACCGAAACAATGGGAGAACCCCGTACCCTCAAGGATTATATGTACCCAACTAGAGCCAGTCAACCTTCTTGTATTGTGCTACCCGAGGATAATGGCCATTATGAGCTGAAATCGAGCACAATACAGATGCTTCCTATTTTTAGAGGTGTTGAGAATGAAAACCCGTACCACCACGTGAGAGAATTCGAGGAAATTTGTGGAACTCTGCGTTTCACTCAAATGTCCGACGAAACCCTAAAGTTAAGGCTCTTTCCTTTCTCCCTGAAAGATAAGGCAAAGGCCTGGCTTTATGCTTTACAGCCTCAATCCATCATGACATGGGATGACCTCATAAAGGAGTTTTTCAAAAAGTTTTTCCCGAATCACAAGACTGCGACAATTCGTCAAAGTCTGAATAGCTTTGTGCAATTAGAGGGTGAGACCTTAGCTAGATACTTGGAGAGATTCAATGAATTATTGCTCCAATGTCCCCATCATGGTTTTGAAAAATGGAGACTTGTGCAAATTTTGTATGAAGGTCTAGATGTGTCCACCCGAACAACGGTTGAGTCGATGTGTAATGGTCTATTCGTAGACAAAACTGCTGATGCGTCTTGGGACTTCTTGATTGAAGTAGCTGAAAAGACGCAACAGTGGGAATCCATCCGTGAACCCAGAAAGACTACATCCGAAGCGAAGGCTTTTAGGATTGAAGCAGATTTCGAGGGAAAGCAAACATGGCATCAATAGTTAGGAGATTAGAAGAGTTAGAACTACATAAAAATTCAAAACCTTCCACCACTACTCTCCGAGAACATGTCGCTTCGTCTGTATGTGCCGCTTGTAACGATCCCAACCATCAATTCCAAAATTGTCCCGATTTGCTTGCAGTCCAGGAATCTAGGCTTGAACAGGCACATGCCATGTTTCAAAAACCAGAGCATAACCCTATTCACAGACCTACAATCCAGGATGGAGAAACCACCCTAACTTTTCATGGTCCAAAGGACCCACTCAGGGAGGACCATCTCAACCCAATCAGAGCTATCAAAACAATCAGGGATCTCAGAACAATCAAGGTTATCAATATCCTAGGAACCCTCAACAACAATCAAACTCTCAACAACAATATCCTCAACACAATACCGACAAGAGATTATCCGCCCTAGAGGAGATGTCCAGAGTCTGGTGCAAGTCAGAAAAATCTTGATCAAAAGATGGGTCAATCTGCGATTCCATGAGCGAGAGAGAAAAGGGTACACTTCCTAGCCAACCCCAACAAAATCCAAAGAGGATATTTCAACAGGCACTCATCTGCATGAAACCTCACCCGATCAAGTCCATTCCATCACCACTCTCGAAGTGGTAAGATTGAGAACAATGTAGGCGAACCTAATGAATCTGACAATCCATTGCCTACACACCCCAGAAAACCAAGAACCTGAGCAAGTTGGAAAATCTGACAATTCTACTGCTGTGAATGTCCCTTTGCCAACTCATCTCCTGTTGCCCCATTTCCTCAAAGTTGATTATCAACAAAAGCCTACTACAATGAGATGTTAGATCTGTTCAAAGAGTCAATATCAACATTCCTTTTCTTGAGCAATAGGCAAATCCCTGCTTATGCCAAATTCCTCAAAGACTTGTGTACTCAAAAGCGCAAGCTCAATGTGCAAACGTGCTTTCTTAGCTGAACAGGTGAGTTCCATCATTCTGAACAAAACTCCACCCAAGTTTAGGGATCCAGGATGTCCAACAATTTCTTGCACTATAGGAGAACACACGGTCAATAAAGCGTTATTAGACCTAGGTGCAAGTGTTAACCTACTGCCATATTCTGTTTATGAGCAGTTAGGTCTTGGGGAGTTGAAGCCAACATCTATCACTCTACAACTGGCAGACCGATCTGTCAAGATTCCTCGTGGAGTGGTCGAAGACGTTTTGATCAAGGTTGACAAATTCTATTTTCCCGTAGACTTCATTGTCTTAGACACTCAACCTGTACAAAACCCAGACTGTCACATTCCTGTCATCTTAGGACGTCCTTTCTTGGCTACGTCCAACGCAATCATTAATTGTCGTAATGGAGTGTTGAAACTGTCTTTTGGCAACATGACGGTAGAATTGAATGTGTTCGATATTAGTCAACAACCTGTGAATCTTGATGATGATGATGTGCATGAAGTTAATATGATTGAAGGATTAATACAAGATTCGTTGACTAACATTCTATCCGTCGACCCCTTTCAAGCATGTATGGAGAACTTTAACTCAGATTCCTATGATGATGCATACTGTAGTGACGTCCTATCTCTGCTCGAATCTGTACCTCAAATGGACGTCACTGAAAGAAGATATGAAGTGGAACCACCCTTACTCTCTGATTCCAAGCTTGTTTCATCCATTGTTGAGCCACCCAAGCTTGAATTGAAAACATTGCCTAGCACTTTGAAGTACGCATTCCTAGGTTCCTCTGATACTTTACCTGTCATTATTTCATCATGTTTAGACACGGAACAGGAAAGTAAGCTCTTAGAAGTACTTAAGGAACACAAAGAGGCCTAGGGGTACCAAAACGTGCAAATATGTTTTCCTTTAGAAATGAAAGTACCACCTTGTGGTCATTTGTTCTGGTTGCTATGGCTTCTACCCACTTAGAAACGTAATCAACTGCGACTAGGATGTACAATCTACCGTCAGAAATAGGGAATGGACCCATGAAGTCGATCCCCCAAACATCAAAAATCTCCACAATCAAAATGGGGTTCAATGGCATCATGTTTCTCCTCGAAATGCTTCCTAGCTTTTGACAGCGTTCACAAGCAACACAATAATCATGGCAATCCTTGAACAATGATGGCCAATAGAATCCACACTGCAAGATCTTTGCAGCGGTTTTCTTGGCACTGAAATGGCCTCCACATGCTTGGTCATGACAGAAAGATATCACATCTTTCTGTTCAGTGTTGGGTACACATCTCCTAATGATTTGGTCTCGGCAGTACTTAAACAAATATGGGTCGTCCCAAAGGAAATGTTTAACTTCAGCCAAGAACTTGGAGCGGTCTTTTCTCGACCAACGTGAGGGCATTCTACCTGTAGCGAGGTAATTAACAATGTCGGCAAACCAAGGGAGGTCTGATACAGACATCAATTGCTCATCAGGAAATGATTCTCTGATTAGCATGGACTCATCAATAGACTCAATGGTTAATCTAGACAAATGATCAGCAACCACATTCTCACAACCTTTCTTATCACGGATTTCGAGATCGAATTCCTGTAATAAGAGTATCCATCGAATAAGGCGAGCTTTAGCATCCTTCTTGGAAAGAAGATTTCAAAGCCCATGGTCAGTGTATATGATGATCTTAGATCCTCTGAGATAAGATCTAAACTTGTCTAATGCGAAAACGACAGCAAGCAATTCTTCTCAGTAGTTGTAATTGAGTTGGGCATCATTAAGGGTTTTGCTAAGTAGTATATCACTATGGTAGTCTATCAACTCGCTGTCCTAAAACAGCACCAACAGCATAATCAGAGGCATCACACATAGTTCGAACGGAGTTCCAATCGGGTGGTCGGACTATAGGAGCGGTGGTGAGAAGAGTTTTTAATTCCTCCCATGCCTTCACACAAGCAGCATCGAAATTGAAGGCAACATCTTTGGCGAGAGACTACAGAGGTCTGAGATTTTGCTAAATCTTTGATGAATCGCCGGTAAAAACCAGCATGACCTAGAAATGATCGATCTCCTCAGAGCGGGTTTGGTAGATGTTGATGAGGTCAACTTTAGCTTTATCCACTTCAATTCCTTTTTCCGAGATGATGTGTCCTAGAACTATTCCTGAATTCACCATAAAATGGCATTTTCCCAATTTAGAACAAGGTTCTTTTCTTTACATCTGGATATCACAGGGCAAGATGCTTCAAACATTTAAAACGAGAACCAACAGAGAAATCATCCATAAAGATCTCGAGAAAACTATCTATCATGTCAGAAAAAATGCTCATCATGCAACGCTGAAAAGTAGCAGGTGCATTACACAACCCGAAGGGCATACGTCTATAAGCAAACGTCCCAAATGGACACGTGAATGTAGTTTTTTCCTGATCTTCCGGAGCAATGTGAATTTGGTTATAACCGGAAAAGCCATCTAGAAAACAGTAGTGACTGTGTCCAGACACACGTTCTAGCATTTGGTCAATGAAAGGGAGCGGGAAGTGATCCTTCCTTGTTACTGTGTTCAACTTCCTGTAGTCGATGCATACTCGCCATCCTGTGGTTGTACGAGTAGGGACTAATTCATTCTTGTCGTTCTGAACTACAGTAATGCCTGACTTCTTAGGCACAACTTGAATGGGACTAACCCATTTGCTATCGGTATTGGGTATATGATACCCGCATCAAGTAGTTTCAGGATTCTCCTTTGACTACATCTCTCATGTTAGGATTAAGTCTCCTTTGCATTTCCCTAGATGGTTTGGCATTCTCTTCAGGTTAATGTGGTGCATGCAAATGGTGGGACTAATTCCTTTGAGATCTGAGATGGTCCATCCTAAGGCCTCTTTGTGTTCCTTAAGTACTTCTAAAAGCTTACTTTCCTGTTCCGTGTCTAAACATGATGAAATAATGACAGGTAAAGTATCAGAAGAACCTAGGAATGCGTACTTCAACGTACTAGGCAATGTTTTCAATTCAAGCTTGGGTGGCTCAACAATGGATGGAATAAGCTTGGAATCAGAGAGTAAGGGTGGTTCCACTTCATATTTCCTTTCAGTGACGTCCATTTGAGGTACAGATTCGAGCAGAGATAGGACGTCACTACAGTATGCATCATCATAGGAATCTGAGTTAAAGTTCTCCATACATGCTTGAAAGGGGTCGACGGATAGAATGTTAGTCAACGAATCTTGTATTAATCCTTCAATCATATTAACTTCATGCACATCATCATCATCAAGATTCACAGGTTGTTGACTAATATCGAACACATTCAATTCTACCGTCATGTTGCCAAAAGACAGTTTCAACACTCCATTACGACAATTAATGATTGCGTTGGACGTAGCCAAGAAAGGACGTCCTAAGATGACAGGAATGTGACAGTCTGGGTTTTGTACAGGTTGAGTGTCTAAGACAATGAAGTCTACGGGAAAATAGAATTTGTCAACCTTGATCAAAACGTCTTCGACCACTCCACGAGGAATCTTGACAGATCGGTCTGCCAGTTGTAGAGTGATAGATGTTGGTTCAACTCCCCAAGACCTAACTGCTCATAAACAGAATATGGCAGTAGGTTAACACTTGCACCTAGGTCTAATAACGCTTTATTGACCGTGTGTTCTCCTATAGTGCAAGAAATTGTTGGACATCCTGGATCCCTAAACTTGGGTGGAGTTTTGTTCAGAATGATGGAACTCACCTGCTCAGCTAAGAAAGCACGTTTGCACATTGAGCTTGCGCTTTTGAGTACACAAGTCTTTGAGGAATTTGGCATAAGCAGGGATTTGCTATTGCTTCAAGAAAAGGAATGTTGATGTTGACTCTCTTGAACAGATCTAACATCTCATTGTAATGGGTTTTTCTGTTGATAGATCAATCTTTGAGGAAATGGGGCAACAGGAGAATGAGTTGGCAAAGGGACATTCACAGCAGTAGAATTGTCAGATTTTCCAACTTGCTCAGATTCTTTGGTTTTCTGGGGTTGTAGGAGAATGTTTGTATCAGATTCATTAGGTTCGCCACTTGTTCTCGATGACTTTACCACTTCGGAGGGTGGTAATGGCATGGACTTGATCGGGTGAGGTTTCAGTGCAGGATGTTGTGCCTGTTTGAAATATCCTCTTTGGATTTTGTTGGGGTTGGCTAGGAAGTTTACCCTTTTCTCTCTCCTCATGGATCCATTGACTCCATCTTTTGATCAGATTTTTCTGACTTTGCACACTCTGGAACATCCTCTAGGGTGGATAATCTCTTGTCGGTATTGTGTTGAGGATATGATTTTGTTGAGAGTTTGATTGTTGTTGAGGGTTTCTCGGGTTGATAACCTTGATTGTTCTGATCCCTGATTGTTTTGATAGCTCTGATTGGGTTGAGATGGTCCTCCCTGAGTGGGGCCTTTGGACCATGAAAAGTTGGGGTGGTTCCTCCATCCTGGATTGTAGATCTGTGAATAAGGGTTATGCTCTGGTTTTTGAAACATGGCATGTGCCTGTTCAAGCCTAGATTCCTGGACTGCAAGCAAATCGGGACAATTTTGGAATTGATGGTTGGGATCGTTACAAGCGGCACATACAGACGAAGCGACATATTCTCGGAGAGTAGTGGTGGAAGGTTTTGAATTTTTATGTAGTTCTAACTCTTCTAATCTCCTAACTATTGATGCCATGTTTGCTTTTCCCTCGAAATCTGCTTCAATCCTAAAAGCCTTCGCTTCGGATGTAGTCTTTCTGGGTTCACGGATGGATTCCCACTGTTGCGTCTTTTCAGCTACTTCAATCAAGAAGTCCCAAGACGCATCAGCAGTTTTGTCTACGAATAGACCATTACACATCGACTCAACCGTTGTTCGGGTGGACACATCTAGACCTTCATACAAAATTTGCACAAGTCTCCATTTTTCAAAACCATGATGGGGACATTGGAGCAATAATTCATTGAATCTCTCCAAGTATCTAGCTAAGGTCTCACCCTCTAATTGCACAAAGCTATTCAGACTTTGACGAATTGTCGCAGTCTTGTGATTCGGGAAAAACTTTTTGAAAAACTCTTTTATGAGGTCATCCCATGTCATGATGGATTGAGGTTGTAAAGCATAAAGCCAGGCCTTTGCCTTATCTTTCAGGGAGAAAGGAAAGAGCCTTAACTTTAGGGTTTCGTCGGACATTTGAGTGAAACGCAGAGTTCCACAAATTTCCTCGAATTCTCTCACGTGGTGGTACGGGTTTTCATTCTCAACACCTCTAAAAATAGGAAGCATCTGTATTGTGCTCGATTTCAGCTCATAATGGCCATTATCCTCGGGTAGCACAATACAAGAAGGTTGACTGGCTCTAGTTGGGTACATATAATCCTTGAGGGTACGGGGATCTCCCATTGTTTCGGTTTGATCTGGGCTGTCTACCTCAGAACTCAGAATTTCGATAGGTTCTTCTTGATTAATTCTAACAAGTCTGTTTGTTTGGTCTCTATAGGTCACAATCATGTCCTTGTAGGTACCTCAACTAACATGTTGGTCAGACAGAGCAATCGGAAACAATTTGGCCCACAAGGGTTACGAAGATTTGGTTTTGAATGGGTGTTGGACTAACAAGGGATTTTGGTTTTTTTTTTTTTTGGTTTAAAATTGGGCTTTGGAAATTTTTTTGAACTAAACCTAGCATAAATTAGCACAACCCATAAAAGAAAATAAAAACAATAATAATAATTAAGACAAGCCCATAAAAGAAAATGAAAAAGAAAAAGAAAATAAAGGAAAAATAAAAATTATTACAATCCCAACTAAATAATTAAATTAATTATTACAAGCCCGAATTTGAATTTAAATGAGGCCCAAGTGGGTTAACTCATGGGTTAGGCTTACTTGATTTTTGGAGGGAAGCCCAAAAATAGGCTTTTGGTCCACTTTTTAGTTGCACAGCCCAGTTGGGCTTTAGGATCGTCCTTAGCAGCTCACGCTCAAGCCCAGCAACAACAGGTGGAACAGAGCCCAGCAGCAGCAACAACGAAGGCCAGCTCACAGAAGACCACGAGCCCAGCAACAAAAGAAGGCAGAGCCCCAGCAGCAGCAGGTGGCTAAACCCAGTTGCTTTGGCTTGGCAGCAGCAGGCTTGGTTCACCAGCTCCAGCAACAGCAGCAGCAGCAGCAACTCAGTGGCACCTGCAAGTGAACAAGAGTGCAATGATCTCAGGAGACAGCTTCAAGCACAGCAAGGCCACAACAGCTTCAAGCACAGCAAGGCCACAGAACAACAATGAAAACTTCAAAAATATGGCAGCCAGCTCCCCGGCAGCGGCGCCAAAAACTTGGTGTGCTTGGGAACGATACACAAAAGACTTGCAAGTATACAAGGCCAATCTTTATAGTATAGGGATGAGTAGGGGTTAGTCCACAGGGAGTGGGAGCATACAAGAAGTTTTCCTAAGCTAGCAATGGAGACAAGGCACTATGGCAGTGAGCAGTGATGGATGAAGGCAGTGAAACAAAGAACTAAAACAGTTAACAAAGCAAAGCAGTTAACACACGATGGCAGCACATCAAAGATTAAATGGCAGAGGATATAAAATAACAATAGCAGGAAACCAAGGCTGTAAGCCAAGGGCAGGGGGAGTTTGTGCACTGATTTCAGTGCACAACAGCTACAAATTGCAAGAAAAACAGTGAAGGAAGGTAAATTTAGCAGGGAACAAAATAGAACTGAAATTAAGTGACTGTAAAAGGGATTGTGGCTAAGCTAAGGGCTTAGAATCCACCTTTGTGTCCTAGCCAAGCAGTGTGATCCTATGTTGAGTTGAAAATCCTATGCATACATATGGAATGGGAGGAAAACTAATTTGCTCACTAGTTTGCCCCTAGCATTGACTGTCTTTTGACAGAACAATCAATCACAGGCACTATGAGAATCAATCTCTTCCCATTGCTCAATCAAAACAGACAACAGGATAACTATCCTAGCAATTCACCATTTGACAGTGCACTAGGCTTCATCTGAGCCTTAGCCTAATGCAGTTTAGCTCATGCTAAACATGTGAACAACAATAAACATCATACAGGATAATTCAAACACACACACATAAAATTCAAAATAATCAACTGTGATAAAGGGACTGAATTTGTAATTGTAATTAAAATTTCTTCAAATGTCTACTGGCTTGTCAAAGGTCTTAATGTCTAGTAAATCTTCTATTTCTTGTTTTGTTTAAGAAGAATAACTAGAGTTTGGAATAGCCATTATTATGATTACACATAGCTATGTCCAACGTTTTCATCTTCATGTTTTTAGATTTATTGGTTTAAATTCTAAAATTGTTTGGAAGATGATTTTTGCAGTATTAATCTTTATGGTTTTATATATTGCAAGTTGTTATGGGATATGTGTGTTTGCGTCCGTGAACTGTGATTGTCCCATAACTTGTCAAAAGTTAAGTCCTTTATATGTCGATATGCATGTATTGATAAAAAAAAGAATGAACTTTTGACAAATACAAAAGTTAAGCCTATTATGTCAATTATTGATGGAAGATAGGTTAAAAATTTTTGTTTGCAAGGATTATGTCTATTGTATGTCATTGTGCAAATAATGATGGAAAATAGAATGAATCCTTGTGTTTTCCACAGTAATTGGTCGACCTCCGGTCTACAATTTTTGTGCATATACTGTGTTGTTCCATAAGGTGTCTTATGTTGAGAACAATCGACTGAGTTATTCTTAGCTCAGTTGTTGCTCCGTGAGGTACTTTATGTCGAGCATGATCAACTAAATAAATCATCCTTGTTTGCTTATTTAGTTGTTGCTCCGTAGGTTCTCTTATGTCGAGCATGACCAATTAAATTGATTACTTTTTGTGGTTAATTTGGTTGTGTATTCCGATTAGATTAATTATGGGTTCTCTTGTGATTAATCTAATTGAGTATTTTTGAGTCTCCATAAGTTCACTTATGTTGAGCATTTCCGAAGTTAATTATGGGTTCTCTTGTGGTTAATTTAATTGAGTATTTTGGATTCAAATTCATACTTGTATGTGATTTGTTATGTCCAAAGAAATCCTTCTTTTCTTTTGAAATTAAGGTCACTCTTGTTGTTCCTTCAGGAATTACATATTATGGGGAAGAGTTCTTAATTGAACTTGTGCTTAATTGCCAAATCTTTGTGGGGAGTGCGTCTGTGGAATATTATAGGGGTTATCTTGTATCTTTATAAACTCCTTGATGAATACATTTAGCTTCGGCTATATGATTGCATCTAAATAAGATGATATGTGCTTTCTTTTGGTCATGAAATGTCTCTTTTGGAAATTTCATTAGGATCCCGTTTTCGTACCTTTGCCAATTTTATTGACAAAAAGGGGGAGAGTTAATATGTAGTTCACACTACAAATACATATGGTTTTTGGATCATTATGTAAGGGGGAGTGGTTTCCATGTGAAATGGAGTATTGACTAAGGGGGAGTGATACATATCACTATAGTATTGTTGTCGAAGTTGTGATGCAATTGAACTTTGATACTATATAATGATACTATGACACTGTATAACAATGATTGAGAACTCTTGTTTTCTCATTGTTATAGCTACGGATTTTCAACAACGATGATGATGAACTTACAACCTTTGGGATCATTGGAGTACTTGGAAGTGACGAAGATTTCGAATAATGTTGAAGATTAGGCATGTGGAATATGAGCTATAAAAGTTAATTCATTTATTTTTGTATTCCATATGTATTGATAGTTTTGTCACTAAAATTGACAAAGGGGGAGATTGTTAGAGCATTGCTCGGTCGAACTCGCGTGGTTGCTATCTCAAGTATGTTTGTCAATGTAAGTGATCAAAACTTTAAGTCTTGATTTCTAGTATACTGTAGCTAAGTCTCGGACTAGGATAAAAAGTGTAGTTGAGCTCAAGAACTCCATGGCAATAATCATACAAGACGAAGGACTACTCAAGGATCTGGTGGAACTTCATCGACTAAAAGGTATGTGGAGACTTGAACTTATCTATCACTCAAAAGTCTATTTACTCTATCTCCTATTTTGAGACAAAAGTCGTTTTGCTATATAGACTTTGATTATACACATTTGCTATTTCGAGTCGAATTTATCTAGCCTATCTATTTCTCGAAATATGTGTTGGTAAGCTTTTGCTTTGGCTAAGTTCATCTTTACCTAGTTATGAAAGTCATGATACGTTTCAATCACTTTGAAAATTGCTTACTTTGACGAAAAATAGTTTGTGAATAAAAACTATATAATAACGTCCTCTAAGAATGTTTCAATGATTGAAATGAGAGTTTAGATTATATAACCAATGATGGATATAAGCATTGTGTGGCAACAAATATATGTATAAGTCATTTTTACTTGAACCGAAGTTTGCGAACTTTGTTGATCAAGAGAACCGGAACAAGAGCCGTGAACTCAGTCCGCGAACTCAGTCCGCGAACCCAGTCCGCGAAATGGCGGAAGTTCTCGACCCGAGAAAATCTGCTGGAGTTTGAGAACTCCTTCCGGGAACTTAAGTCCGCGAAATAAGTCTGTGAACTTAAGTTGGTTATATCTAAAGAGGATTGTTTGTGAACTTCTTTATATTAACTAAGGAATGCAAAATGCAAACCGTGGCTATAAAGTTCATGAACCGATTCGAGTGAATCAAATCGTTTTTGCTTCGATTGTGTCTTGTGTAGTTACATAATATTTCCTTGCAGTTGAACAACTCTCTAACTAGTTCATTTGAGTCATTTGAACTAGTTATGGTGAAGAAGAATATGGTTGATATGAAAGTGCTCATATGGCTAACCATTTGGTTAACTATTGTTGAACCAACAAATGTACATATTTGGGTAAGGTCACACAAACCTAAAATCGTGTGTTTCATTTGTGTGTAACAAGCTAAGTTTTCGATCCAACGGTTGAAAGGTATTAGCTTGAATCTAATCAGGTTTTCATCTAACGGTGAATATTGAATGCTTTGTTACCAAGCTAACATTGATTGCAAACCCTGATTTGAAAGACTATATAAGGGAGAACTCTAGCAACTGGGAAACCTAATCCCCACACCTTTTGTGTGATATTAGTTGTATTAGCTAGAGTCGATTCTCCTTTAACCTTAGGTTTCTTCTTGAAAACCAGGTTAACGACTTAAAGACTTCATTGGGATTGTGAAGCCAGACCGATACTACTTTCTCGTAGTTGTGTGATCTGATCTTGCTGATTCTATCGTTTTAAGTACAATCGTAACGATTGGCTTGAGGTTTATATCTCCGATAGGCAAGATAGAAAAGTAGTCACAGACATCTTCATCTCATTGTTCGTGATTCCACAATATCTTCTTTCATCGCGTCGATTAAGATTATTGTGAGGTGATTGATAATACTAAGCTGTTCTTCGGGAATATAAGTCCGGGTTATGAATTGGTTCCTGTTCACCTTGATTTATCAGAAGACGGAACAAAACTTGTTGGTATTTTTGTGGGAAACAGATTTATCTATTCCTGTAGACTTTTCTGTGTGATACAGATTTGTTCATTAAAGTATTCGCCTTTGGGTCGTAGCAACTCTTAGTTGTGGGTGAGATCAGCTAAGGGAATCAAGTGCGTAGTATCCTGCAGGGATCAGAGACGTAAGGAGCACAACTGTACCTTGAATCAGTGTGAGATTGATTGGGGTTCAACTACAGTCCAGACCGAAGTTAGTTTGTAATAGTCTAGTGTCTGTAGCGGCTTAATACATTGTGGTGTTCAATCTGGATTGGAAATCCGACCTTTGGTTGTTGATTGAAATTGATTGATCCTTGAACATTGGTCTTTGGTACCGTTCAAGTGATTTCTCTTGTATTCAGTTAGACTCGCATATTTCTATTTGCTTGAGAAAGAATTGAATAAAAAAAGAGAGATATAACTCTTTGATATACTTTATTAAGATTGAGTCTAGTTGATTCTCTTGAAAGTATATTGGAGTTTGTCCATACAGATTGCTAATCGAAATATTGGGTGAGGTTGTTGTACCCCCGCTTTTTCAATAATCTAGAGTCTTCAGAACATATACTCATTTTATGCAACTTGACAAGAGTTGTCTATATTTCTGTCCCTGGAATTCGATATCTCTTCAAAACATTAATAATATCAAAGATAATGGATCATTTGAAGATGATTGGATCATTCACATGGCATGTGCAGTTGAGGAAGTATGGAAAGAGAGGTGCAGCTGTGTATTTGAACACCACAAGCCCAATCCGGTGAAAACCATCATGAGGATATAAAACTTAAAGAATTTCATCTCACAGGTTGGAAAAAACAGTGGCCAGCAAGATAAAGCCTCTATAAACAGAAACAAAAAATAGACTCCACCTCTAAACCCACTCTTTAAATTAAACTATGATGTTTTTTTTAAGTTGAATTATGACCATTGTGGAATCAGACTAATATTAAGAAATTTTGCAGGGGAACATACAGGCTCGAAATGCATTTCCGGACATGATGTTCCAAATGCCGAGGAGGGAGGATGCTTTGCTGTCTTGGATGAAGTACAATGGGCTTTAGACAATCACGTAAAGCACCTCTTTATTGAAGTGGACTCAAGTAACTTTGCCAATGAAATAAACAGAAACATTTCTTGCCTCTTTTGGAAAAACCATAGCGTTATTAAAGATATTTTGTTTTATTTAAGTAACTTTGAGAGCTGGGTATGCAAGCATACCATTAGGGAGTCCAATGGACCAGCATATGTGCTGGCTAAGCATGCTAGAAAATTTGGTGTATCTGACACTTGGTATAACAATCCTCCATACTTCTTAGTTAATAAGATATTAGAGGATATTATTTATGTAAGTTCTCATATCATCTAATAAAACACCATCCTTCATATTAAAAAAAAAGGCTAAGCATTCCTTTGTTTTTGGAGCATCTCTTTTTAAAGAAGACAAACATTCAAAACTAAGGCTGTACATGAACCGAACCGGAACCGGTGAACCGCACCGGAACCGTAAAAAAAGAACCGGAACCGGAACAACAAGTTCAGGGAACGGGAATGGAGAAGGGAACCGGTGTATGACCGGTACACGTACTCGGTTCCTAATGATTCCTGGCCTGTATCGGACCATATTTCCCGGTCATTATCAGCCGTTAGATTTTTTGATTATAAGTGACCACCACCATCGATCTTAGGTTCTCAGAGTCGTCTATATCTTATCTATTCTATTGAGTATCGACTATTGACCACTCGTTCTTCTTCTTTCTTTCTTTTTTCTCAATCTGAAGAGCAGAGAAACTGTAGTTTGTAACTCTGTATCAGATCCACCACCACCTTCTTCTCCACCACCACCACCACCATCTGGGTTTGACACGAATCATGGTATAAGATTTATGACGATGCGGATAATGATGAATCATATCTGTCATTGTTTTCTTATGTTCTTCAATTATTGTTGTTTTCGAACTACCTGGTGATGGCGATGGACATGAAACAGGGTTTGATTAAGGAGATGAAAATTGTGATTTGAGATGGGGTTTGAATCAATTAAATGGATTAGACTTAAGTTACACGTAAAACCCAATTTTTGGTGATGAAATTGGTTTTTAGGGTTTTGTTTTTGAAGGTTTTGAGTGATTTGAGGCAGAGGAGATGATTCTGGTAAAGAGTAGTATTAATTTGTATGTAGAATGAAGTTCAAAGGTCTTGATTTCAAATTGGTGGTGCTAGATGATTTCATGTAGTTCATTGATTTGAACTCAGTTGAAGATGGGTGGTTTTCCCTCTATCAATTTTTTTTTTCGTTTTGCTTGTATTTGTTTGCTGCCTTTTGGAGTGTACATGAATGAGTTCTTGAATGTGTTTGCAATTATTTTTTAGGACTGGAAATATTAGATGATGTTTGGCATAATCACTGTAACCGGTTTGGAGTAAAAAATCGGTACCGGCCTAGAATCGGACAGGTATTACCGGTACAGGGACAACACCGGGACAGGTACAGGTACCGGTCCTCAAAATGAGGTACCGGTCAACACCAGGTACAGGGACCGGTTCTATAAGAAAACCGGACCGTACCGGATTTTGTGCAACCTTATTCAAAATGGTCGGAACTGATTCCGAATTATACCATCTTTTCTCTCTACCTATCATACAAGAATTGGGTAGCTTTGCAGTATTTTGCTATTTCTCATCGCAATCTACATGTAATTGATAACTTTAATTTATATTTGGGTTTTAATTTTCCTGTACTTTGATGTTCTTTTTCTTGTAAACAGTCGTATAATCACCTTTTTGGATTGAATGAAATGTGGTCTGATTGTTCATCAAAAAAAAAAATCTAGGATTTATAATTTTTAATGTGAAGTCGCCAATCATGTTGAACTAATTACTCAGTGATATATATTATTACTAAGGATGTGTATAGTACGGTTCGACTTGGTTTTCCTTTTAAACCAGAACTGAAACCATGATACTTATTTTCTTGATTTTCAAAACTGAAACCAAACCATGTCCAAACCGGTTCAGAACGTACTGACTCAGTTTGGTATAGAACTATCGGTTTCTCATAATCGATAACAAAAAAACTAGATGAATTTTTTGCTATATGTAAAACCTTGAAACAAGATAGAGTTCAATGATTCCAAATAACATATAATATCTCACCCATGGTCTGCAACTCTTCAAAAGTTTATCATCTTTAGGATATTATACAATTTTTGGTCCACGTTCTTCAATACAGTACTTAAGAATTTCTCCCACAACTTTAAAATCTGTAACAAAAATATGAGATTGAGGAGCGTAAACAAAGAAAAACAGGTTCAAGAAAGGAAAACCTAGTGTTTGATACCATAGAGAAATTAAAGTGAAAGGTTTATTAGAATTCCATGGAAAGACACAAAAACATTAAAATTCTTTATATGTATACACGTACTTGATCAGAAGAGAAAGTTACAACCTATTATAATTGTGTTTTTAACAAACACATAAACTGGTAAGGATATAACAACTAGATAAAAAAACGGTAGCGGAGTAAGCCTATAACATACTAACAGAAATAATTAAACCGTTATCAATGTTATTATTAGATACCTACTCAAGTCTACAAGACATACAAACTAGCGACTTTGATATATACAAAATTTAAATTTTGATGGTAACAACTGCCACAGTTAATATAATACAATCATCAAAGCATATGTATCGTGAAGTAATCATACTACCATGGGAACTTTCATAAAGTATTGAACATTTGATCAATGATCCAATCTTTAAATTCATAATCATATGATGGAATCATACCATTGAGAGCAACCTTTGTTGATACTGAGTAGGTAGCTCGTGTTAGTTTTTCGTTAACTTTCCCACCACTAAGAAAAATCACCACGTTATCAACGTTAAGATTTTTATGCAAATGTTTCGAAGCTTTGACGCTTTTAGAGCGAGTAATATATGTTTATAAAAAGAACGCGTAAGAATTTGTTTCTTTAAATTTTTAAACAATAAATAAAAATAATATAAAAATTGCATTAGCAGTTTAATGAAAATAAAAAAAAAACAGAACAAGTAACCTAATAAACCTTGTAAGCGTCATGGTAAACACAGTTGAACTAAATCTAGAGATACTTTTTAGTCGTTGTAGATAGGGGTCGTACGACTTATCGGTTAGTTACAATAAAGTAAAAGAAAAACACTCATAGTTGAAAATACATTACAAAAAATATCACGTTATAATTATAATAAGTATTCATATTGGAATACATTGACTGTTTTATCTTCTAATTAATCATAAGGATTTATTATAATATTAAATAGATGTTTGGATTGATTCTTTTTTTAAAATTAATTTGCTTATTTATCTATTATAGATGTAAAATATTAAGATATATAACATGTGTTAGTTTTTCCATGGTGATAGGAAAATTGTGTTTCAGTGATCAAATAGCTTTGTTCTATATATATGGACGCGCATGAAAATATAATGGATATTACTATTTTAATATGATGATATGTTTTGTAATAAACAAATATTAAGACTTGAGATGGTCAAAGGGGCCTAAAAATGTAAGTTTTCGGTTCTAATTGGATTTACTATGTTTTTTTAATCGTTTGCGAGATACTGATGATATCTTTTATTAATTGTATTATTATTAAAGAAATTGGTATGGACAGATGGTTGTTTATATAACTCTTTGAAAGCATAAAGGTAAAATTTGAGGTCCGGATATAAACTAATAAAAAATTTCTTTAATGGTCAAGTATGAAAATATAATAAAATGCTACTAATTTAGTTTGTTGATATGGTGTACAATCCACAAGTATGTTCGACTTCGATTGGCCAGAGAGAGTGCAAATGTAACTTTTCGATTACAATTTATCTATTACTATGTGTTTTTCATCATCATATTACTTTCCTAATTTCAAGATACTAATAATGGTTTGCAAAGCAGCATGAAGGGTGCACTTTTTTTGTAAAGGGCGAAATTTAAGGCGATTTACATGGAGGGACCGCACGTTGGTTTAATTTTTTGAGAAAGTAAAAAGTCATTTTTTAGTTACATAGATGAAACTAGTCAGAAATTTGTTTATGGATCGAGCCAATGGAAAAAAGAAGTTGAAAGTGACTCTGTATACCATATACATATATGATAATATCATCCTTGTAAAAATCATCCTTTCTCGTTGGGTACATGATAAGGTGTGTTTATTGTAGTTACTTCACCTCTTTATAGTACTATAATTATTAGTTATTACCATGTACGATTTTGTTATTTTCCTGGTACTATTGAATAAGTGGAAGAAAATCACTGATGACTAAAATATTTAATAATTCAAGACCAAATAACATTTTTTAATAATTAAATGTAACGTACGACTTTTCTTTTGCAACCAAAATTTATTTTCTGCCAGAACTTGAGATTTTCGGAACTAGGATGTGCATACACGATTAGTAAAGGGAAAATGTAGCATGGAAAACCTGGTAATCTCCAGGTAAGATGTTTTACCGGCATATCACACTAAATAAAAATTAGTAACAAATTTAGTCTCTTTGGAACTTATCTTTACCATCTACACATCTTCATCTGATAGTTCAACAGGTTTTAGAAATAAGAGAAATTTTTTATCTATTGATTTGCATGTATCATTTTAATTAGTTCGTCATGAATATAATATGTAAGATTTAACTGTGTCAGTTTTACTTCCCGACCGAGAATCTTTACAACAACCACATAAAATAAACGAGTCAAGAAAATTTGGAAAATAAATATGATGCAAAATTAGCAGTTACTTCAACTATTTTTCAAGTTTCAACTAACTTTTATTGAATCACCATCTATTAACAATGCACATCATTATTACTCATTGTGGAATGCATATTACTAGTTTATTAGTTGTCCACACAGGAAGGTAGAATAGCATTTACAGTGTAGATGATTTATCAAAAAAATACATATAATATTACTACTTTTACTTCTAAAGAGAACTGGAAGCTTACAAAAAAATAATATTTATGATAGAATAATAAATTTATTATTATTCTAAGTGACGTTTTTCTGTCATCAGCTTTTGGTTGATCGATTTAAGTGACATTTTTTGTGCCATCAGAAAAAATATGTAACTTTCGCAACCCTTGTAGTAAATTAGAAGCAGCGTCTACTTGACGTGTAAATACTTGGAACAAAAGGAATATAAATTATTACCGCTTTCCTATCATATAGGAATTTAAGATGCTTTTCCTAGTTTTGTCTTTAATTAATTAAATATTAATTATAAAATAATCCATTGGATTTACCCGCATCCAATCCTTTATCCACGCATACATTATATCCAAATCTATGAGGGTCAGTTTGGCACACAATGCAATGTAATTCTAATTGCGTGCAGTAGAATGTCATTGCATTGGAACTGCTTGCAATTCAGTATTTGGTGTTTTTCTGGTTAGGTTAGAGAAATAAAGGGTCTGGGAAGAGAGATGATTTTACTCTAGCTGGTTTTAGGGTTTTATCTCTTGTAAATAACATGTGGTCGACGAGATTTACTAAACAACCTAGAGGATTCTAGAGGTTTTTGAAACACAACCTGAAAACACGGGGTATAACAGCCACACCCAATATTTCTTTCGGCAATCTTTATGGACTAAACTCCAATATAACTCCGAGAGCACCAACTTAAAAGTGAGACTCAATAAAAAAAATATCAAAAATGCAATGAGTAGATCAACTAAATAGAAATCGGTGAGACCGATTGTTATGAGAATAACTCGGATGGTACCAAAGACCAATGCCCGAGTGTCAATCAAGTCCTATCCTACAAACAAGGTCGGATTTATCAACTATGATTGAACTACGCACAACCTGTGATATTTCAATTATATAAAAAAATATAATGCGGAAAAGAAATAACACAGACACCAGAAATTTTGTTAACGAGGAAACCGCATATGCAGAAAAACCCCGGGACCTAAGCCAGATTTGAATACCACACTGTATTAGGCCGCTACAGACTCTAGCCTACTACAAGTTAACTTCAGATCGGAATGTTGTTGAGCCCTAATCAAGTCTCACACCGATTAAGGTACAGTCGTGTTCCTTACGCCTCTTGAATCCCAGCAGGACTCGGCGCACTTGATTCCCTTAGCTGATCTCACCCACAACTAAGAGTTGCTACGACCCAAAGTCGAAAACTTATATACAAATCTGTCTCCTACAGATAAGTCTATTTTGGTTGTTGTTTCCGTCTTAAAATAAAGATAAAGGTGTACAGGAAACTCAACTAATAGTCCGGTCTTATACTCCCGAAGAGTAGCCTAGAAATATTAGTCACCTCACTGTTAGAGCATGGCTCGGCTGAACCCACCAAGCGTTGGTATGTCAAGTTTGCTTGTCATATTTTAGTGAATCAAAACTCATGTTAAGAGTCGCTTGATTATGTACTAGAGTCAACTTCGTATAGGTTAGCTTGAAAGTATTAGGATATGAGACATTACAAGTATTGCGAAGTCTTGAAGATGTGAAGAAGCAAGGAGCTACAACGACATAAATCATCCTTCCACTTGAGGTTAGTGATATTTGACTTGAACTGTTTCATTCCCTAACGAATCTTTCAAGTCGTGCATATTAAAAACATAACTGTTGTAGATGGGAAAAAACGATTTGCTGGTTTTTACGGAATTGAGGAGACGACCGTACGGAGGAGACTCCTTGAACCGATCAAAATGTTTAATCTCACACAGATGCACTGCAATAAGGGAGTGCTTTAAGTTCGAGAGATCAATCTATAAGACTCCAGCCTAAACCAAGACAATGGTCGTTTCAGAGTCAATTCGGTCACAAGAGAGGATGGGTCGATCTGTAGGAGGGAAGCTGAGAAATGTGTGAGATCAATGGTGATCGAAGATTATAGGTGTGTTATGTATTCTGCGTAAAGAAATAAGATAATCTCTGATTGATCGAATTTTCTCTGTTGAGAGTAATTGCTCAGACGTTGAGTTGTTAATCTCGTGTTCTCTGTTTGATGAAAAGATTGTATGTATGAACTTGTCGAGAAATTCTTGTGTAGACGAATGTTTCAATCATGATTCAGAGGCCTTTTTATATTTCTGAAATTGTAAACACCTTGATCCCATGAAGTGTGACAGTTGCTGAAGTCAAAGAGTGGTGAAGAGGGAAGTCGTGTCAAAACCAGTTGCTCATCGTGCAGAGACTTGGTTGATTTCCCATCCACTACTTTGCTAACTCCTCCAACTGATTGCACGACTTGCTCACATTCTCATAGTGTGTATGAACACACGTGTAGTAGACCGCCATACCAAAACCCTAATTAATATCCCCCCATGTGACACGATTGACATCTCGTGATTGTGGAGTCAGTTGCTGACTTTATGGGACGATGAGTCCTTGTATTGTTGAGTCGAACGTGATTTGCAAATGTTCTAAGATTCATGAATTGAACATGTCTGCTGAGAGAAAGGTATATTGTCGAATAAATGTTGATAATTTAAGGTGAGCAAATGTTGCTGAATTGTTGAATATTGATAGTTGAACCAATATTCCTTAGTCTGAGCAAATATTGCTCGTCTGAGCAAATGTTGCTCATTTGATGAATTTTTGGTGGCAAGACCAAATAAAGTATTAATACTGACAGTTGAGCATAATAAAAGTGTTGATCATGGTATCAACGTAAAATTATTAGTGTTTGAATCTGCTCAGAATTATGTTTTTGCAGAGCTCTGGATTCGAAACCCTAATTTTTGATCAATTGATGTTTTATTGAAAATCAATCACAGAGTGAAAGAGGGACCACCTACATGGGATGACGAATCGACCATGTAACGCCCTGATGCTTAGATGAGCAAAATACCAAAGTCTCCTGAAGACCAGTTGGTGAAAGGATGATTAAATGCTGGTTTAATCATTTATTAAAATAATGCTCGTGTGAGCGTTAGGTAGTAAAACCTGATTATGGAGAGATGAGGGGCCGACCAAGGGGTCATGGGACCGGCTCTTGGTGGTCGTGGGACCAGCTGATGGTCGTTCGAGCAAACTCCCAGTTGTTTGAGAAGAGTTTGGACCCAATATGAACAATTGAGCAAATTAGGTCAAAATTATTAAAACATGTGGGATCGGCTATTTGCAAGCCCTAGGGATGGCCTTGGTCGGTCAAGGAGACATGCCCATGTCACCATAACGTCCGTGTCTCAGTCCTGAGAGTTTTGATATTTTCTGATGTGCGTTTGAGCAACATTTTGAGAAAATATGAAGGATTCAGGGTTTCGCTGAAACTAGGGAATCTTCATGAGATGATGAAAAATAATTAATAAAATAGGAGATTGCAAGGTGTGGGACCGGACAGCTAGCAAGCTCGGTCCCGCAACACCTTTCCCAATTTTATGTAATTTTATGTGTTTTCCCTGATATGAGGGAAATATCATGAAACTGAGGAATTTCATGAAGTAAAGGAATTTCCATGAGATTATGGAAATAATAATAATAAAATAGGGAGTCATGAAGTGTGGGACCGGATATGGCCAAGGCATGGCCGGCCGGCCAAAGAGCCCGTCCCAAGGCACTTTTCCCAATTTTATAATATTTTTCATGATTTTAGGGAAATATCATAAAACCAAGGAGTTTGTTGAAACCAAGGAATTTGTTGAAATCAAGGAGTTTCCATGAGACGAGGGAAACATAAAAAATAATAATAATAAAATAAGGGGCGTGTGGGACCGGCTAGGGCCTGGTCCCACGAGTTTCCCTAATTTTATATTATTTTTCATGACTTGAAGGAAATTTCATGAATTTAAGGAGTTTTCATGAAACGAAGGATATTTGCTCAAATGAAGATATTTTCATGAGATCAAGGAAAATAATAAAAATATGATAAAATATAAAATTGGTCGTGGGACTGGCCACGGCACGACCGGCCGGCCGGTGGGCCCAGTCCCCTGGCACCTCAATTAATATTTTATTATTTATTATTTTCTTCCTATTTTGCATAGGTTCATCGTTCCTTCGTGTTTTGGAATGCTCGTTCGTGCATTCAGGTGCTTGTTTGTGCATTATTGCTGACTACACTTGCACCATTTTGGTCGGGGCTTACTCGATAGCGGCTCAGATGCCCGCGCGTTGAATATTTATCACTAACACGTGGAATTCTGCTGGGAAGAACCACAAATTGAAGTGACGAAATATTACGAAGAATCGTAGAATATTGCTGAATATTCAGTTAAAGATTAGAGATAATTAATTGATAGCTCTATACTAGCATGCATGTTGTCTAGGAGCATTAATTATTCAAGATTGAGCGATATAAGTTTGTTGAAGCGCAATATTTATTATGTATAGTATAGTCAGGGAAAACACGTTGTTGCATCCTGAAGACGTTATCGCTTTATACTAGCAGGAAAGCTGTCTAGGAGCCATACAATCATAATGATTCTATACACATGTCTTTTATATAGTCAGGGAAAACATTGTTGCATCCTGAAGACGTTATCGCTCTATACTAGCAGGCAAGATGTCTAGGAGCCGTCCAATCGTTCGATTCTATATAAAAGTGATTACTGAAATTGCTCAGTATTAATGTGATTTGTCGTTGTATCAGTTGAGAGACTGCACATTTGCATATGCTCTGAGAGACAGTATTCTCAGTCAGAGGTTCTTGCGGCATGAACTTTCATGATCCAATGAGAGACATGAGCCTCAATACTCATCTGATTGATGGATTAGGAGTATGTACAATTATGGTTCTACGATTTTAGCCTTTGTAGAAAATTCACCATCTACATTAAGTCCTATGCTTAGTGAGGGACAGTCATGTTCCTCAGTCAGCACTGGATGGTGATTTTCTAGTCATAAACGAAATAAGTGATTGAAATTAGTCGTAAGATAAGATGTTACCGGATTTTCGATTGTACGAGAGAACCATGGCTTGAATGAAGATCCCAGTGGCATGATAGAGCATTGTCTAACGAGCGTAATGTGTTGTAGTACCGCTGATTTGGTGATGGAACCTTGGTCGTGTAGATGGGGAAAAACGATTTGCTGTTTTTACGGAATTGAGGAGACGTCCGTGTGGAGACTCCTTGAACCGAGCGAAATGTTGAACCTCACACAGATGCACTGCAAGAAGGGAGTTCTTTAAGTTCGAGAGATAAATCTGTAGGACTCCGGCCTAAACCAAGAACAATGGTCGTTCCAGAGTCAATTCGATCACAAGAGAGGATGGGTTGATCTGTAGGAGGGAAGCTGAGAAATGTATGGGATCAATGGTGATATGAGATTGTAGGTGTGTTATGAATTCAGTGTAAGAACGCTTTGAATGATTGAATTTTACTCAGTTGAGAGTGATTGCTCAGACGATGAGTTCGTGTAGACGAAGGATTGTCTGTATGAACTTGCCGAGAAATTGCTTGTTTAGAAGAATGTTCGAGTATTCGAATCTTGTCTTTTTCAATCATGATTCAGAGGTCTTTTTATATTACTAAATTAAAAACACCATGATCCCATGAAGTGTGACAGTTGCTGGAATCAGAGAGTGGAGAAGTGGGAAATCGTGTTAAAACCAGTTGCTCATCGTGCGGAGACTTGGTTAATTTTCCACCCACTACTTTGCTGACTCTTCCAACTGATTGCACGACTTTCTCACATTCTCGTCATGGGTGAACACACGTGCCGTAGACCGCCAGACCAAAACCCTAGTTAATATCCCCCCATGTGACACGATTTATATCTCGTGATTGTGGAGTCAGTTGCTGACTTTATGGGACGATGAGTCCATGTATTGCTGAGTTGAACATGATTTACAAATGTTCTGAAACTCATGAATTAAATATGTCTGCTGAGACGAGGTATTATTATGTTGATTACCTAAGACGAGCAAACTGTGTTGCTGAGTTATTGTATATTGATAGTTGAACCAATATTCTTGAATCTGAGCAAATATTGTTGGTTCGAGCAAATATTGTCGATTTGAGCAAATGCCGCTCATTTAATGAATTGGTTGTAGCATGACCAAATAAAATATTAATTTAAGATATTGACTGCTGGGCCAAGTAAAATAAATAAAATGTTGATCATGGAATTAACATAAAATTATCAGAGTATTTAAATCTGCTCAGAATCATGTTTCTGCGGAGCTCTGAATTCAAAACCCTAATTTTACTGAAATGATGATTTATTGCAAATCAACCGCAGAGTGACGCAGGCATCGGACACATGGGATGATGAGTTCACCATGTAACTCCCAGATGCTCGAATGAGCGAAATACCAAAGTCTCTTGAGGACCAGTTAGTGAAAGAATGATTAAATGCTGGTTTAATAATTTATTAAAATAATGCTCGTGTGAGCGACAAATAATAATAAAACCTAGCCGTGAAAAGATGAGGGACCGGCCAAGAGGTCATGGGACCGGCTGTTGGTGGCCATGGGACCAATAGATGGTCGTTTTAGCAAATTTTCGATTGTTCGGAAAGAGTTTGAACCTAATATGAGCAGTTAAGCAAATTAGGTTAAAAATAGTTAAAAAATGTGGGACCGGCCACTTGCAAGCCTCAGTACCATCCTTGGTCGGTCAAGGGGATGCGCCCGTGTCACCATGTTGTTCGTGTCTCAGTCCTTAGAGTTTTGATATTTTCCAGTGCGCGGTTGAGCAACATTTTGAGAAAATATGCAGAATCGAGGATTTTGCTGAAACTAGGAAAAATACATGAGATGATGAAAAATAATAAATAAAACAGGAAATTGTAAGGTGTGGGACCGGCCAGGGCTAGGACACGGCCGGCCGGCTAGCAAGTGGTCCCACAATATTTTCCCAGTTTTATGTAATTTAATGTATTTTCTCTGAATCGAGGGAAATCCCATGAAACTGGAGAGTTTTATGAAATTAGGGAACTTCCATGAGATGAAGGAAATAAAATAATAATAAAATAGGGAATGATGGAGTGTGGGACCGGCAATGGCCAAGGCATGGCCGGCCGGCCAAGGGGCACGGTCCCAACACTCTTCCCAATTTTATGTAATTTTTTCATGATTTTAGGGAATCTTCATAAAATCAAAGAGATTTGTTGAAACCAAGGTATTTTGTTGAAATCAGGGAGTTTTCATGGAATGAGGAAAATAAAAAAAATAATAATAATAAAATAAGAAGCGTGTGGGACCGGCTAGGGAGTAGCCGACCGGCTAGAGCCCGGTCCCACGGATTTTCTTAATTTTATAATATTTTCATGGGTTTAGGGAAAATTCATAAGATCAGGGAATTTTCATGGTTTTAGGGAAAATTCATGAAATCAAGGAATTTTCATGGATTGAGAGAAATGATAAAATAATAGGGACGTGAGGTGTGGGACCGGCCACGGTTGGAGCATGGCCGGCCGGCTGGCGCTCGGTCCCGCGACACCTTTCCCTAATTTTATTATTTTCCTTGACAAAATATCATGAGATTAGAGAATTTCCTTGAAATGAAGGAGATTTGCTCGAACGAGAGAATTTTCATGAGATTAGGGAAAAATAATAAAACATGATAAAATATAAAATTGGGCGCGGGATTGGTCACGGCATGACTGGCCGGCTGGTGAGCCCAGTCCCCTGGCGCCTTTGCTAATATTTTATTATTCTTATTGTTTTCCTTCCTATTTTGTATAGGTTCATCGTTCATTCGTATTTTTGAAATGCTCGTTTGCGCATTCAAATGCTGGTCTGTGCATTATTACTAAGTACACTTGCACCATTTTAGTCAGGGCTTATTCGATGCTCAGATGCCTGTTTTGTTGAATATTTATCACTAACCCGTGGAATTCTGCTGGGAAGAACCACGAATTGAAGTGACGAAATATAACGAAGAATCGTAGAATATTGCTGGATATTCAGGCGATTAGAGATACTTAACTGATGGCTCTATACTAGCAGGGATTCATATCTAGGATCATTAATTATCTGAGAGTTGAGCAATATGAACTTGTTGGAGTATCATATTTCTCCTATATAGTCAGGGAAAACCTGGTTGCATCCTGAAGACGTTGTCGCTTTATACTAGCAGGCATGTTGTCTAGGAGCCGTCCAATCTTTCGATTCTATATAGAAACAATTACTAAAATTGCTCAGTATTCATGAGATATGCCGTGGACTCAGCTGGGAGACTACACATCTACAGATACTCTGAGAGACAGCCTTCTCAGTCAGAGATTTTATGGCATGAGCTTTCACGCTTTGTTGAGTGACATGAGTCTCAATACTCATCCGCTTGCCGGATCCGGAGTATGCATAATTATGGTTTTGCGATTTTTCCCTTGTCGAAAATCCACCATCTACATTAAGTCCACTGCTTAGTGAGGAACAATCATGTTCCTCAGTCAGCATTGAATGGTGATTTTCCAGGTACAAACAAAAATAAGTAATTGAACTTAGTCATAAGATAAGACGTTGCCGGATTTCGACTGAATGAGCAAACTATGGTTTGAGCGAAAACCCCAGTGGCATAATAGAGCGTCAACAACGAGCATAAATTGGTGTAAAACCTCTAATTTGATAACGGAATCTTGGTCGGTTTAGGATTCATGGGTCCGGGCCTATGAAAAGAAATCCTTGTCTTAGGAATAGACGCTCGTTAGTTTAAGGAACAAACAAAATAGACCTGAGTCTAATGATAAAATTTTTGTCTATGAGCTTTCACGAAAAACAAAAATTTATTTTTTAAATATGTGAGATTTCACAAAGTGGAATAAACTCTCGTTTCAAAGGTGGATGCTCGTACGAGAGAATTTTTTTGAACAAACGTGCATCTGTTAGTAATAAAATTTTATTTATGAGCTTTCATGAAAATTTTTATCTTCGAGCTTTCAGAAATCTTTGAAAATATACTCTCGCTTCAAAGATAGATGCTCGCGCGAGGGAGCAAATATATATATATATATATAAGCTTACGTGAGTTTCACGTTAAATATATATATTTTGTAAAACCAATGTTTTGACTTTGAACAACTGTTGAAAGTAGACAATTATACATGGTGAAATAATGTCTGTATGTAAGTTTTCACAATTGTAGAATGGACGTCTGTCCAATTTTTGAAAAACCAGTGGATGTTAAAATTCACGTGAGTTGTTCACGGTTTTATGAACATCAAGTCATGATTTTGAATAATGAATTTTGCTCGTCTTTGCAGGTTTGAAGGAACGAGCAAGTTTTCGAAATTCTGACGTTATAATCACTACAGCTAGTGAAATCGTAAATAGGTAAGAGTTGGATTGTTACCATTTTGTTACGCGTTTGTTATTGGTATATCCATGACTCCATGTCTTTCGCCTCAGATAGTGGTGACTTCTGGTTACAACCACTCTTCTGGCGCTTCCGGGGAACGCTCCAGAAATATCAAGTCAAAGATGAAGACTTCTGCAGATGTTAATGCCGAGGTGAATCAACCTTTCAGAGACACTGGAAAGATGATGCATTGTATGTCTTTCGATCATCTGGGAGTCGTCCGTGGTTGGATCAACGCTTTCTTAGCCTTAGCGGATGTAGAAGAGAAGCAGGGACGAGATGAGTTATTACTGAAAAGCAAAGCTGAAGATGAAAGGCTTGCAGCTTATCAGCAAAACGCCGCCGGCTTCAGAAAATTAGACTAGCGGCTGAAGATGAAGTCTGATCTCGCGCGGAAGGCGTAGCCTCTGATTCAGATGTAGATGAATGAATAATTTCGTCATAATTCGTCATCAGAAAATTCAGAAGTCAGGTCTTCATTGAAAATGCTGTAAAATCTTCGTCCGATGTAGGATTTTCATTATCTACCAATGTTTCTTCATCCTCGGAAAATTTCCAAGCTTTTATAAAGAAGATTTTTGAGTTTTGAGCATGTTTAGGGCCTGAAAAAAGCGAAACAGTAAACTTCCAGGAGATTTTCAGAATTTTTTTAGATTGTATGTTGTCCAATGTTTTGGGCACATCTCCTTGATCGTGTCTTCATTTGCTGTGAATTTTGGATATGTTGTAGAGGACATCCATACGAAGAGAATGGTATATGACCCATCCCTAGATTATTCACCAATTTCTCCCATCTCATCTATTTTTACAGGACAGTGTAAAATCATCTCAGGCGAGCTTGATGTAAAAGACCCATGTTGTGTCTTTAGACCATTCTCTTGTGTCTTGAACGATTGATGAAGGATTTTGATGTCATTGATTCAATTGATATCAGGACTCCTTGATTGGTACATGAGCATGGTGCTTGCAGTGCCATCTTGTTTCTGTCATTCGTAGAAACATCACTTCCGAAACCCTGGTCACGAGACCACTACTGAGGTTGTTCTCAAAAGGGGGTGATGTAATGACCTTGATCGCATGTCTCGGTGGCAGCATTCCTTTTATGATGAAGGACCAGCACATGAGATTCTGGTGTCACGAGTCTTGGACTGTGAAACTGATAGCCATGATCAGTGGACCGTCAGTCCCCAATATCTTGTTAAATCTCTCTTTTTGTTTTCCCTTCTTCTGGCAAGACCTAGATAGAGGACCTGATAGACACATTTTTGTGTCTAAATTGTACTCAATGTCTCTATTCTTAGTGCTCGATTTTTTTACTAATTTTGATGCTTTGTGTGTTTGTAGGTGTTTTTGGAGAAATAAACTTGTGTGGAAAAAGTTGCTCAAAAAGTGCAATTTGGACTCCCGGAGAAAAGTAAGGAACCCTCAATTTGGATAAGGGGCACCTCAGTTGGGCACCTGCTATTCGCACCCCTAGTTTGGTTAGGGGGACACCATCTTCAACATTTCAAAAATTCGTTTTGGCGGGAAAATTTTATTCTCAACTGTGTAACTTTCGATCGATTCTTGAAGGAGTTCTGGGTAGACTAAAGGGCTGAAACTTAATGCGTAGACGTGATATGACATAACAAAGCTGGTATGAGTGTTTGTTTCGATCAAATTTGGATGAAAAATCCGTGAGAAGAAAACAGGGCAGAACGTACATGGAAGAAGATATCCACGAGATTACAGCGAGTTAGACGTGTGATGCTCGTGTTTGGAAGAACCTAACCACTATTTGGAGTGTGAAGATGTTAAATATGGCAATATGGAAGCTTCAGAACGCGTGAAAATCAATATCAGTGATAAAAATGAAAAGAAAATAACCCGAGTAAATGAAGATTATTTGGAGTTAATGGAGGCGATTCAATGTCGCAATCACATATAAATATGTTCACAAGGTATCATGGAAGGGGGACGGATAGTTTGGGAGAGTTTTAGAGCACCAGAAAGTCGGAAAAAAATCAAGTTACAGAGCTGCCATTTTTCTGCTGCTGTTGAAGAACATGAAGAACATAAGACGCACACCCTTGTGTCGTTTATGCTACAATGATTGCGACTGTCGAAGAATAGTCTTAAGAGCTACAGTTTCAGCGACTGTCGCAGGACAGTCTTATTTGTTACAGTGACAACCGAGGGTCGTAGTTCTCTGGTTTGTAACAAATATAATTGTTACAAACCCGGTTTTGAATTATTTCTCCCTTTTCATCATTTTTAAACCCATCTTTGAGCATAAATGAAATCAACTTTTGAGCGTGTTTCCAACATGATGAGAGGCTAATTTCTCCCACAACCAAGGCAGTGAAGAAGCTATTTACGCATGAATAATTGGTAATCATTTATTTCCTCTAATTTATAATTTATAATTCACTCAATCACTGCTTTTGCAGAGTTTTTAATTGTTTGCAAAAAAATTCTTCATTAGTTGTGATTCAATTAGATAGGTTATGCTTTGTTTAGATAATCTATGCTTAGGGATACAATTAATTTTTGAGAATTTTCCAGATTATTTGTGAATTAAGAAATAAGAGTCTTAAAAGATAATTAGAGTTTTGGATTGTTTACCATAATTTATTCATGTGTAATAGTGAAATCAGTGTCTTGGTTGTTTTCTAATATCTTGAAGTCAATTTTGTAATAAGTTTTCTTTGTTTTTAAATTTTTATTAAGTCTAAAATTCATTGCCTTCACAAGTCTTAAAACAACCCTTTTATCACTATCTACAACAACTTTGAGTTACATCAAATTTTTGGCGCCGCCGACGCGTACTTGTCTTTAGGCTAGAGTTTTTAGATTTTTTTTTAGGTTTTTATTTGTTTTTATTTTATTTGTTCTTCTTTACGTTTTTGGGTTTTTGTCTTTTCTTTACAGATTTTGGAATTGGGAGCGAAAGAAAATTTTGCCAAAGCTCTGGTGAATACTTAAAGACTTGGAGTAAAAGACAAAGCGAAAGGAGCGAAAGAAGATTTTTTTTTTGTTTTTATTAAAAAAAGAGAGAAAAAAAAGAGAGACATTTTATTTTATTTTTTTATTAATTTTTTTAGAGTTTCCTTTCCTTTTCTTTTGGACTTTGGACTTGGACATTCTTTTATTTTTAAACCCTACGGAAGGGTAGTATTAAATATTAAACTGTTCGCAGAGAAGGACGGTGATTACGATATCACCTCGGCCCCTCGGGTTCGTACACGACATTGGAGTTGTGGCCCGAGTCGACTTCAGCGGTTCTTCGCCCGTCTGGAACGGGAGGTAAGTTTGTCGAAACACTCGCGAATCCCCTGTCAGCGAGTTACTGTATTCCTTCGTTTGCATATATGCCGAGGACTTGAAAACGTCTGCTTTAATTTCCTAGTAAAGGGCAATGACTGGCCATACAAGATAAGGGTTCGGATTTCATCACCGTTCTCTTCTTGCCCTCCTTAGGAAAACAAAACCAAACGCGAACCTAAACTTTAAATTTGGAATAGAACGAGACCTATAGGGTAACGAGCTTAATAGGAAAGTCGTTCGAAAAATATTGGTTACTCTTTTGAGCATACTTCGAAGTTCATGATGGTTTCTGTGAGTTGAATGTGTGACTGTGCCGCCTTGGAATGCGGTGAGGCCTTGGGTATCAAAGCTCTACGCAGCTTCCCTCGCCTCTATTCAACTTACTTTGACTCGGATTGATTCCATAGGGGTTTGCTAAAATTGTAACGAATTCCCATTCGAATGATTAGAAGCTGGTCTAGAAACAATCTAAGTGGAGCCATCATGCTTTTTGTTTGCTAGAAATCAGTAGGTTTGCTGTGGTGGAGCCAGCCTTGTTTGTGTTTGCATAGAACTTCCCTTCCTTTTAGGACTTTTCTTTTTCTTTTGTTTTTCTAGTGTATGCCAGAGGTTATCAAAGAGAGGGCTTGGAAAAGAAACACTCTAGGTCGTTTGATTAGTGATAAACCTAGTAGTTCTTCTTGTGAAGGCGGGGAGCTCGAAGACTCTTCTTTTGAGAGCCCCGTTTTTGGAAACTTCAGTTTTGAAAATCTGTCTCTTCGTGAGGAAGGTACCCCTAGTACTTCAGCTGTGCCAGCGATGGCAACTTTGAAAGATTACATGTTCCCAACTAGGACCACCCGAGCTTTGTGAATTAAATTTCCAGCCAGTACGGCTAATTTCGAGATAAAACCTAGTATTCTTCAGATGATCCCTATGTTCTTAGGAAAAGATGATGAGAACCCTTATTTTCATATTAGGGACTTTGAGGAAATCTGTGGGACAGTTAGATTAAAAGACCTCACTGATGAAGTTTTGAAACTTAAGATGTTTCCCTTTTCCTTGAGAGATAAAGCCAAGACCTGGCTGAACAACCTACCACCTGAGTCCATTGAAACATGGCAGGAACTTGTTGCTGCTTTCTATATGAAATTCTACCCTAAGCATAAAACTGCAGCTGTTAGGCAGAAAATTAGTGCTAGTGTGCAACAAGAGGGAGAGTCTCTTTATAGGTTTTTAGAGAGATTCAATGATCTCCTATCCCAGTGTCCTCACCATGGATTTGGTAAGATGAAACTTGTTGAGATTATTTATAATGGTTTAGACTATTCGACCAAATCCATGGTCGAGTCTACGTACGCTGGTGAGTTCATCAGTAAAAATGATGATGATGTTTTTACCTTCTTAGGAGCTATTGCTGAAAAATCCCAACAGTGGGAGTCTTGTGTTGAACCCCCTAAAAGACTCTTGGTCAATAAAAGTAGCACCAATGTGGTAGATACAAGCTTCGAGTCAGATGCTAAGTTTGCTGCTTTGTCTAGAAGGTTAGAAGCTTTGGAATTGAATCAGCCTAATTATAGGTCTCTTGTTGAACCTGATGATAGGATTAGAGCCGCTCAAGTGTCTAGTTGTGGAGTAGAGCCCAATAACTCTTTTTGGGAAGGTCACGTTAGTGAATAACAAGCCCATGTTGTCTATAACAATGCTAGGTTTGAGAACTGTCAGAAGTTTGACCCATACTCAGAAACCTACAACCCTGGTTGGAGAAACCATCCTAATTTTTCTTGGTCTAAGGGCCAGAATCAAGGTCAGTCTAGTTATTCTCAGCCTCCCACGGGTTTTGGTTATGCTAAGAACTCTTCAGGTCAACCCCAGTTTCAGAACCCTTCGGATAAAAAGATCACAAGTTTAGAAGACACTCTAGCCTCGTTTATTAAAAACTCTGATAAGATCAACCTAATGGTTGCTCAAGGGATAGAAGAAAGTAAAAATATAGGTTATGCCAACTCCCAAGATATTTCTGAGTTAAAAAACCAGGTTAGTCAGATAAATGAATCTTTGAGGGAAAAAGGTAAGTTTCCTAGTCAAACTCAACCCAATCCTAAAGCAGAGAAATCGTACAATCATGTGAACTCTATTACAACCCTTAGGAGTGGAAAGAAAGTTGACAATAAGGTTTCCATGCCTGATAGTGAACATGTTGTAGTTCACCCTTCTGAGCCAGAAAATGAGGAGACTGATAGAGTCTCCAAAGAGACCAATGAGGGTCCTGCTGAGCCCGACTTTGTTCCCAGAGCCCCGTTTCCCCAGCTGCTAGTTCCAACTAAGAGCGAGCCTAACTTTAATGATATATTGGAGGTTTTTAAGCAGGTTACTACCAACCTACCATTGTTGGATGCGATTAAGCAGATTCCCGCTTATGCTAAGTTTCTTAAGGACTCGTGTACACGAAAGCGTAAGCTTAATGTCCAAAAGAAAGCCTTCCTAGCTAGTCACGTGAGTTCCATTATTCAGAATACCACTACTCCTAAGTATAAAGACCCAGGGTCCCCTACCATTTCTTGCACAATAGGTAAATACCGTGTTGAGAAAGCCAGTGTGAATTTACTTCCATACCATGTGTACCTCAATCTAGGACTTGGTGATATGAAACCTACCCAGATGACACTCCAGTTAGCTGATAAGTCCGTTAAAATTCCTCGTGGTGTGATCCAGGATGTTCTTATTGAGGTCGACAAGTTTATTTATCCAGTGGATTTTGTTATCCTAGATACCCAACCTGTCCCTAACCCAGAGAACCAGATACCAGTGATTTTAGGTCGCCCATTTTTAGCAACATCCAATGCGATCATTAATTGTCGAACTGGTATTATAAACTTGTCTTTTGGTAATATGACTATTGAGCTGAACGTCTTTCATATTAGTAAGTTACCCTCTGAACTAGATGACTCGAGCATAGAAGAGGTAAACATGATAGGAACATTAGTTGAGGAGTCATTACCAAACACTTTGTTAGAAGATCCGTTAGAGAAATGCCTAGCTCACTTTGGGATTGATTTCGATGATGATAATGTGATTAATGGGGTGAATGCTTTGTTAGATTCAACCCCTTTGTTAGACATTAGTAACGGATGGAAACCTAAGTTCGAACCACTACTAGTTTCTAAGTCTACCCTAGTTCCTTCGTTAGAAGATCCTCCTAAGTTGGACCTAAAACCATTGCCAGATACCCTGAAGTATGTGTTTTTAGGCCCGTTTGAAACTTTACCTGTGATTGTTGCTTCCGACTTGGATAGTGATCAGGAAAGTAGGCTAATGACCGTCCTTCAAAACAACAAGGAAGCTTTAGGGTGGACCATAGCAGACATTAAGGGTATAAGTCCTACTGTTTGTATGCATCAGATCTATTTAGAGGAAGATACCAAAACTTCTAGGGAGATGCAACGAAGACTAAACCCTAATATGAAAGAAGTAGTTCGAACCGAGGTTCTTAAGCTGTTAGATGCAGGCATTATCTACCCCATTTTAGACAGTAAGTGGGTCAGCCCAGTTCAAGTTGTTCCCAAGAAATCCGGTATTACTGTAGTCCAGAATGATAACAATGAGTTAATCCCGACCCGAGTGACCACGGGTTGGCGTGTTTGTATTGACTATAGGAAATTGAACAAGGTCACTAGGAAGGACCACTTTCTCCTTCCCTTTATCGACCAAATGCTATAGAGATTAGCTGGACATAGTCATTACTATTTTCTAGATGGATACTCAGGCTACAATCAGATCGTTATTTCCCCAGAAGACCAAGAAAAAACTAGTTTTACTTGTCCCTTTGGTACCTTTGCGTATAGACGCATGCCTTTCGGGCTATGTAACGCCCCTGCGACTTTTCAGTGTTGCATGATGAGCATATTTTCTGATATGGTAGAAAAGTTTTTAGAGGTCTTTATGGATGATTTTTCAGTGTTTGGTTCGTATTTCGATGAGTGCTTGCATCATTTGTCATTAGTGTTGACTAGGTGTAAGGAAAATAATCTAATGCTTAATTGGGAGAAATGTCATTTCATGGTTCGATCAGGAATTGTCTTAGGGCATATCGTATCTTCTAAGGGTATAGAGGTAGATAAATCCAAAGTTGACCTTATCAAGACTTTACAGGTCCCAAAAACCGTAAGAGATATTAGGTCATTCTTAGGGCATGCAGGTTTTTATCGTCGATTCATTAAGGATTTTAGCTTGATTTATAGACCTCTTTGCAATTTGCTTGCAAAAGATGTTAAGTTTGTCTTTGATGATGCTTGTTTAGAGGCTTTTGATAAGCTTAAGACTTTACTCACTACCACTCCCATAGTCCAGGCACCCAACTGGAACTTACCCTTTGAGATCATGTGTGATGCTTCAGATTATGCTATTGGTGTTGTGCTAGGTCAGCGAGAAAAAAAATTACTTCATGTGATTTACTATGCTAGCAAAACTCTGGATGATGACCAGTTGAACTATACCACTACCGAAAAGGAACCGTGAGCCATTGTGTATGCCTTAGACAAGTTTAGACCCTATCTCTTAGGTTCTAAGATCGTCATATATACTGATCATGCTGCTTTGAAATATCTTTTGTCTAAGAAGGATACGAAACCGAGATTGATTAGGTGGATACTTTTGTTGCAAGAGTTTTCTACAGACATTAGAGACAAAAAGGGTGCCGAAAATGTAGTAGCAGACCACTTGTCTAGGCTAGTTGTTGATTCCCATGATGAATCCCTACCTATAAGGGATAGCTTTCCTGATGAACAACTGTTCTTTGTTACCCAAGCACCTTGGTATGCAAATATAGTGAATTATCTTGTTACTGGTCGAATGCCCCAACATTGGGGTAAACAAGATCGTTCTAGGTTTTTAGCCGAGGTTAAGCACTTCTTTTGGGATGATCCTTATTTATTTAAGTATTGTCCAGACCAGATTATTAGGAGATGTATACCTGAGAGTGACCAGTCCAGTATTATTTCCTTTTGTCATGATCATGCTTGTGGAGGTCACTTTAGTGCTAAGAATACTGCTGCTAAGATATTGCAGTGTGGATTTTATTGGCCTTCGTTGTTTAAAGACTCCCACAGTTACTGTGTGACTTGTGAACGTTGCCAGAAATTAGGAACCATATCCCGTAGGAACATGATGCATTTGAACCCTATTTTAGTTGTTGAGGTCTTTGATGTGTGGGGTATTGACTTTATGCGTCCGTTTCCTAATTCTTTTGGTAACTTATACATCCTTGTCGCTGTAGACTATGTCTCTAAGTGGATTGAGGCGGTTGCGTGTAAAACCAATGACCATAGGGTTGTGATTGAGTTCTTGAAAAATAATATACTTACACGTTTTGGTACACCGCGAGCTATAATTAGTGATGGAGGGTCGCACTTTTGTAATGGACCTTTTAGGCTTCTGATGAAGAAATATGGTATTACACATAAGGTAGCTACCCCGTATCATCCGCAGACTAGTGGTCAGGTAGAGGTTTCCAATAGGGAAATAAAACGTATATTAGAGAAAACAGTTAATCCTAATCGGAAAGACTGGTCGTCTAGGCTTACTGATGCCTTATGGGCTTACCGTACTGCGTTTAAGACCCCCATTGGAATGTCTCCTTATCGGCTTGTGTATGGCAAGGCATGTCATTTACCTGTTGAGTTAGAACATAGAGCTTATTGGGCTGTTAAGCAACTAAAGTTTTCACTTGACAAGGCAGGAGCCCATAAGAAACTCCAGCTCAATGAGTTGGACGAGATTCGTATAGATGCTTACGATAGTGCGAAGGAGTATAAGAACAAAATGAAACTTGTGCATGATAGAAATATTTTACGAAAGTCATTTTATCCAGGTCAAAAAGTCCTTCTGTATGATACCCGTTTACATCTTTTCCCTGGGAAGTTACGTTCTCGGTGGACGGGTCCTTTTATTGTTCGCACTGTCTTTCCTCATGGAGCTGTTGAAATTGAGACACCAGATGGTAGTAGTTCTTCGAAGGTTAACGGTCAGAGATTGATGCCCTTTTTAGAGCCCTTTCCTACAGGTGATGTTGAGGAGGTACCTCTGGAGGACCCTGTTTACCCTTGATTGACCATCGAGGAAGTTGTATGTTGTATATTAGTTTTTGATTTTCTTCACCCAGGTACTATCTTTCCAACTTCTCCTCGTGTTATTTTCCTTTTGGTATTGCTCTTTCATTATAAACATTGAGGATAATGTTAGATTTAAGTTTGGGGGTGGGGAAGAACTTTTTAGTTGCACTTTTGAAACTTCTAGCGTCACATGGTATCCGGTTAGCTAAGTTTACATACTGTTTCTCACCGAAAAGATAGAAATTAGAATGCTAGGGATAACAACCTTTTGAGACATTAGAGAAAAAGACATTGAGATCCTTGAAATTCAGGAGAGAACTTGTTCCTTTTAGAGGGTAACCGTGATGGACCTAACCATACATGATGGAAAGGCAAGTAGGTCAGGAAATTCCAGAAAGACAAAGCAACCTCACAATGTAGGCTTAGTTACTGGATTGCAACTCTCTCTCAGTAGAAACTTATCATCATCAACAAGCGGAGCGACATCAAAATCTATGAAGAAAGTTGAAGACGTTTTAGGTTTAGAAGCAACAATAGAAAAGAATAATTCAAAAATCAAAGTTGAAGTTATAAGAGCAAATGATATAAGTTGTTAGAATTCATGCTACCAAAACATCACAAGTTGTGAAGATCCAAGTTTTGAAAGTCCTTCTCTCATGGCCATGTAAATTGTTGTCTTGTAATTTTTGTTTCCAACAAAAAAAAAAATGAAAAATGAAAAATGAAAAAAAATCATCGTTACGTTTTGTTCAATAAGGCCAAAGGGAAGTAGAAATTTATAAGCAAGAAATCGTAGAGAAGAGTTAATTGTCAAGGTTCTATGAGGTTCGATAGTTTATCATCAACAGTTGAAGACCGAAGAAAACGTTGTTTCTACTAAGCACTATGAGAGAGTCGAAGAAAGATACATTTGGTTGCTTTGTTAGTACGCTTTCAATCTGGCACAAGATCTTTCTAGCACTTGTTTAACTCATCACACGTAATTAGTCCAGCTGTATAGTAGATGTCCATCTCATCTTTATCTCTCTCCTAATTTTATCCAGCTGTAAAGCAGCGGACGCATCTTACAATGTTTATCTAGCTGTGTAGCGGATATCTCTTTATCTAGCAGTGTTGCGGATGTGTCTCCCCTTTTCTTTAGTCAGCTTTAGAGCTGGCACCTTTAATTTCTCTAGCATTCTAGTTACTTGGAGATAGGTTGAGAATATGTATGTCCTCATATCTCTTTGGATACTTGTGACCAAGTAGAAGTCATGGTTTTGTGGGTACACCTCTGGTAAACCCTCCCGAGATTAACTCGGTATTATTTTTTATTAGGTTTGCTCGAGGACAAGCAAATAATAAGTTTGGGGGTATTTGATAGACACATTTTTGTGTCTAAATTGTACTCAATGTCTCTATTGTTAGTGCTCGATTTTTGTACTAATTTTGATGCTTTGTGTGTTTGTAGGTGTTTTTGGAGAAATACACTTGTGTGGAAAAAGTTGCTCAAAAAGTGCTATTTGGACTCCCGGAGAAAAGTACTAAAGGCACCCTCAATTTGGATAAGTGGCACCTCAGTTGGGCACCTGCTATTCGCACCCCCAGTTTGGTTAGGGGGACACCATCTTCAACATTTCAAAAATTCGTTTTGGCGGGTCATTTTTATTCTCAACTGTGTTACTTTCGATCGATTCTTGAAGGAGTTCTGGGTAGACTAAAGGGCTGAAACTTAATGGGTAGACGTGATATGACATAACAAAGCTGGTATGAGTGTTTGTTTCGATCAAGTTTGGCTGAAAAATCCGTGAGAAGAAAACAGACGGAAGAAGATTCCCACGGGATTACGACGAGTTAGACGTGTGATGCTCGTGTTTGGAAGAACCTAACCACTATTTGGAGTGTGAAGAAGTTAAATATGGCAATATGGAAGCTTCAGAACGCGTGAAAATCAATATCAGTGATAAAAATGAAAAGAAAATAACCCGAGTAAATGAAGATTATTTGGAGTTAATGGAGGAGATTCAATGTCGCAATCACGTATAAATATGTTCACAAGGTATCATGGAAGGGGAACGGATAGTTTGGGAGAGATTTAGAGCACCAGAAAGTCGAAAAAAAATCAAGTTACAGAGCTGCCATTTTTCTGCTGCTGCTGAAGAACACGAAGAACATAAGACGCACACCCTTATGTCGTTTATGCTACAGTGATTGCGACTGTCGAAGAACAGTCTTAAGAGCTACAGTTTCAGCGACTATCGCAGGACAGTCTTATTTGTTACAGTGACAGCCGAGGGTCGTAGTTCTCTGGTTTGTAACAAATATAATTGTTACAAACCCGGTTTTGAATTATTTCTCCCTTTTCATCATTTGTAAACCCATCTTTGAGCATAAATGAAATCAACTTTTTAGCGTGTTTCCAACATGATGAGAGGCTAATTTCTCCCACAACCAAGGCAGTGAAGAAGCTATTTACGCATGAGTAATTGGTAATCATTTATTTCCTCTAATTTATAATTTATAATTCACTCAATCACTGCTTTTGCAGAGTTTTTAATTGTTTGCAAAAAATTTCTTCATTAGTTGTGATTCAATTAGATAGGTTATGCTTTGTTTAGATAATCTATGCTTAGGTATACAATTAATTTTTGAGAATTTTCCAGATTATTTGTGAATTAAGAAATAAGAGTCTTAAAAGATAATTAGAGTTTTGGATTGTTTACCATAATTTATTCATGTGTAATAGTGAAATCAGTGTCTTGGTTGTTTTCTAATATCTTGAAGTAATTTTGTAATAAGTTTTCTTTGTTTTAAATTTTTATTAAGTCTAAAATTCATTGCCTTCACAAGTCTTAAAACAACCTTTTTATCACTATCTACAACAACTTTGAGTTACATCAGGACCAAGGTAGAAAATTGATGTAAAGACCTAGGTGGTCGAATTTGGAGGTACCTTGATGAAGGACTTAGCGGAATGACCTGTTGGACACCGATCGACTATGGAAGTTATGCATCCCGTCTAAGAATTGCTGCTTGCATGTTGTATGCTCTGGAAACTGTGGGAACCTCATACGACGTCGGAATTCGATGCTTGACGCCAACTTTTGAAGCTAAGAGACTGAGTTATCACATGAGAAAAGAATCACTCAATTTGGAGTGGTAGAGGTCAGCCAACGAAGCGTGCACATTTGTAATTTTTAATCCCGTACAAATTTTTCATATTTCGTAGACCTAACGGTAAAGGCCGTATCTTTCAGATCGTATGTCCGATTGATGCGCCCTTTTGGTATCTTGTAGCAGATACATAGACGAACATCTTTTGTTGAGGAAGAATTGTCCCATTCCTCACCCATTGGTACATTTTTGTAAACCCATGGCCTGTAATGTGTTGTATCTCTTTTGTGGAGGCGATGAGAACATCTTGTAGAAGACTTTGGTTTGTGCCCGTCTGTCGTGTAAGCTTCAGGTCTAAACATTTTGACATGAATAATTAGAGCTTGAAGAAGTACGATCTATAGAGTAACGCTTCAGAGAATGGATAGTTGATGAAGCCGAATGTTGCGCCTGACACTGATGAGATCACAATTGAATTTCCTCCATAAATTCTTGTTGATGCTGATACCATGAACGGGGTTCTTCCACATGTCCTTGTTGATGCCGATACTATGGTTGGAGTTGCTCCAGAGACCGAAAATGGTAGTCTTTGCTCTTCCATCCAGTGAGCCTTTACATGCACGAACTAGTTAGTGAGTTGAGCATTCCTAAGATGAAGATGTTATAGGATTTCAAACCAAATTCTTCTGAATATGACTTTACTGTAAAGTGGCTTCGTCAGGGAATCGATGTTGTTGTGGCAGATAACATCGGCAGTCTCCATTCTGGATGTGAGGAGAAAAGTTCCTTGGTCGTGCAAGGCTTGTGATGTAGAGAGGTTTCGTTGATGAAGTTTCATGGAATCACATCAGATTGCAAATTCCAATAAGATCAAGTCCCAGTGTATGTTGAAGGAGTTTGTGCCATCCATGAATGAATGATATTACATCTGCTTCAGAAGTATTATCATGGGATAATGAATAATTAGCGATTGTAATTTAGTTACACTTTGATTGCGTTGGTGTTGAATCAGTGTGTCATCGTCGAGATATTTGCGCTGAAGCTAGATGCGCCGTTATAGGAGGTGTACTCTTTGATTGGGAGTAAAATTTGAAGGCTTCTTAGATGCTTGAGCGTTGAAGCGTCATATCCCTTGAGCATGTCTTAGGTTTGATCGTTTGGGTCCCAACTATCTTCTGTTGATGCAACATTCCTTTAGTCGCGGTAGTGGTATTCAACACTTGTGCAGACATCAGAGCTTTCTGATTTCGTGGCACACATGAACACTCCTGCAAGGATATGAGGAAATTACCAAATTGTTCTTTGTCGTGCTTGAATATTATCTCGGTAATGAATATCTCAGTGAGATGCTCGATTCGGAGAAATGTCAGATTCTACCACTTGGTAAAATATCGCTGAAGTGAGATTACCCACTTATAGCGTCTTGCAATAGCAGAGATGCTAGCAGAGTTGAGTCCACATGCTAGAATAGCATGTGAGGAAATAAATGACATAGACATGGGAGGAATGAGACTTTCCTGAGTGCAGGACCTTTTGATGAATGTATATGCATCTTTTGCAGGTTCTTGTTTCAACCTTGTCAAAGTTCGAAATTCCTCCAAGTGCTCTGATGATGGAACGTCCGCCAAATCTTCTGGATCAGAACTTTCTTTGTTGGAGAGATGTGTAACCAAAGGCGCTTTGTAAGTACCCATTTTTCAGCGTGGATCCACGCTCGTCTGAAGGACATGTCATATCCTGGATCTTCCTGATTATGTGAAACTTGGTCTCTGTCCAGGTTGAACTTATGTTCACCTTGAGAGTGATGTAGCCATAAGTATTTCAGAGCGTTCCTTCAAGGTCTCTGATTGATATGGGAGAATGAGTAGATTCTCGTCGAGTTATTTCTTTGGATCCGATGGTATTCAGTAGAATGTTGTTGATGGCGGTGCCAGCATCGATCAACGTTCTTCCAAATTCGTTTCTTCTGAGATTGACTGTGGTAAGCAGTCCCCAATCGTACATCTCTTGGTCTGTGGCTGGAGGCTCAAGAATTATTTCCGAAATGGACTTCTTGACACGATGTGGTTCAGTGCTGTGAATATGTCTCTCCTTTGTGCCTTCGACTGATAGAGTAATTCATGTTCGACCAAGGATTGAACTGCCTCTTTGATAGGTTGTTCATAGAGTGTAAAGATTCTGATTGGGAGAGGATTCTTGTGTACTCCTTCAGTCCCCAGTTGAAGCTCTCCTGATTCAACCTTCTTCCTGAATATGCGCTTCAAAACTCTGCAGTTGCTTGTGGGATGATTGACGAACATGTGGAAGCGGCAGTAACGAGGACTTTCCATGTCTTCTTCAGTTGGTTCTTTTTTGACATATGACAACTTGATTGCACCATCTTGGATCCAGACATCCAGGATTTCGATCACCTCTTCAATAGAAAAGGGAAAGTCAGGTGCTTCTTGATCAGGAACTCCTGTGCGTTGGTCAGAGGCTTGTGCATATTGCTTATCCTTCCTTTATGCCTTTGAAGGGGCTGAGGTATGCTTGCACGGCGGTTCGGCTTTCCGTTTGCTCTCTTCTGCAACAGCGTTTTTGGAAGGCTGGAGGTTGTACTTCTTGTTAATCAGACGTCTGCTACCTCGAGTGTCTCGTGGTTCTTCAGCCTTTGTAGCTTTTGTTCTTTCCAGTAAAGAGGGTGCAATAGTTGCCGATCTATTCGCCGCTTCATGAATCTCTGAGAAGGTCCGGAAACGAAGATTTTCCAATAAAGCTTTGTAGACCGGGATCATGTCGTTGATGCACAAGTCTACCAGTTGTTGATCCGTGATGTTTGGATCATGACAGTCTGAATCTTTTCACGTAGTCATTGGGATGTTCATTGCTCCTCTGAAACATTCTTCCAAGATCAGAGAGAGTAATTTTCTCTGACACAAAGAAGTACTTTCTGTAGAAGGCGTTAATCATTTCTCCCCAATTGTCGATAGTTCCTGGTGCGATGTTGTTGTACCAGGTGTATGCCCTGCCTTTCAAGGATTTTGAAAATTCTTTGAGGCGAACAACATGGTTATGTTCATGTTCACCCAAGGCTTCCAGGAACCGAGAAACATGTTCCCAAGCATTGCCTGTTCCGTCATACAAAGTGAAGGTTGGAGAGGTATAACCTTTTGGAAGAGGAATCCTTTGCGTAGCAGCATGGTACGGAGGCTGGTGACGATGGACATGTGATGTCTTGTCTTTTCCACGGTTCTCCAAGAGGAGTTCCAAATCTTCCTGAGTAATGAAATTTGATGATTCCTTTGCTGATGGATCATCTGCAGCTTTGCAGACTTCGCTGTCATCCACTGTATGAATTGGAACTACTTCAGGATCAGCATCTGAGGATGTTTCTTTTCCTTTTCCTTGAGTCTTCTCTAACATTTTGTCAGTGAGAGTTTTGAGATAATTGCAAAGCTCCTTCTGTGTAGCAGCCATGTCAGTTTGATTCTTAGCAAGAGTTTCATGCACTTTTATGAGATCGCCTATGGTAGGCGGATTTTCTCTGACTTCCTCGGGATGCCGGCCGAAGAGGGGATGACCTTCCGTGTTAGCGTGAGGAGGAGTAACATCATCACCGCCAGTGTTAGAGGCCGGAATTATTTCCGGGATATCCTCATTGTTGTTGTTGCTAGTGCTAGCATCGTTTGTGTTGGAACCTATAACTAACCCAGACCTAAGACCAGCCATCTTGTGAAATTGTGAGATTGCAACCGAGAGATTAAACTCCCACTGTGGTCGCATATCTGTAGATGAGGAAAAACGATTTGCTGGTTTTTACGGAATTGAGGAGACGTCCTTGTGGAGACTCCTTGAACCGAGCGAAATGTTGAACCTCACACAGATGCATTGCAAGAAGAGAGTGCTTTTAAGTTCGAGAGATCAATCTGTAGGACTCCGGCCTAAACCAAGAACAATGGTCGTTTCAGAGTCAATTCGGTCACAAGAGAGGATGGGTTGATCTGTAGGAGGGAAGCTGAGAAATGTGTGGGACCAATGCTGATCTGAGATTGTAGGTGTATTATGAATTCAGTGTAAGAACGCTCTGAATGATTGAATTTTACTCAATTGAGAGTGATTGCTCAGACGATGAGTTCGTGTAGACGAAGGATTTTCTGTATGAACTTGCCGAGAAATTGCTTGTTTAGACGAATGTTCGAGTATTCGAATCTTGTCTTTTTCAATCATGATTCAGAGGTCTTTTTATATTACTAAATTAAAAACACCATGATCCCATGAAGTGTGACAGTTGCTGGAATCAAATAGTGGGGAAGTGGGAAATCGTGTTAAAACCAGTTGCTCATCGTGCGGAGACTTGGTTAATTTTCCACCCACTACTTTGTTGACTCTTCCAACTGATTGCACGACTTTCTCACATTCTCGTCGCGGGTGAACACACGTGCCGTAGACCGCCAGACCAAAACCCTAGTTATTATCCCCCCATGTGACACGATTGATATCTCGTGGTTGTGGAGTCAGTTGCTGACTTTATGGGACGATGAGTCCATGCATTACTGAGTTGAACATGATTTGCAAATGTTCTGAGACTCGTGAATTAAATATGTCTGCTGAGACGAGGTATTATTATGTTGATTACCTAAGACGAGCAAGCTGTTTTGCTGAGTTATTGAATATTGATAGTTGAACCAATATTCTTGAATCTGAGCAAATATTGCTGGTTCGAGCAAATATTGCCGGTTTGAGCAAATGCCTCTCATTTGATGAATTGTTGGTAGCATGACCAAATAAAATATTAATTTAAGATACTGACTGTTGGGTCGAGTAAAATAAATAAAAATGTTGATCATGGAATTAACATAAAATTATCAGAGTATTTGAATCTGCTCAGAATCATGTTTCTGCGGAGCTCTGAATTCAAAACCCTAATTTATGAATGATGATTTATTGCAAATCAACCGCAGAGTGACGCAGGGACCGGCTACATGGGATGACGAGTTCACCATGTAACGCCCAGATGCTCGAATGAGAAAAATACCATAGTCTCTTGAGGACCAGTTGGTGAATGAATGATTAAATGCTGGTTTAATCATTTATTAAAATAATGCTCGTGCGAGCAACATATAATAATAAAACCTAGCCGTGTAAAGATGAGGGACCAGCCAAGAGGTTATGGGACCGGCTCTTTGGTGGCCATGGGACCAATAGATGGTCGTTTTAGCAAACTCTCGATTGTTCGGAAAGAGTTTGAACCTAATATGAGCAGTTTAGCAAATTAGGTTAAAAATAGTTAAAACATGTGGGACCAGCCACTTGCAAGCCTCAGGGCCACCCTTAGTCGGTCAAGGGGATGCGCCCGTGTCACCATGTTGTTCGTGTCTCAGTCCTGAGAGTTTTGATATTTTCCGGTGCGCGTTTGAGCAACATTTTTAGAAAATATGCAGAATCCAGGATTTTGCTGAAACTAGGAAAAATACATGAGATGATGAAAAATAATAAGTAAAACAGGGAATTGCAAGGTGTGGGACCGGACAGGGCTAGGACACGTCCAGCCGGCTAGCAAGCGGTCCCACTATATTTTCCCAGGTTTATGTAATTTTATGTATTTTCTCTGAATTGAGGGAAATCCCATGAAACTGGAGAGTTTTATGAAATTAAGGAACTTCCGTGAGATGAGGGAAATAAAATAATAATAAAATAGGGAATGATGGAGTGTGGGACCGGCAATGGCCAAGGCATGGCCGGCCGGCCAAGGGGCACGGTCCCAGCACTCTTCCCAATTTTATGTAATTTTTTCATGATTTTAGGGAATCTTCATAAAAACAAAGAGATTTGTTGAAATCAAGGTATTTTGTTGAAATCAGGGAGTTTTCATGGAATGAGGAAAACAAAACAAATACTCCCTCCGTTTCCCAAAGACAGTTCGCTTTGACTTTCTCAAAATATTAAGGAGACCATATCATTTTACTTGACTACCCTTAGTTACTTACCTATTTTATTTTAATAAAAATGCTAGCAATAAAGACAATCCAAAATTGTTGTGAGAATTATAAATACGAAATATAAAAGGAAAATTTAAAAGATATCGAATTTATGAAGTATAAACTTTATAAGGAATTTAATTTTTAGAGTTAAATGTATATTTTTTTGAAAGGAATGAAGGATATATTTGTTTCCTCAATTATACTAATTTCTTTAATATTTTAGATTGGGTCACGTTAAAAATGGATTTATGATTATAAAGAATTCAAGGGTATATTAGAGAGTTCATTGAAAAGTATGACTATAAACAGAAGCTGGACACAATTTTGAAACTTACGAAAAAGGAATAGAGGACGGTCTTTCAGAAACATAGGGAGTAACAATAATAAAATAAGAAGCGTGTGGAACCGGCTAGGGCATGGCCGGCCGGCTAGGGCATGGCCGGCCGGCTAGAGCCCGATCCCAATAATAAAATAATGGGGACGTGAGGTGTGGGACCGACCACGGCTGGAGCATGGTCGGCCGGCTGGTGCTCGGTCCCGCGACACCTTTCCCTAATTTTATTATTTTCCTTGACAAAATATCATGAGATTAGAGAATTTCCTTGAAACGAATGAGATTTGCTCGAACGAGAGAATTTTCATGAGATCAGGGAAAAATAATAAAACATGATAAAATATAAAATTGGGCGCGGGATTGGTCACGGCATGACTTGCCGGCTGGTGAGCCCAGTCCCCTAGGGCCTTTGCTAATATTTTTTTATTACTTTTTCCTTCCTATTTTGCATAGGTTCATCGTTCATTCGTATTTTTGAAATGCTCGTTTGCGCATTCAAATGCTGGTCTGTGCATTATTACTAAGTACACTTGCACCATTTTAGTCAGGGCTTATTCGATGTTCAGATGCCTGTTTCGTTGAATATTTTTCACTAACCCGTGGAATTCTTCTGGGAAGAACCACGAATTGAAGTGACGAAATATAACGAAGAATCGTAGAATATTACTGGATAATCAGGCGATTAGAGATAATTAACTGATGGATCTATACTAGCAGGGCTTCCTATCTAGGAGCATTAATTATCTGAGAGTTGATCAATATGAACTTGCTGGAGTATCATATTTCTCCTATATAGTCAGGGAAAACCTGGTTACATCCTGAAGACGTTGTCGCTCTATACTAGCAGGCATGCTGTCTAGGAGCCGTCCAATCTTTCGATTCTATATAGAAATAATTACTGAAATTTCTCAGTATTCATGAGATGTGTCGTGGCCTCAGCTGGGAGACTACACATCTACAGATACTCTGAGAGACATCCTTCTCAGTCAGAGATTTTATGGCATAAGCTTTCACGCTTTGTTGAGAGACATGAGTCTCAATACTCATCCGATTGCCGGATCCGGAGTATGCATAATTATGGTTTTATGATTTTTTCCTTGTCGAAATTCCACCATCTACAGGTCGGTTTAGGATTCACGGATCCGGGCCCAAGAAAGGAATCTGTTTTAGCGCGGACTTTCGTTCGTTCGTTAGTTTAAGAAACAAACAAAATAAACCTGAGTCTAATGATAAAAATTTTGTCTATGAGCTTTCACGAAAGACAAAATTTTATTTTTTAAATACGTGAGATTTCACAAAGTGGAATAAACTCTCGTTTCAAAGGTGGATGCTCGTACGAGAAAAAAAAATTTTGAACAGACGTGCGTCTGTTAGTAATAAAATTTTGTTTATGAGCTTTCATGAAAATTTTTATCTTCGAGCTTTCAGAAATCTTTGAAAATATACTTTCGCTTTAAAGACAGATGCTCGCGCGAGGGAGCAAATATATATATATATATATATATATATATATATATGTTATTTTTCAAACTTACGTGAGTTTCACGTTAAATATATATATTTTTTTAAAACCAATGTTTTTATTTTGAACAACTGTTGAAAGTAGACAATTATACATGGTGAAATAGTGTATGTATGTAAGTTTTCACAATTGTAGAATGGACGTCTGTCCAATTTTTGAAAAACCAGTGGATGTTAAAATTCACGTGGGTTGTCACGGTTTAATGAAAATCAAGTCATGATTTTGAATAATGAATTTTGCTCGTCTTTGCAGGTTTGAAGGAACGAGAAATTTTTCGAAATTCTGACGTCATAATCACTACAGCTAGTGAAATTGTAAATAGGTAAGAGTTGGATTGTTACCATTTTTGTCGCGTGTTTGTTATCGGTATATCCATGATTCCATGTCTTTCGCCTCAGATAGTGGTGACTTCTGGTTACAACCACCCTTCTGGTTCTTCCGGCGAAAGCTCCAGAAATATCTAAGTCAAAGATGAAGACTTCTGCAGATGAGGTGAGTCAACTTTTCAGAGACGCTGGAAAGCTGGTACTTTGTATGTCTCTCGATCATATGGGAGTCGTCCCTTATCAGTAGAAGCACCGCCGAGTTCAGCAAATGAGACTATCGGCTGAAGATGAAGTCAGGATTTGCGTTGATGGTGTAGCTCCTGATCCAATGTGGATGAATGAAGAATTTCGTCATCAGAAAATTCAGAAATTAGGTCTTCATTGAAAATGTTGTAGAATCTTTATACGATGTCCGTTCTTGATGATCTACCCGTGTTTCTTCATCCTCAGAAAATTTCCAAGCTTAGCAAAGAAGCTTTTCGGCTTTTGAGCATGTTTAAATCCCGAAATTGACGAAACAGTAAACTTGCAGGAAGTTTTCAGGAAATTTTCAGCTGGCATGTAGTCCAATGTTTTGGCCACATCTCTTTGCTCGTTTCTCCAATTTATGTGAATTTTGGATATGTTGTAGATGACATCCATATAAAGAGAATGGAATATGGCCCATCCCTAGATTCTTCATCAAGTTATCCCAGCTTGCTTCTTTGTGCGGGACAGTGTAAAATCATCTTAGACGAGCTTATTGTAAAACACTCCCGTTGTGTCTTTAGACCATTCGCTTGTGTCTTGAACGATTGGTGAAGGATTTTAATGTTATTAATTCATTTGAGATCAGGACCCCTTGATTGATACGTGAGCATGGTGCTTGCAGTGCCATCTCGTTTCTGTCAGCCGTAGAAACATTACTTCTGAAACCCTGGTCACGGGACCATAACTGAAGTTGCTCTCAAGAGGGGATGATGTAATGACCATGGTTGCATGTCTTGGTGGTAGCATTCCTTTTATGATGAACGATTAGCACATGAGAGTCTGGTGCCACGGGTCTTGGACTGTGAAACTGATCATCATGATCAGTGGCCCGTCAGTCCCCAGTATTTTGTTAAATCTCTCCTTTTCGTTTTCTCTTTTTCTGGCAATACTTGGATAGAGGACCCAGGAAAAAAATTGATGTAAAGACCTAGGTGGTCGAAGCTGAAGGTACCTTGATGAAGGAATTAGTGGAAAGACCTGGTGGACACCGATCGACTGTGGAAGTTATGAATCCCGTCTAAGAATTGCTGCTTGCAGGTTGTATGCTCAGGAAGCTGTAGGAACCTCATACGACGTCGGAATTTGATGCTTGACCCCAAATTTGAAGCTAAGAGTCTGAGTTATCTCATGAGACAAGAATCACTCAATTTGGAGTTGTAGAAGTCATCCAACGAAGCGTGCACATTTTTAATTTGTATCCCGTACAAATTTTTCAGATTTCATAGACCTGACGGTAAAGGCCATATCTTTCAGCTCGTATGTCCGAGTGATGCGCGCTTTTGGTATGTTGTAGAAGAGATATAGACGAACATCTTTCGTTGAGGAATCATTTTCCCATTCCTCACCCATTGACACGTTTTTGTATACCCATGGCCTGAAGTGTGTTGTATCTCATTTGTAGAGGTGATGAGAACATCTTGTAGAAGACTTTGGATTGTGCCCACCAAGTCGTGCAAGCTTTGGGAAGACTTTCATGTGAGCATGTTATCAGGTCTACACATCTTGATATGAATCATTAGTTCTTGGAGAAGTCCGTTTCATGTGTAACACTTCATAGAATGGTTAGTTGATGAAGCCCTGTCATGATGATGTTGCTCTTGAGACCGTTGTTGATGCTGAGACCATGGACAGAGTTGCTCCAGAGACCAAAAAGGCTAGAACCATGATTATCGACATATCCTTTTCTCCTCCATCCATTGAGATTTTACATTCACGAACTAGTTGGTGGGTTGAGCATACCTAAGATGAAGGTGTACTGGGAATTCAACCTGAATTCTCCTGAACACTATGACTTTACTACGAACTAGCTCTGTCACTGAGTCGACATTATTGCGGTAGATAGCAGCAGCAGTCTTCATTGTGATTGGTGAAGAGAGGAAGTTCCTCAGTCATGCAGGGAATTGTGATGTAGAGAGTATCTATTGCTGACGTTTCATGGAATCACACCAGGTTGCCATGACTTGTTATGTCTTGAATTTTTTCCAATAAGATCAAGTCCCCAGTGCATGTTGAAGGAGTTCGTGCCATCGATGGATGAATGATGTTGCCTCTGCTCCAGAAGTCTTATCATGGGATAGTGGAAACTTATCGATTGATCGTGTTGGTGTTGGATCAGCGTGTCATCTTCAAGATGTTTTTGTTGAAGATAGAGGCGCCATTATAGAAGGTGTACTCTTTGATTGGGAGTACAATTTTAAGGCTTCTTATATGCTTGAGCGTTGAGGCGTCAAATGTCTTAGGCTTGTCTCGGCCCCGTGTATCTTCTGTTGATTCAGCATTCCGTTCGCCGCTTTAGTGGGGATTCAACACTTGTGCATACATCAGAGTTTTATGATTTGTGGCACAGATGAACAGTCCTGCAAGGCTGAGTGTGGAACCTCTTGATGAATGTCTATGTATCTTTTACAGGTTCTTGCTTCGACCTCGTCAAAGTTCAAAATTCCTCCAAGTGCTTTGATGATGGAATGTCCGCCAAATCTTCTGGATCAGAACTTTCTTCATTGGAGAGATGTGCAACCAAAGGCGCTTTGTCAGTACCCATCTTTTCAACATGGATCCATGCTCGTCTGAAGAATATGTCATATCTTGGATCTTCCTGATTTTGTGAAACTTGGTTTCTGTCCAGGTTGAACTTATGTTCACTTTGAGAGTGATGTGTCCATAAGTATTTCCTAGAGTTCCTTCAAGGTATCTGATTGAGATGGGATCACTAGTAGCTTCTTTTCGAGTGATGCCTGCGGCTCTGAGAGTTTTTAGTGGAATGATGTTGATGGCGGTGTCAGCATCGATAATTATTCTTCTGAATTCATTTCCTCTGAGATGGAATGTGGTAAGCAGTCCCCGGTCGTGCATATCCTTGTCTGTGGATGAAGGTTGAAGGAGTATTTCTGGGATAGACAGATGTCTGACACAACGTTACTCGGTGTTGTGAACATGTCTTTCCTTTGTACCTTAGACAGATAGAGCAATTCACAGATATGTTCGATCAACAATTGAACTGCTTCTTTGACTGGTTGTTCAGAGAGTGTAAAGGTTCTGAATGGGAGAGGATTCTTGTGTACTCCTTCAGTCCCCAGTTGAAGTGATTATGGATCAACCTTCTCTTCAAAGATGTGCTTCAAAATATTGCAGTTACTTGTTGGATGATCGATGAACCTATGAAGGCGACCTGGGATTCTCCATTTCTTCTTCTGTTGGCTCTCTCCTGACAAACTACAACTTAATTTCACCATCTTGAACCCAGACTTCCAGTAAATCGATCACTCCTTCATGAGAAGAGAGAAGTTTAAGTATGTCTGATCATTTCCCCGTTCGTTGATGCCGGGCCGAGGTTTGTGCATTTCAGGATTGGTTATCTTTTCTTTGCGCCTTCAGAGGAGTCTGGGATATTGGAGAAGCGCTCTGATATTGTGTCTCGGCTTTCCTTTCATTCCTTTCAACAACAACGTTTGTTGAAGGCTGGAGATTGTACTGATTTTCGACTAAGCGTCGGCTGCTTCGAGGTTCCTCGACCTTGCAGACTTTGCTCTTTTCAGTAAAGCAGGTGCAGTAGTCGTTGATCGTTTGGATGCTTCATGAAGCTCTGAGAAAGTTTGGAACCGGAGATTTTCCAGCAAGGCTCTATAGACCGGGATCATTCCGTTGATGCACAATTCCATCAGTTTTTGTTCTGTGACATTCGGGTCATGACAATCCAAAGCTTGCACTCTGAACCTCTTCACATAATTGTTCGGATGTTCATTGTTCTTCTGAGATATTTTTCCTAAATCAGAGAGAGTAATCTGCTCTGAGACGAAGAAGTATTTTCTGTATAAAGAATTAATTATTTCTCCCCAACTGGTGATACTTCCTGGTGCAATATTGTTGTACCATGTGTATGCTCTTCCTATCAGAGACTTTGAGAATTCCTTCAAACGGACGACATGATTGTGCTCATGTTCACCCTGTGATTCCAGAAACCGAGAAACATTTTCTCGAGCATTGCCCGTTCCATCATAAAGAGTGAACGTTGGAGAGGTATAACCTTTTGGTAGAGGAATCCTTTGTGTAGCATCAGGGTACGGAGGTTGGTGACAGTGGACAAATGATGTCTTATCTTTTCCTCGATCTTCTAAAAAGCACTTCAGGTCCTCTCGAGTGATGAAACTTGCAGGTTCCTTTGCTGGTGGATCGTTTGCAGCTTTGCGGACTTCTTCATCATCTACAACATGGATTGTAGAGATTTCAGGATCAGCGGTTGAATATGTTTCTGTATCTTTTCCTTTCTCGTGTTGAGGCTGAGTTTGTTCAGACGCAAGCTTGTCCGTGAGAGTTTTGAGATAAGCACACAACCCTTTCTGTGTTGCAGCCATTTCAGTCTGAACCTTCATGAGATCAACTATGGTAGGCTGATTTCCTCTGGTTTCTTCAAGAGATTGACCAAAGAGTGGATTGTTGATGGCGCCAGTGCCATCACTTGCAGGGGTGATCACCGGAGCACTTGGAGGAGTAGTGGTGGCAGGTTGCGCCGGAGGAGTAGTAGTAGCAGGTTGCGCCGGAAGAGTGGTAGTAGCAGGTTGCGCCGGAGGAGTGGTGGTGGAAGGTTGCATCAGAGGAGTGGTGTTGGAAGTACCATTAGAGCTTTCAATATTGGGGTCGGGTGTTGAACCCGGATTGGTAACTGAACCAGACCTAAGACCGACCATTTTTGTGAGAATTGAGATTGCAACCGAGAGAATGATCTCCCACTGTGGTCGCCAATCTGTAGATGGGGAAAAACGATTTGTTGGTTTTTACGGAATTGAGGAGACGACCGTACGGAGGAGACTCCTTGAACCGAGCGAAATGTTTAACCTCACACAGATGCACTGCAAGAAGGGAGTGTTTTAAGTTGGAGATATCAATCTATAGGACTCCGGCCTAAACCAAGACAATGGTCATTCCAGAGTCAATTCGGTCACAAGACAGGATGGGTCGATCTGTAGGAGGGAAACTGAGAAATGTGTGAGATCAATGGTGATCGAATATTATAGGTGTGTTATATATTCTGCGTAAAGAAATAAGATAAGCTCTGATTGATTGAATTTTCTATGTTGAGAGTAATTGCTCAGACGTTGAGTTGTTAATCTCGTGTTGTCTGTTTGATGAAAAGATTGTCTGTATGAACTTGTCGAGAAATTCTTGTGTAGACGAATTTTTCAATCATGATTCAGAGGCCTTTTTATATTGCTGGAATTGTAAACACCTTGATCCCATGAAGTGTGACAGTTGATGAAGTCAAAGAGTGGTGAAGCGGGAAGTCGTGTCAAAACCAGTTGCTCATCGTGCGGAGACTTGGTTGATTTCCCATCCACTACTTTGCTAACTCCTCCAACTGATTGCACGACTTGCTCACATTCTCATCATGTGTATGAACACACGTGCGGTAGACCGCCATACCAAAACCCTAATTAATATCCCCCCATGTGACACGATTGACATCTCGTGATTGTGGAGTCAGTTGCTGACTTTATGGGACGATGAGTCCTTGTATTGTTGAGTCGAACGTGATTTGCAAATGTTCTGAGACTCATGAATTGAACATGTCTACTGAGACAAAGGTATATTGTCGAATAAATGTTGATAATTTAAGGTGAGCAAATGTTGCTGAATTGTTGAATATTGATAGTTGAACCAATATTCCTTAGTCTGAGCAAATGTTGCTCATTTGATGAATTGTTGGTGGCATGACCAAATAAAGTATTAATACTGACAACCGAGCATAATAAAAGTGTTCATCATGGGATCAACGTAAAATTATTAGTGTTTGAATCTGCTCAGAATTATGTTTTTGCAGAGCTCTGGATTCGAAACCCTAATTTTTGATCAATTGGTGATTTATTGAAAATCAATCACAGAGTGAAGGAGGGACCAGCTACATGGGATGACGAATCGACCATGTAACGCCTAGATGCTTAGATGAGCAAAATACCAAAGTCTCTTGAAGACCAGTAGGTGAAAGGATGATTAAATGCTGGTTTAATCATTTATTAAAATATTGCTCGTGTGAGCGTTAGGTAGTAAAACCTGATTATGGAGAGATGAGGGGCCGACCAAGGGGTCATGGGACCGGCTCTTGGTGGTCGTAGGACCAGCTGATGGTCGTTCGAGCAAACTCCCAGTTGTTTGAGGAGAGTTTGGACCCAATATGAGCAATTGAGCAAATTAGGTCAAAATTATTAAAACATGTGGGACCGGATATTTGCAAGCCCTAGGGCTGGCCTTGGTCGGTCAAGGAGACATGACCGTGTCACCATAACGTTCGTGTCTCAGTCCTGAGAGTTTCGATATTTTCTGATGTGCGTTTGAGCAACATTTTGAGAAAATATGAAGGATTCAGGGTTTCGCTGAAACTAGGGAATCTTCATGAGATGATGAAAAATAATTAATAAAATAGGAGATTGCAAGGTGTGGGACCGACCAGCTAGCAAGCTCGGTCCCGCAACACCTTTCCCAATTTTATGTAATTTTATGTGTTTTCCCTGATATGAGGGAAATATCATGAAACTGAGGAATTTCATGAAGTAAAGGAATTTCCATGAGATTATGGAAATAATAATAATAAAATAGGGAGTCATGAAGTGTGGGACCGGATATGTCCAAGGCATGGCCGGCCGGCCAAAGAGCCCGTCCCAAGGCACTTTTCCCAATTTTATAATATTTTTCATGATTTTAGGGAAATATCATAAAACCAAGGAGTTTGTTGAAACCAAGGAATTTGTTGAAATCAAGGAGTTTCCATGAGATGAGGGAAACATAAAAAATAATAATAATAAAATAAGGGGCATGTGGGACCGGCTAGGGCATGACCGGCCGGCTAGGGCCTGGTCCCACGAGTTTCCCTAATTTTATATTATTTTTCATTACTTGAAGGAAATTTCATGAATTTAAGGAGTTTTCATGAAACGAAGGATATTTGCTCAAATGAAGATATTTTCATGAGATCAATGAAAACAATAAAATATGATAAAATATAAAATTGGTCGTGGGACTGGCATCGGCACGACCGGCCGTCCGGTGGGCCCAGTCCCCTGGCACCTCAATTAATATTTTATTATTTATTATTTTCTTCCTATTTTGCATAGGTTCATCGTTCCTTCGTGTTTTGGAATGCTCGTTCGTGCATTCAGGTGCTCGTTTGTGCATTATTGCTGAGTACACTTGCACCATTTTGGTCAGGGCTTACTCGATAGCGGCTCAGATTCCCGCATGTTGAATATTTATCACTAACCCGTGGAATTCTGCTGGGAAGAACCACAAATTGAAGTGACGAAATATTACGAAGAATCGTAGAATATTGCTGAATATTCAGTTAACGATTAGAGATAATTAATTGATAGCTCTATACTACCAGGCATATTGTCTAGGAGCATTAATTATTCAAGATTGAGCGATATGAGCTTGTTGAAGCGTCATATTTATTATGTATAGTATAGTCATGGAAAACACGTTGTTGCATCCTGAAGACGTTATCGCTCTATAATAGCAGGCAAGTTGTCTAGGAGCCGTCCAATCATAATGATTCTATACACATGTCTTTTATATAGTCAGGGAAAACATTATTGCATCCTGAAGACGTTATCGCTCTATACTAGCAGGCAAGCTGTCTAGGAGCCGTCCAATCGTTCGATTATATATAAAAGTGATTACTGAAATTGCTCAGTATTCATGAGATATGTCGTTGTCTCAGTTGAGAGACTGCACATCTGCATATGCTCTGAGAGACAGTATTCTCAGTCAGAGGTTCTTGCGGCATGAACTTTCATGCTTCAATGAGAGACATGAGCCTCAATACTCATCTGATTGCTGGATCAGGAGTATGTACAATTATGGTTTTATGATTTTAGCCTTTGTCGAAAATCCACCATCTACAACTGTGAAGCATATTTGAACTCTAGATAAACATAGTATTAAGGAATACAATACGAGGTTTATTGCTTAACCATTAAACTTTGTAGATAAGACATCGCCATAATCATTTGAATGCTATTGTGATTATGTATGGGTATGAGGTAAGGATTTCATCCTAGGGAACAATGTTTACATGTGTTTTAAGGAAGTAAGTTCATAAACTTGTTTGTGAACCGAAAAGGAAATTGCCAGGTGTTATTGGTTTTGTTATTCATTGCATATCTTATGAACAACCAATATGTGTGATTGAGTATAACCGCTCACAACTTGTTTGTGTTCTTGGTAGAACTATTCACAAAGGCCTGACTTATGTATTGGTATGACTTTTATTAGTGAAACCGATCTTAATTAATCACCTGAGATGGTATGATCGGGTTTGTGTTTTGTCTGACCAAATATGGGAAAGGGGAACCGATCCTAGTAAGAGGTGAAGTACATCACAAAGGGGAACCGATCCTTGTATGGGGTACATCAAGGTTTATAGCAGAAAGGGGAACCGATCCTATGGACATGTGCAACACATATAAGTTAAATACCATATATATGTGGGGAACCGATCCTAGTACCTAGTCAACCGAATTTTGGAAAGCTAGTGTGACTATGCACAGTACTCACATGGAGGTAGAACCGAAACTTGTTTTGGTAGAGCCGTTAAACCCATGATTGTGATTGAATGTTGGTTTGATCAATCACATAGTTCTTGAAAGTCAGATGAACCAATTCTAAACTTGTTTGGAAGAGTGGAAAATCGGTTTCAAGGTTGTAAGTCTCAAAGAGAACTTACAAAGTAAGGATGTCGACATACTTTGAATGTGCGTGAATGTTTATTTCTTTAATTGTTCAAAGATATTCCTTAACGGCTAAGGGAAGAGAATCCCAGGATCGAAACATAAGTAAGTTAAGAATCTTTTAATTAAGGTTATTAATTTCATTTTGTAGGGAAATTCCAGAATTAGTTGCATTTACTAATTAGATTTTCCGAGAGATTTTGATCATTGTTTTTGGACAGAGCATTTCCAGGAATTATGAAAACCGAATTTGTGCTTTAATGAATATCTCGAGAATATTTTCGGTTTTAGAAATTCCTTAGTGTCCAAACTTCCTTGTCTATAAATACTTGAAGTTTTCCTTTCTAGCAAACTAATCCTTCGTAACAACATACTTCCTCTTTTGTTGTTGTTACTAGTGTAGCCGCCTATTCGGAGAGGAGAGTAACCTAATTAGGCGAAATCTCTTACGGCCGCTCAGTTTAAAGTCTTCTTTGGGATTGAGAAGCTCTAGCGTGTACCGTTGGTGGGAAACTAGATAATTGTGGTTTATCTTTTGTTTTCATTGATTTGATTGACTAACGGTGGTTGAAATATGATTGCACCTAGTTTGTTTATACTTGAGAATCTTCTCTTCTGATATAAGATTCACTCAAACTAGTTCAGAGTTTCGACAGGGATCTTTAGACTGTTGTTAGTTCTAAAGACGATCTTGCAATAATCCATTGTTAACAGACTCCGTTCTGTGTGTGATTCATCACAAGAGATTCAAGCGATTGTGTGCAGGTTTTTATTGAAGATTTAAGAAGATTTGAAGACAAACAATATATTGAAGATCTGACTTGGGTTTTATAATCTTTGGTGTGCATAATACTTGTTTTGGTAAAAGAGGATCCAATTAATAATCGGGTTATCCTTGTGGTAGATTGGATTGATTAATTGAGTAGATCGACATCAACACAATTCTTTGGATTAAGAGTGTTGTTGGCTTAATCTTAAACGATTACTTCGGTAATTGAACATAAGATAGATCTAAGGACCCGACGAAGGAGTTTATGTTAAGATAAACGGAAGAGCCTTTGTTTGACTCATATCACTTGGTTGAAGAGAGTTGATACCAAACAGATTTGTTGCTCCTTTACTGTTTGGAATACGAACCAAAGGAATTGTTCCAAGTACGTGAGTTATTTATAAGTTGGAGGCGTAGGAATACATACGGAACTAGGTGAACTATAGGTTTAGTTGCTTGGTCTCAACTATACGAAGTTGGTGTAATTTTGTGTAGCGACTTAATCATGAGAGTATTCAATTCTGTACAAGGTCCCGGGGTTTTTCTGCATTTGCGGTTTCCTCGTTAACAAAATCTTGTTGTGTCATTTACTTTTATTTTCCGCATTATAATTGTTTTATTATAATTAAAGTAAATTACACAAACGTTAATTCCTATTTACTTGATAAGAAATCCTATTGTGTTTGGTTAAGTCCGAACCTTTGTATCAAGTAAACATACTTCGTTGTTGTATTGTCTCGATCTCGTATCCATAGACGATCACACGAAGTGTGAACCGATTAGTTGTATTTTCTCGACTCTGTCCATAGACAATCACTTTCGGAGAAAGGACTTATAGGTAGGAAAAGTTTTAGCTTGAGGTATATTTGGGTATCCTCGCCTTTTCACTCATAATAACCTAACTGATTAACAGAAGAAGTTACTTCGGAATCACAAGAGTCTGAGACGAACAACTGTTGTGATTACTTGTTTTAGCTTACCTATCAGAGATAAACATCGAGGAAACCTTATAGAAGATTAAAGTAAATATGATTGAAAAAGTAAGATCAGAATACGCAACTACAGAGAAAATAGTTAGATCTGGCTTCACTAATCCCAAATGAAGTCTTCAAGTCGTTAACCTAATAATGGTTATGGAAAACCTAGGTTAATGGAGAATCGACTCTAGTTTTCAACTAGGACACACGAGAGTGTCGGGATGAGGTTTCCCAAATGCTAAAGTTCTCCCTTATATAGTCTTTTAAATCAGGGTTGCTTACAATCAAAGCTAAGATAGCTTAGTAACAAAGCAATTGATATTTACCGTTAGATGAACTCCTGATTTAAGATTCAAGCAAAGTCTGCTTAGAAAATAAGCAATCAATCTCCATCGTTAGATGGTATTAACTTGATACACACAAATGAAAATATACTTATATTTAGATATGGATGAACCGTACCTAAACATGTATAGCCGTTGGCTCAATAATAGTTAACCAAAGTTAGCCACATGAACACTTATAGTTTATCCATATTCATCCAAAACTTATAGATCAAATATGATGATCAATCAATCATGATAGATTATCAAATGAATCTAAATGTGTTTCAAGAGAGTTATTTAATTGTTCACTACCTCATAGAAATATCCATGAATAAATTGAAACATATTCGGTTTGATTTGTAGTTGTACAAATTACATATACAAGAACCAATTCATGAACATAATGCCACGGTTTGCAAAACAAGTTTGCATACCTTATTTCATTAGAGTTCCAGGGACTTTAGTTCGCACAATGAGTTTGAAAACGAACCTGATTTCATGAGTATGAATTATCATACTTACTGATTTTAGAACCTAACCACTGTGTTCGCAAACTGAGTACCGAACCACAGTTCCGGACCTGGCCTAGTCTAGCCGTTCGCAAACAAGAGTTTCAGACCTAAACTAGTATTCATAGTTCACATACAAGGTACGCATATGGTGATATATCCAGACATTGGTAGTAGTTCTAAAAGTCTCATTTAATCATTAAAACATCCTTAGAAGAAAACAATGGTAATCTTACACATACCACTAGCTTCAAGTAATTTTCAAGTGATTAATTGATCAATACGAAACTTCCCAAGTTAACATTAAATGATTGTCTCACACAAATCATGTAAGATGTTCAAGGTAATTTTCACATGATCATCTTGACTTAATATTTAGTTTACAACAAATAAATTGTCTACAACTAAACTCGTCAAGTAGATGATGAAGTTTAGCTAAAGCTAAAAAGCTTCCAACACGTATTTCGAGAAATATATAAACGAGATGAACTCGGATCGAAATATCAAATGTGTACAATGAAAATTCTATATAGCTATACGACTTAGTCTCATTAGAAGATAAAATAGAATTGATTTCTGAGTGACAGATAAGTTTTAGTTTCCATATACCTTTTGTTGATGAAGTTCCTCCAAGCTCTTCAGTAGATATTTTTCTTCAATTGGTGAACGCCGTGAAGTTTAATATTCAACTACACACTTTTATCCTAATCCGAGACATAGCTATAAGTAGACTAGAAATCAAGTATATAGTTTTGATCAACTAAACTTGACAAACAAGCTTGAGATAGCAACGCTTGCGAGTTCGACCGAGCTGTGCTCTAACAATATACCCCTTTGTCAATTTTAGTGACAAAACTATCAAAACATATGGACTACAAAATAAATAAACTTTGTAGCTTTTGATCCATCATGCTTGATTTTCTTGGCTCTTCAACTTCCTTTAATTCTTAGTTACTTCAAATTCTCCATCGATTCTGAATGTGTTCAACTCAACATCATTGTTGTTGAAGATCCGTAGCAATAAAAATATGAAACGAAAGTTCTCAATCATTGTTATTCAGTATCACAGTATTATTATATAGAATCAAAGTCCAATTGCATCATAACTTTGAGTATCACTCCCCCTTAGTCAATACTTCCATCTTAGAATGGAATCCACCCCTCCCCCCTACATGATGATCCGTAAACCATATGTATGTAGTGTGAACTACTAAATAATTCTCCCCCCTTTTGTCAATATAAATTGGCAAAGGTACGAAAACTATGGGATCATAATGAATTCACAACAGATAATTCATGACTAAAAAGAAACATATCAACTTTCTTTCGATGATTTCACACAGTCAAAACTTAGTGTATTCATCAAGGAGTTTATTAAGATACAAGTTAACCCCTTCAAATTCCACAACCTCTCTCCCCACAAATATATGGAAATCAATCACAAGTTCATTTAAGAATTCTTCCCCATTTGATGTCATTCCAAAGAGAACAATATGAGCGACCTTACTTTTACGAGAAAATAAGGATTTCTTTGGATGTGATTTGTTAATGTCCAAAATATCATCGAGTAAACTAATTAAAAGAGAACCTTTATGATTAATTTAACCGGAAACACTTAACATAAGAAAACTTACGGAGTAAATACAGTACTTTCACATAATAGTGGATCATGGAAAGATCAATATTGCGGAATTTTCTCACAAAGTTCATTTTATCTTTTATCAATATTTGCATCAAGACATAATAGACTTAACTTTTGAGCATAAATGAGATAACAACTGTTAGAGCACTGCTCGGTCGAACTCACAAGCATTGCTATCTCAAGCTTGTTTGTCAAATTTAGTTGTTAAAACTATAAGTCTTGATTTCTAGTCTACTTATAGCTATGTCTCGGATTAGGATAGAATGTATAGTTGAGCTTTAGACTTCAAGGCGTTCATCAATTAAAGATGAAGAACTACTAAGAGGATCCTGTGGAACTTCATCAACAAAAGGTATGTGGAGACTTGAACTCATCTATCACTCAGAAGTCTATCTCTATTTTATCTCATATTGGTACAAAAGTCGTACAATTATATGGACTGTACATTATACACATTTAATATTTCGAGTTGAGTTTAACTCGCTTACATATTTCCCGAAATATGTGTTGGTCAGCTTTCGCTTTAACCAAGTTCATCTTTTATTCTTGACGAAAGTCAAAAGATCATCATGTGAAAATCGCCTGGTAACATCTTATATGATTTGTGTGAGACAGTCATTTGATGTAGACTCAGAATGTTTCGTATTGATCATTTGATCACTTAAAAATTTCTTTGAAGCTAATAGTTTGTGTGAGACAGTTATTGTCATCTTCTAAGGTTGTTTCAATGATTGAAATGGGAGTTTAGAACAATTAACAATTGTTTGGATATAGCACAGTATGCTATGCAAACTGTTGTGATATGATTCAGTTCCGGGAACCAAGTTTGCATACAAGTATGCGAACGGTTTTAATTGTCGAAGTCTGGGAACCAAGTATACATACCAGTATGTGAATGGTTTTACCTGAGTTAGGTCCAGAACGACAGTATGCATACCGGTTTGCGAACTGTCGGGCAAGACCAAAGTCCGGAACTTAAGTTTACGTACCCGTTTGTAAACTGAGTTGGTTTAAGTTCTAAATCGGTTAAGTATGATTTCATACTCATGAAAAATACATTTATATATTAAGGAATGCAATCTTTGCAAACCGTGGCTAAATGTTCATGAATTGATTCTCTTGAATCAATCCGATTTTGTTTCAATTTTGTCTTGTATACTTCTATGAGAATATAAACAATTGAACAACTCTATGAGTAACACAATTAGATTCATTTGATTATCATTTGATTATCATTTGAATTAAAAGTGTTAGATGACTCTGGTTAATACAAAAGTGTTCATATGGCTAACTTCGGTTAACTGTTATTGAGCCAACTCAATATACACGTTTAGGTACGGTTACCCATATCTAAATGAAGGTAATTCATTTTTGTGTAACAATCTAAGACCATCTAACGGTGGAGAGATATTGCTTTGGTTTTAAGCAAACTTAGCTTGAATCTTAAATCAGGTTTTCATCTAACGGTGAATATTGATTGCTTTATTTTAAAGCTATTAAAACCTGATTCGAAGACTATATAAGAGAGAACTCATAGCAACTGGAAAACCTAATCCCCACACCTCTTGTGTGATACTAGTTGCGACTAGAGTCGATTCTCCTTTAACCTAGGTTTTTCCTAAAACCATTATAGGTTAACGACTTAAAGACTTCATTGGGGTTCTGAAGCCAGACCCAACTATTTTCTATGTAGTTCCGTGTTCTGATCTTACTAGTTCTATCGTATTGAGTACTATCTTCTCTAAGATTGGCTCTAGATTTATCTCTGGTAGGTAAGATATAAAAAGTAACCACTGTTGATGGTGGTTTTTAGCTTAGGGTCAAAATCGTAAAACTGTACCTCTGACATGACGTCACTATGACCATTAGCACATTTATTGAATCAATCAGCATGCCTACGTAAGAATTACCGGGGTACCCTTTTTTTTTTACATGGGTCATGTTCCACGGCAGAACCCTTAACACTGACTGACATCATCTACGCCAAACCCTAATTCTCATGCTACCGCGCCAAGGCATGCCAACTATGCCAGCCGCACCACTGTGCCAATGGCAGACCATTCCAGCCACTTCACCGCGCCAAGGCATGCCAACCATGCCAGCCGCACCTCCGCGCCAAGGCATGCCAGCCGCACCACTGCGCCAATGGCATGCCATGCCAGCCACACCTCCGCGCCAAGGCATGCCAACCATGCCAGCCGCACCACTTCGCCAATGGCATGCCATTCCAGCCGCACCTCCGCGCCAAGGCATGCCAACCATGCCAGCCGCACCACTGCGCCAATGGCATGCCATGCCAGCCGCACCTCCGTGCCAAGGCATGCCAACCATGTCAGCTGCACCACATGTGCCAATGGCATGCCAACCACCTTGCTGCGCCATACCATGCCGGCCTTCCCTATGCGGCTATCAAAACGAAGGCGTGCGATGATCAACGGACACCCTTCCATCTTAGATGCAAATCTTAGCCGTCCAAGGTCTCCAAACAACGCATGGTAACCTTTGTCCCAAACCCTAGTTTTGGCCACGCCAAACCGCGCTAAGGCATGCCATGCCACATGTGCCAATGGCATGCCAACCACCTTGTCGCGCCATACCATGTCGGCCTTCCCTATGCGGCTACCAAAACGAAGGCGTGCGACGATCAACGGCCACCCTCTCCATCTTAGATGCAAATCTTAGCCGTCCAAGGTCGTCAAACAACGCATGGTAATCTTTGTCCCAATGCCAAAACCCTAGTTTGGCCGCGCCTAAACCACGCCAAGGCATGCCGACCATCCCACATGTGCCAATGGCATGTCGCTCCATCCACCTTGCCGCACCTAAGACAGCTATTCTCGTCTTCCAAGAATGTTTCAATGATTGAAATGGGAGTTTAGAACAATAACCATTGATTGGATATATTACAATATGCGTACTTGTATGCTAACTATTGCAAGTGTATTCCAAGTCCGGGAATTCAATGCGTACTGATTCAAGAGTTGAAGTCCGGGAACTATAGTATGCATACCCGTATGCGTATTGATTTCAACTGAGTTCGGTTATGAACGACAGTATGCATACCAGTTTGCATACTAGCGAACAAGACCAAGTCCGGGAACTTAGGTATGCGTACCCATTTGCATACTTGAACGGGTTAAGTTCTAAAATCGGTTAAGTATGTTTACATACTCATTAACAAATACATTTATATAATCAGGAATGCAATCTTTGCAAACCGTGGCTATAATGTTCATGAATGGATTCGAGTGAACCAAAACCGATTTTGCTTCAATTGTGTCTTGTATACTTCTATGAGAATATAAACAATTGAATTTCGTTTGAGTCATTTGAACTAGTTGTGATTAAGATGAACAAGGTTGATATGAAAGTATTCATATGGCTAACTTCGGTTAACTATTGTTGTGCCAACTAAGTGTACACGTTTAGGTACGGTTATCCATATCTAAATGAAGGTACTTTTCATTTGTGTGCAACAAGCCAAGACCATCTAACAGTTGAAAGATATTGGCTTGAATCTAATCAGGTTTTTATCTAAAGGTGAATATTGAATGCTTTGTTACCAAGGTAACATCGATTGAAAACCCTGATTTGAATACTATATAAGGGAGAACTCTAGCAACTGGGAAACCTAATATCCACATCTCTTGTGTGATACTAGTTGCGACTAGAGTCAGTTCTCCTTTAACCTAGGTTTTTTCCTTAAACCATTATAGGTTAATGACTTAAAGACTTCATCGGGATTCTGAAGCCATACCCAACTATTTTCTATTTACTTGCGTGTTATAATCTTACTTTATTCTATCGTATTGAGTACTATCTTGTCTAAGATTTGCTCGAGATTTAATCTCCGATAGGTAAGATAAAAAGTAATCACAAAGCTCTTCGTCTCATTCTTTGTGATTCCACAATATCTTGTTCTGCTACCATACGGTTAAGATTATTGTGAGGTGATTAATATTACTAGGTTGTTCTTCGGGAATATAAGTCTGGTGTATCAATTGGTTCATGTTCACCTTTATTTATCAAAAGACGGAACAATAACTTGTAGGTATTTCCGTGGGAGACAAATTTATCTATTCAATAGATTTTTCTGTGTGAGACAGATTTGTTTATCAAGTCTTCGACTTTGGGTCATAGCAACTCTTAGTTGTGGGTAAGATGAACTAAGGGAATCAAGTGCGTAGAGTCCTTCTTGGATTCAGAGACGTAAGGAACACGACTGTACCTTAATCAGTGTGAGATTGGTTAGGGATCAACTACATTCCAGTCCGAAGTTAACTTGTATTAGGCTAGAGTCTGTAGCGGCTTAATACAATATGGTGTTCAAATCTAGACTAGGTCCCTGGGTTTTCTGCATTTGCGGTTTCCTCATTAACAAATCTTCTGGTGTCTGTATTATTTCTTTTCCACATTATATTTTCTATATAATTGAAATATCACAGGTTGTGCGTAGTTCAATCAATTGGTGAATCCAACCTTTGGTTGTTGACTGAAATTGATTGACTCTTGGATATTGGTCTTTGGTACCATCCAAGTTATTTCTCATATTAATCCGGCTCAAAGATTTCTATTTGTTCGATTGCAGATTTATTTGAGAAATTGAGATATAACTCTTGGATATATTTTCCTTGATTGAGTCTGACTGTCTAGTTGATTCTCTTGGAATTATATTGGAGTTAGTCCATACAGATTGCCTAAACGAAATATTGAGTGTGGTTGTTAGACTCCCACTTTTTCAATTGGTATCAGAGTAGGCAAACACGTTTAAGACCTCATAAGTCTGTGTTTGTAGCAATCTGACTCTATGGACAGAAACTCTATCTCTATAAATGTACCACCGGTCTTAGATGGCTCGAATTACTTATGGTGAGAAATTATTATGCGTGCCTTTCTTCAAGCACGTGATTTTCAATCATGGGTTCGTATAGTTATATGATATGATCCTCCGGTTGTTACATAATGTTAGAGCATTGCTCGGTCAAACTCGCATGGGTTGCTATCTCAAGCATGTTTGTCAATGTTAGTGATCAAAACTATAAGTCTTGATTTCTAGTCTCTTATAGCTAAGTCTCGGACTAGGATAGTAAGTGTAGTTGAGCTCAAGGACTTCATGGCGATTCATCATACAAGTAGAAGATCTACTCAAGGAACCGGTGGAACTTCTCGACAAAAAGGTATGTGGAGACTTGAACTTATCTGTCACTCAAAAGTCTATCTATTCTATCTCCTACTCTTTGAGACAAAAGTCGTATGTTATATATATATATATATATATAGACTAGATCATACACATTTGGTATTTCGAGCCGAGTATACCTCGCCTATCTATATCTCGAAATATGTATTGGTAAGCTTTTCGCTTCGACCAAGTTTATCTTTACCTAGTGACGAAAGTCATGAATGTTTCAATCACCTTGAAAATTGCTTTGACGAGAAATAGTATAACAACTGTATAACGTCCTCTAAGAATGTTTCAATGATTGGAATGAGAGTTTAGATTACATAACCAATGGATTCCTTGAACCGAAGTTTTCGAACTTTGTTGATCAAGAGAACCAGAAGTATGGCAAGTGCCAAGTCCGCAAACTCAGTCCGCGAACTGCCGAAGTTCTCAAACCCGAGAATTTCTGCTAGAGTTAACAAACTACTTGCGTGATCCAAGTCCGCGAACCCAGTACGCGAACCGACGTAGTTCTTGAACCCGGGAATTTCTGCTGGAGTTTGTAAAATCTATCCGGTGTCTTAAGTCCGCGAACCTAGTATGCGAACTTGAGAAGTTTATATATCTAAAGATTATTTCTGAACTTAATCTTAAAAGACTAAGGAATGCATTTGCAAACCGTGGATATTAAAGTTCATGAACTGATTCGAGTGAATCAAATCATCTTTGCTTCAATTGTGTCTTGTGTAGTTACATAAGATTTCCTTGCAATTGAACAACTCTCTTAACTAGTTCATTTGAGTCAATTGAACTAGTTATGGTGAAGAAGAACATGGTTGGTATGAAATGCTCATATGGTTAACCTCTTTGGGTAGACTATTGTTGAACCAACAATGTACAAGTTTGGGTGCGGTTAACAAACCTAGAAGCGTACAGTGATTTGTGTATGACAAGCTAAGTTTTCGATCTAACGGTTGAGAAATATTAGCTTGAATCTAAATCAGGTTTTCATCTAACGGTGAATATTGATTGCTTTGTATCTAAGGCAAAATCCTGATTTGAAAGGCTATATAAAGGAGACATCTAATATTGTGCAAAACTAATCCCTACACCTTACGTGTGATACTAGTTTGCGTGCTAGAGTCAATTCTCCTTTAACCTTTGGTTTTCTTCTTCTAAAACTAGGTTAACGACTTAAAGACTTCATTGGGATTGTGAAGCCAGACCGATACTACTTTTATCGTAGTTGTGTGATCTGATCTTGCATCTTCTATCATAATAGTACAATCATATTTATTGGCTTGAGATCGTGAGAGTTCTCCGATAGGCAAGATATAAAAAGTAATCACAAACACCTTCGTCTCATCGTTTGTGATTCAACGACATCTTATTTTGCTACCATACAATTAAGATTGTTGTGAGGTGATTGATTAATCTAGGCTGTTCTTCGGGAATATAAGACCGGATTATCAATTGGTTCTTGTTCACCTTGATTATTATCAAAAGACGGAACAAAAACTTTTAGGGTTTTTCTGTGGGAGACAGATTCATCCTTTGATAGACTTGTCTGTGTGAGACAGATTTTTTTATTGTTAAAACCTGCGATTTTGGGTCGTAGCAACTCTTAATTGTGGGTGAGATCATCTAAGGGAATCAAGTGCGCAGTATCCTGCTGGGATTAGAGGCGTAGGGAGTAGAACTGTACCTTGGATCAGTGGGAGACTGATTGGGGTTCAACTATAGTCCAGTCCGAAGTTAGCTTGGAGTAGGCTAGTGTCTGTAGCGGCTTAATATAATGTGTATTCAATCTGGACTAGGTCCCGGGGTTTTTCTGCATTTGCGGTTTCCTCGTTAACAAAATTCTGGTGTCTGTGTTATTTCTATTTTCGCATTATATTTGTTTATATAATTGAAATAACACAGGTTGTGCGTTTGAATCAATCAATTGGAAATCCGACCTTTGGTTGTTGATTGATATTGATTGATCCTTGGACATTGGTCTTTCGTACCGTCCAAGTTATTCCTTGTGTTTGATTATAGACTCGCTGATTTCTATTAGCTTGAGTGAATCAAAACAAGAGAGAGATATTAACTCCTTGAGATACTTTTATCTAGATTGAGTCTGACTGTCTAGTTTATTCTCTAGTAAGTGTTTCGGAGTTAGTCCATACAGATTGATAATCGAAATATTGGGTGGTGTTGTTAGACCCCCGCTTTTTCAATTGGTATCAGAGCAGGAAAACACGTTCAAGACCTTACAAGTCTGTGTTTGTAGCGTTCTGACTATATGGACCATAAAGTCTCAATTGACGCTTCACCAGGTTTTAAAAACAACCGTAGAAAAAGGTCTGAGAAACTTGTTACTCTTCAAAAGGGGTTGGATGAACAAATCCGGATCAACTTTGGTCTTGTTGCAGAAATTGCAATTATTAAGGATTTGATATCTGATAATTGTCCCTTGGTGAATCTGAGTAACTCAAGTTGTTCCCCTTTAAAGAATAGTCGTAAATCAGATAGTAATCAACGACCGTTTGATGAAAAACTGATGTGACTAGGAACCACTCAGAAAAACTTCAAAGCAACGGTCTGTATTGTTGTTGTGATTCTTCCAATCGTTTTCAACAAGTTTGTATGTCATTCCAAAAGAGTCTCAATGTTGCATATAATCTTTGTAAGAAAACTAAACAACATGTTGATACTCTGAAATGACATACAAAACTATCAGGAAACTCTAAACAGAGAAGTACTAATAGTATGGGTGCCTTTGCTTTAAGATCTACGTCTCATTTTCAATGGTTTCTTGATAGTGGATGTAGTAGACACATGACATGTGATCTCACATGGTTTGTTTCGTCTATTGACTATGAAGGAGGTCATGTAACGTTTGGAGATGGGAGTTGTTGCTACATCAGCAAGAAGGGAACGATCAAACTACTTGGTGTTCCAGAAATCCATGATGTAGTGTACGTAAAAGGTATGACTGCTAATCTTCTTTTTAATAGTCAAATTTGTGACAAAGGCCATCGAGTTGTCTTCAATGCAAATGGATGTGACATTGTTGACAAAACTGGGAGAGTAATTTTTCAAGGAACTCGTGGTAAAAACAACTGTTATCTACTTGATACTCAGTTTAGCAATCGTTGCAATTTGACTAAGGTGGAATCTACACATCTTTGGCATGAGCGTTTTGGTCACATCAATTATCGCCTTCTAACTAAGATCATTAACAAAGAACTTGTTAGAGGCATTCCCAAAATCAATGCAAAGATTGAAGGTGTATGTGGTGCCTGTCAAAAGGGTAGCAAACGAAAGTTCACCATAAATCATCTCGAGATATTATCACTAAAGCTCCACTTTATTTAATTCATATGGATCTCTTCGGAACAATTCAACAACCCACTGTTGCTGGTAAGAAGTATGCTTTATTTATGGTGGATGATTACACCAGATTCACTTGGGTTGCATTCTTATATCATAAGAATGAAACTCTTGGTGAATTCAAGATTATTGTTAAAAGGATCCAGAACGAACAAGGTCGCAAACTAAAGAAAATTAGAAGCGATCGTGGTACGGAATTCAAAGACACAAAGGTATTTGAATTATGTGACGAACTGGGGATCATTCAACAATACTCACCACCTATTACTCCTCAAGCTAATGGAGTTGCTGAAAGAAAAAATAGAAATATTCAGGAAATGGCCAGGGTAATGCTCTATAACAAAAACTTACCTTTAAGATTTTGGGGAGAAGTTGTTTTCACAGCATGTTGTTTGATCAACCGTGTGTATTTGCGGTCTAGAACCTTTAACACTCCTTATGAGTTGTGGTATGGAAGGAAACCCAACCTACACTATCTCAGGGTGTTTGGAACTAAGTGCTATATTCTGAAATATCGAGAACAGAAAGGGAAATTCGACACCAAAAGTGATGAAGGTATCTTTCTTGGTTATGCTTCTGATAGTCGTGGTTTTCGAGTATCTAATCTCAGAATTGAAGTCATGATTGGAATCTGCTAATGTTATCATCGACGACATTAGTAACTTTCGTCAGGATAATCCTCCTGCTGAATTTCCTCCAACCGAGACAATTGAGAAAGTCAAAGAAATTCCAGAATCAGTTGAAGTTATCCCAACTATTACTGATCCTGGCATTTCTAGTGACGAGGAGAAGAGCACTGATCAAGGCATCCCTGATGAACAAGAACGTGTCCCTCCACGACATCTCTGGGTTTAAAGGAATCATGATCCAAACAGTATTACTGGAGGAAAAGATTCTACAGCTAAAACTAGAGGACAACTTCAAAATATTTGGAATTTTGGTTGTTATCTTTCACAAGTAGAACCAAGAAATATTGATGAAGCTCTGAACGATCCCTTTTGGGTGAATGCTATGCATGAAGAGTTAAATCAATTTCAAAGGCAAGATGTGTGGGAACTTGTACCTTGTCCCTCCAATATCAATATTGTTGGTACCAAATGGATATTCAAGAATAAGTCTGACGAATTTGGCACAATTGTCAGAAACAAAGCTAGACTTGTCGCTCAAGGATATTCACAGATTGAAGGGATTGACTTTGACGAGACCTTTGCTCCTGTGGCACGCCTTGAGTCCATTCGTCTCTTGTTATCCCATGCTTGTTTTCTTAAGGTTAAGCTGTTTTAAATGGATATAAAATATGCGATCCTTAACGGAATCTTAAAGGAAGAAGTCTATGTTGCTCAACCAAAGGGGTTTGAAAACCCTAATTTCCCAGATCATGTGATAAAGCTCAAAAAGGCATTGTATGGGTTGAAACAATCACCTAGAGCATGGTTTGAAAAACTTACTACTTCTCTCATTAGAAAAGGTTTTTCAAGAGGTGGAGCTGACAAAACGTTGTTTACCAAATGGAGTGGGAAAGATGTTGTTATTGCTCAAATCTATGTGGATGATATCATCTATGGATCAACTTCTGAAATTTTTGCAAAGGACTTCCAAGTCTCACTTGCTAAGGAATTTGAAATGAGCAATGTTGGTGAATTAAAATTCTTCTTAGGATTACAAATTCAACAACATAAGGATGGAATTTACTTATCCCAAGAGAAGTATGCTCGTGATCTTGTGACAAGGTTCGGCCTGGATAAGTATTCTCCAAAATTAACACCTATGCCCACCACTGGTAAACTACATAGAGATGAGAAAGGAGAAAAAGTGGATCAAAAGTTGTATCGATCTATTATTGGTATCCTTTTGTATCTTACAACTACTAGACCTGATATTTCTTTTAGTGTTGGTTGATGTGCCAGGTTTCAGGCAAATCCAAAGGAGTCTCATCTTGCAGCTGCAAAAAGGATCATTCGATGTATTAATCACATTGTCGGGTATGGTTTATCTTACACTTTTGATACTAACACTGATTTATCTGCATATTCAGATGTTGATTGGGCAGGATGTGTCGAGGACGGAAAAAGTACATCAGGGGGTTTCTACTACGTAGGACTAAATCTTGTTGCTTGGCATAGCAAAAAACAAAATTCTCAATCCCTGTCTACATGTGAAGCAGAATATATTGCTGCTAGTTCACGCTGTACTCAACTCCTATGGATGAAACAAATGCTAGCTGATTACAGAGTCGATACTGGAATAATGAAGATCTTCTGTGATAACTCTAGTGCGATTCGAATCACTGAGAATCCCGTTGAGCACTCAAGAACAAAGTACATTGGCATAAGGTACCATTTTATTCATGATATTTATGAAAACGGTATCATAAGTATGGAATTTGTGCCTACCGAACAACAATTGGTTGATATTCTTACCAAACCATTAGACAATGCTACATTCCAACACTTGCGGCAGTCTATTGGTGTTGTTTTGGTTCATTAAGCGTTTCTATAACTCTTGCCCCTGTGCTTATCTCTATCTTTTGGGCAATTGAGTTTGAAACTCCAGTAGGTTACTTCAGTTCAGTTCCTATAGGGTTGTTTTCTGTCTTGTTAGTGTCATCTTTTGTGTGTGTCAAAATCCTTCGTTTCTCTTGAAATTAAGGTCGCTCGTTGTTGTTCCCTTGGGAATGACATCAAATGGGGGAGAGTTCTTTTGAACTTGTGCTTAATGGTCATATCTTGAGGGGTGTGCGGCTGTGGAATTTTAGAGGGGTTATCTTGTATCTTTAAACTCCTTGATGAATGTTGTTAGCTTCGGCTATATGATTGCATCTAAATAAGATGATGTGTATTTCTTTCTCCCAGTCATGAAATGTCTCTTACGGAAATTTAATTATGATCTCGTTCTTGTACCTTTGCCAATTTTATTGACAAAAAGGGGGAGAATTAATATGTAGTTCACACTACAAATACATATGGTTTTCGGATCATTGTGTAAGGGGGAGTGGTTTTCATGTGAGATGGAATATCACCATAGTATTATTGTTGAAGTTGTGATACAATTGGACTTTGACATTATATAATAATACTATGACACTGTATAACAATGATCGAGACCGATGCTTTCTCATTGTTATAGCTACGGATCTTCAACAACGGTGATGCTAAACTTACAACCTTTGGGATCATTGGAGTACTTGGAAGTGACGAAGATTTCGAGGAATGTTGAAGATTAGACATGTGGAATAGGAGCTACTAAAGTTTCATTATCTTTTTTTGTATTCCATATGTATTGATAGTTTTTTCACTAAAATTGACAAATGGGGAGATTTTTAGAGCACTACTCGGTCAAACTCGCATGCGTTGCTATCTCAAGCATGTTTGTCAATGTTAGTGATCAAAACTATAAGTCTTGATTTCTAGTCTCTTATAGCTAAGTCTCGGACTAGGATAGTAAGTGTAGTTGAGCTCAAGGACTTCATGGCGATTCATAATACAAGTAGAAGATCTACTCAAGGAACCGATGTAACTTTTCGACAAAAAGGTATATGGAGACTTGAACTTATCTGTCACTCAAAAGTCTATCTATTCTATCTCCTACTCTTTGAGACAAAAGTCGTATGCTATATAGACTAGATCATACACATTTGGTATGTCGAGCCGAGTATACCTCGCTTATTTATATCTCAAAATATGTGTTGGTAAGCTTTTCGCTTCGACCAAGTTTATCTTTACCTAGTGACGAAAGTCATGAATGTTTCAATCACCTTGAAAATTGCTTTGACGAGAAATAGTGTAACAACTGTATGACGTCCTCTAAGAATGTTTCAATGATTGGAATGAGAGTTTAGATTACATAACCAATGGATTCCTTGAACTGAAGTTTTCGAACTTTGTTGATCAAGAGAACCGGAAGTATGACAAGTGCCAAGTCCGCGAACTCAGTCCGCGAACTGCCGAAGTTCTCAAACCCGAGAATTTCTGCTAGAGTTGACAAACTAATTGCGTGAGCCAAGTCCGTGAACCCAGTCCGCGAACCGGCGTAGTTCTCGAACCCGAGAATTTCTGCTGGAGTTTGTAAACTCTATTCGGTGTCTTAAGTCCGCGAACCTAGTCTGCGAACTTGAGAAGGTTATATATCTAAAGATGATTTTTGATTTTAAAATTAAAAGACTAAGGAATGCATTTGCAAACCGTGGCTATTAAAGTTCATGAACCGATTCGAGTGAATCAAATCGTCTTTGCTTCAATTGTGTCTTGTGTAGTTACATAAGATTTCCTTGTAATTGAACAACTCTCTTAACTAGTTTATTTGAGTCAATTGAACTAGTTATGGTGAAGAAGAACATGGTTGGTATGAAACGCTCATATGGTTAACCTCTTTGGGTAGACTATTGTTGAACCAACAATGTACACGTTTGGGTGCGGTTAACAAACCTAGAAGCGTACAGTCATTTGTGTATGACAAGCTAAGTTTTCGATCTAATGTTGAGAAATATTAACTTGAATCTAAATCAGGTTTTCATCTAACGGTGAATATTGATTGCTTTGTAACTAAGGCAAAACCCTGATTTGAAAGGATATATAAAGGAGACATCTATTATTGTGCAAAACTAATCCCCACACCTTACGTGTGATACTAGTTTGCGTGCTAGAGTCGATTCTCCTTTAACCTTTGGTTTTCTTCTTCTAAAACCAGGTTAACGACTTAAAGACTTCATTGGGATTGTGAAGCCAGACCGATACTACTTTTATCGTAGTTGTGTGATCTGATCTTGCATCTTCTATCGTAACAGTACAATCATATTGATTGGCTTGAGATCGTGAGAGTTCTCCGATAGGCAAGATATAAAAAGTAATCACAAACACCTTCGTCTCATCGTTTGTGATTCCACGACATCTTGTTTCTCTACCATACAATTAAGATTGTTGTGAGGTGATTGATTAATCTAAGTTGTTCTTCGGGAATATAAGACAGGATTATCAATTGGTTCCTGTTCACCTTGATTATTATCAAAAGAATGAACAAAAACTTTTAGGTTTTTTTTGTGGGAGAAAGATTGATCCTTTGATAGACTTGTCTGTGTGAGACAAATTTGTTTATTGTTAAAGCCAGCGATTTTGGGTCGTAGCAACTATTAGTTGTGCGTGAGATCATCTAAGGGAATCAAGTGCGCAGTATCCTGCTGGGATCAGAGGCGTAGGGAGTACAATTGTACCTTGGATCAGTGGGAGACTGATTGGGGTTCGACTATAGTCCAGTCCGAAGTTAGCTTGGAGTAGGCTAGTGTCTGTAGCGGCTTAATGTAGTGTGTATTCAATCTGGACTAGGTCCCGGGGTTTTTCTGCATTTGCGGTTTCCTCGTTAACAAAATTCTGGTGTCTGTGTTATTTCTATTTCCGCATTATATTTGTTTATATAATTGAAATAATACAAGTTGTGTGTTTGAATCAATCAATTGGAAATCCGACCTTTGGTTATTGATTGATATTGATTGATCCTTGGACATTGGTCTTTGGTACCGTCCAAGTTATTCCTTGTGTTTGATTATAGACTCGCTGATTTCTATTAGCTTGAGTGAATCAAAACAAGAGAGAGATATTAACTCCTTGAGATACTTTTATCTAGATTGAGCCTGATTGTATAGTTGATTCTCTAGTAAGTATTTCGGAGTTAGTCCATACAGATTGTTAATCGAAATATTGGGTGGTGTTGTTAGACCCCCGCTTTTTCACATAAGGCGATGTAACTGTTCCAAAGGATATTGGTGCATATGATCCTGCCGAGATTCTTGCTGCAAATCGAAATTATGACGGATTAAATGCTATCATCCGTGCCATTACTCCAGATCTTCATCACCATGTGACTGCGTGCACTAAGTCTAAAGAAGCCTGGGATATCTTAGAAACTGTATTCGAAGGAAATTCCTTTGAGAAAGAAGCTAGGATTCAAAACCTAAATTCTTATTGGGAAAACCTTTGTATGGATGATGAAGATTCATTTGATGAGTTTAATCACAAAGTTTCTGAAATTGTTAATGCATCTTTTGCATTTGGTAAGACTATTCCTGAAAAGGACATTGTGATGAAAATTCTCAGATCGTTGCCAGCCAAATACGATTCTAATAAACATGCCATAGTAGAAGGAAATAACCTTGATACACTTTCCAGTAATACTCTTGTTGGGAAGTTAAAGATCTTTGATCATGAGCATACATCCAAATCTGGGAAGGATATTGCTTTTAAAGCACAAAAGAACACTAAATTGCTTGACAAAGCAAAAGTGTTGGAAACTCTGTTGTTGATCCTATTAAGACTGGTTCATCAGATGAAGATCTTGACAATTCAGTTTCACTAATCACAAGACAGTTCAGAGATCTTCTTTTGAAGATAAGTGAACGGTTCATCAGAGATAAACCTATGTCATCAGTCAAACTTCATGACCGCGCCCCTCCGAAAAACAGGGACATTGTTGATACTGATGATGAGGATATGCCAAAGTGCTTCAAGTGTAAAGGTTTTGGTCATTTTTCTAATGAGTGTCTAAATCGTAGAAAGTACATTGGGAACAAAGGTCTTGCTGCAACTCTTGATGAAATGTCTGATCACTATGATTCAAACGATGATGAAAAGTCTAGTGTTGCACTCCTTGGTGAAAATATTGATTTTGATAATCGTAGCAATACGTACATCAATCTTGATATTCTTCCTGGAGAAACTTCTTCAACCACTATGGAGGATAAAATGGATTTTTCCCTGTCTACTGAAAATTCTATTTCACATGTTTCAGGTACCTCGATCTGTTTAGTAGCATGCTTAGCCATGGTGTCTGAACCGTCCTCCACATTGACATGTTCTTATTGTAATTTTAAGGGTCATGAGCTCTCTAAGTGTTACAAGTACAAACATTAAATAAGATATGTCAATAAACTTCAATGGAGAGCAAATCGATTAGCAAACAAGCTCAAACTTGTTCAGAAGTCTAATTCATCTGAGGTAAGTAAACTCAATTCTTCTCCGAAAGAGTTAATTTCTAAAGAATTGATTAGACCCTACGAAAAAGAACAAGGTCTAAACTTTCTGTGAAAAAAGTATTAAGAATTCCGTACAAGAAGTGTATGGTGGACAAATTATTCTTCACTCCAGCACAACTTAATCGTGTTGAAGGTGCATCTTGTCTCATGTGCCTGATTTCAAAAGAGACAAGAGATGAGCACAAATTAGGCTTTAGGAAAAGAAAATTTTTGTTTTTGTTTTTATTTTTATTTTCTCTTTGTTTTCCGGAATTCTGTTGATCTTTTCATATCATAAATTGGTATTGAAAAGGTTTCTCTTTTTTGGTCATTGAAAGAGGGTTAAATTCGACAATTCAGCCTTTTTTAGGGATGTGAATTGGTCGTACGTGAATCCTTTTACTTGTATAAAGGTTTCGTAACCTTACATTCCTTTTTCCTTCCTTGAAAACTCTTTTTATCACAAAACTGCTTGTAGAGTCTGTTTTGTGTATTCGCACAATCCCATATTTGCAATGGAGACTCCAAGCTTCATGTCTGCTGATAGAAAAGATGTTAATATGATTGTTAAGCCATCAATCATGAAGGAAAAAGATAAATCTCATTCCTCTACAACTTTAAAGAGAAAAGGAAGAATATGAAGAAACCAAGGGATATGCCCTCTAATCTTCAGAAGTTTTCTGGTGTTCTTGGAGAGTTGAAGGAAACAAGGAAGGAGATTCAAAAAATAAAGGTTTTTTTTCTAAGTACTCTTGAAATTTAGAAGGCCCTGGATCGGCATCAATCAATAAGGTTTGTTGAAATTGACTCATTTCTTCATGAACCTTATGTTCCAATGGCTGTTGACGACAAGGAGTTCGGGGACGATAAAGAATTTTTCAGAGGTCTTAATGTCTAGGAAACTTCTTATGAGAATTTATTCTTGTGTTTTAAGAAGGATAACTAGGGTTTGGAATAACATATATTGTGATTACACATAGCTATTGCCGACGATTTTCATCTTGCAACGTTTTTAGATTTATTTATTTAAGTTCTTAAAGTTTATTTGGAAGATTATTTTGCAGTATTAATCTTTATTGGTTTTATATATTGAAAATAATGTTATGGGATATGTGTGTTTACGTACGTGAACTATGATTGTCCCATATATGTCAAAAGTTAAGTCTATTGTGTCATTATGCAAATACTGATGGAAGATAAAATGAACTTTTAATGTCAAAGATTAAGTCTATGGTATCATTGTGCAAATATTGATGAAAAATACAATGAATCTTTGAATATTTCACAGTATTGATCTTTCCCTGATCCACTTCTATGTGAAAGTACTGTATGGCTCCATAAGTTTTCTTATGTTGAGAATTTTCGATTAAATTAATCATTGAGGCTCCTTTGTGGTTAATTTAATTTAGTTTTCTGGATACAAATTCATGTTTCATGTAATTTGTCAATGTCCAAAGAAATCCTTCTTTTCTTGCAAAAGTAAGGTCGCTCTTGTTGTTCTTTCGGGAATGACATTTTATGGGGGAGAGTTCTTAATTGAACTTGTGCTTAATTGCCAAATCTTTGTGGGGAGTGCGGCAGTGGAATATTGTAGGAGTTATCTTGTGTTAGAGCATAGCTCGGTTGAACCCACCAAGCGTTGGTATGTCAAGTTTGGTTGTCATATTTTAGTGAATCAAAACTCATTTAAATATTCGCTTGATTATATACTAGAGTCAACTTCGTATAGGTTAGCTTGAAAGTGTTAGGATATGAGATTTACAAGTATTACATGAAGACTTGAAGAATGTGAAGAAGTATGGAGCTACAACGACAACATCATCCTTCCTCTTGAGGTTAGTAATATTTAACTTGAACTGTTTCATTCCCTAACGTATCTTTCAAGTCGTGCATATTGAAAACATAACTGCGAAGCTGTGTATGAAACTCTAGTTAGACATAGTATTAAGGAATACAATACGAGATTTATTGCTTAACCATTAAACTTTGTATATAAGACATCGACATGATCATATGAATGCAATTGTGATTATGTATGGGTATGAGTGAAGATTTCATCCTAGGAAACAATTTATTACATTCGTTTAAAGGAAGTAAGTTCATAAACTTGTTTTGTGAATCGAAAGGGAAATCGCTAGGCTTATTGGTATTTTATTCATTGCAAATCTATTTTGAATTACCAATATGTATGTTTAGTATAATCGCTCATAAAATTGTTTATGTATCTTGGTAAAACTATTCACAAGGCCTGACTTATGTATTGGTATGACTTTTATTAGTGAAACCGATCTTAAGTAATCACTCAAGATGGTATGGTCGATGCCTTATAAATAACAACTTTTATCTAGTCATTGGGGAACCGATCCTAGTAAGAGGTGCAACAAATTTACAAGAGGGAATCGATCCTTGTAAGAGGTGCAACACGTTTTTAGTAGATGGGGGAACCAATCCTATGAAAATGTGCAACAAGTTTGTAGTTTTGGGGGAACCGATCCTATGGACATGTGCAACCGAATATAGGTAGTTACCATAAGTTGTGGGGAACCGATCCTAGTACCTAGTCAACCGAATTTTGGTAACTAGTGTGACTATGCACAATACTCACATGGAGGTAGAACCGAACTTGTTTTGGTAGAACCGTGAAACCCATAATTGGTGATTTGATAGGATAATCAATCACATAGTTCTTGAAATTCAGACGAACCAATTCTAAACTTGTTTGGAAGTGTGGCAAAACGTTTCCAAGATTGTAAGTATGAAAAAGGACTTGCAAAGTAAAGATGTCGACATGCTTTGAACATGTGCAGTAACTCTTATCATTAATTGTTCAAAGATATTCCTTAATAGCTAAAGGAGAATCCCAGGATCGAAATAAATTGAGAATCTTTTAAATAAGGTTTCTTAGTTTTTATATGCTATTTAATTTCCAGCAATTAAATGCATATCTTTAGAAAATAATAATTAGTGATGTGCATTTACTGATTACATATTTTTCTATTGGGATTTCGGTCAATATTTGGACAGTGCATTTCCAGGAGTTATGAAAACCGATTTTTTATTTATTGCATATCTTTGAGAATATTCGGTTTTGGAAATTCCTTGGTGTCCAAACTTCCTTCTCTATAAATATTGAAGTTTGCATTTCTAACAAACTAATCCTTAGAGCTAGCAAAACTACCTAGTTGTGTTGTTACTGGTGGATCCGCCTATTCGGAGAGGAAAGTAACCTAATTAGGCGAAATCTCTTACGACCGCTCAGTTTAAAGACTTCTTTGGGATTCAGAAGCTCTATTAGTACTGTTGGTGGGAAACTAGATAATTGCGGTTTATTATTAGTTTTTGATTGATTTGATTGACTAACGGTTGTTGAACTTTGATTGCACCTAGTTTTTTTATGGTTGAGAATCTTCTCTTCTGATATAAGATTCACTCAAACTAGATCGAAGTTTCGACGGAGATCTTTAGACTGTTTGTAGATCTAAAGACGTCTTGTGATAATCCAACGTTAATAGACTCCGTTCGGCATGTGATTGATCACAAGAGATTCAAGTTGATTGTGTGCAGGTGTTGATTGAAGATTAAAGAAGATTTGAAGAGAAGAAGACTTTTTGGGTTCATAATCTTTGGTGTGCACAATACTTGTTTCGGCTGGAAAGGGATCCAACTATAATCGGTTTATGTTTGTGATAGATTGGATTGATTAATTGAGTAGATCGACATCAATACACTTCTTTGTGATTAATAGTATTGATTGCATAGTCTAACAATTACCTCGGTAGTTGTTGAGAGATTGATCTAAGTACCCGCAGAGGAGTTTATTGGTTAAACGGAAGAGCCTTTGTCAAACTCATATCACGTTGTTTGAAAAGAGTTGTTTGAAAAGAGTTGTTCCTTTACTGTTTGGAATACGAACCAAAGGAATTGTTCCAAGTGCGTGACTTATTAACAAGTTGGAGGTGCAGGGATACTGAGGAAACTAGGTGAACTATAGGTTTAGTTGCTTGGTCTTAACTATACGAAGTTGGTTTGATTTTGTATAGCGGCTTAATTCCGAGAGTATTCAATTTTGGACTAGGTCCCGGGGTTTTTCTGCATTTGCGGTTTCCTCGTTAACAAAATATTGCTGTGTCATTTACTTTTATTTTCCGCAATTATAATTATGTTTATTATAATCTAAAGTAAATCGCACAAACGTTAATTCCTATTTTACTTGATAAACAATCCCTAGAGTTTGGTTAAGTCTGAACCTATTATCAAGTAAACATACTTCGTTGTTGTATTGTCTCGATCTTGTATCCATAGTCAATCACACAAGTTATCTTGTTGTCGTATTGTCTCGATCTCGTATCCATAGACGATCACACGAAGTGTGACCGATTAATTGTATTGTCTCGACTCAGTCCATAGACAATCACTTTCGTAAAAGAACTTATAGGTGGAAAAGTTTTAGATTGAGGTATATTTGGGTACCCTCGTCTTTTCAATTGGTATCAGAGCAGGAAAACACGAAAAGATCTAACAATCTGTGTTTGGGGCGATCCAACCTATAAGAAAATGAATCTAATGAGTGATTCAGTTAATGTACCACCAAGATTTAATGGGACAAACTACCCATGATGGAAATCTGCTGTGAAATCTTTTCTTTAATCCCGAGATCTTAATACTTGGTTATTAATCGAAGATGGATATCAACAATCGATGGGTTATTCGGAAACAAAGTTCAAATGTTTGGCGTTTTATACTAATGAAGAAAGGATTCTTGCAAAACAGAATTCTGATGGTTTGAATGCCATCATACACGCAGTTAGTCATGACCTTCTACATCATGTGCTGACTTGTAAAACTTCTAAAGAAGCATGGGATATTCTTGAGACTGTATTCGATGGAGATGATTCTGAAAAAGAATATAGACTTATTTTCCTTTCATCTAAATGGGAACACCTCAAAATGGATGATAATGATACTTTCGAGGAGTTTAACTCTAAACTTTCTGAGATTGTTAATGCATCTTTTTTCCTTGGAAAGGCCATACCTGAAAAGGAAATAGTATGCAAAATTCTCAGATCGTTACCATCCAGATACGAGTCTAAGAAGCATGCCATAATAGAAGGAAATGATCTTTTTATACTTTCTCGAAGCTCTCTTGTAGGAAAGTTAAAGATCTTTGATAGAGAAATTCTTCTGAAGAATCAAACTGAGAAACGTTGCCAAGAGGACAAGGTACCTGTTGAAAAAGAGCTTGACTTAACTATTGTTCTTCTAGCGCAGCGAATTAAGGACATCTTATCTATTGATAAACATGTTCCTGATACAATATCGTTTTTCCATAAAAAGGGTAATGATGAAGTACAATGCTTCAAGTGATGTAGATTCGGACATATGGCAAAACATTGTCCTAGCAGAGGAACTCAGAAGTCCGACAAGGCGTATATCTCCACTCTTGACGATATTCCTAAGGAAGAATCCAATGAAGAAATATCTGATTGTAATGCACTTCTTTCCAAATCTAACAATGATGAAGCCTGTAAGTCTAATCAACTTCATATGGGTCTTGAGTTGGGAATTAAGGAAAATAAAAGGTTAAGCCTGGTACTTGAAAACCTTTTGAGATTCTTATCAGATAAAACCTGTAAGGTAAAATCTGAGCAAGAAAAATTGGGTGAAAACCAAAAGAATAAGAACCTAGTTTTTCTGATAATATGACAAGTTCTTCATGTGGAAGAAATAGCCACACTGCAATTTTCCTTGGAAATAAATTTATCAAGGAACTTCAGAAGGGGATAGGGTTTTTGAAGGCTGGTAAGTTTATGGGATCTCAAAAGGAAGTTGCAAAATCTTGAAATTACAAGAGAAAGAAAGATCAAAAGGAAACACAGTCTATTGTGTTTATAAGTCATCCTAAGGATGTCTTTGTTAACTATGGTGAGAATAATTCTCACCTCAACATACACTGGTTGTGTTGAAATATGCATCCTCACTTGTTTCCCAAAACTCTGTTTGTGAGGAAGCATAAATCTGGGCAAGTTGTTCATGACTTTTTCTTTAGTGAAAAATAATAAATATCTTTTATTTTTGGATAAAATAGTTCCGGTTTCCATAAACCAAATTATTCCTTGGTTTTCTCCCATCTTATATACCTTCTTCCTGTCCGAAAGAAGACTATCTTTTTTAATGGAGAAATCGGTAAAAGAAGGGTCATCTCTTGATGATTTAGCATTCTGTGCATCAGTTATGACTGAAACTCATGATGTCTCTATTCATGATAACTCTCAAGATTCTCTAAGAAAATAGATTCTTACTTTTAAAGGTTGTATTAGATATCATGAGCTGATGATAAAGGATTCAAAAGAAGTACCAGCTAATCTTCATTCTCAACTGTTTGAGATGAACAAATCATCTACTGAAAAGGGAAGTACTCAGAAGAATTTGAATCCAGTTTTTGAAAGCAATCTTCACAGGAACTGAGAAGGAGAAAATAGACATCAATTTTTGATTTCTTTCAATGATTGTATTAAGTCTATTATGAATAAAACTATCTTATTATGAATAAAATTATTATTTTATAATATTTCTTGTGATAATTTTTGATTACATAGCATGTGCTTGAATGCTTTATTTTATTGCTATGTATGTTTATGGGATGTTTGATTTTGGTTTTATTACCTTGATATTCGATCTTATAATGTATGAACCCTTATGGTTTGGGTGACTTTTTGATTTAGCGGGATTAAGTTCTAGCCATGTTGGTAGGCTTTATCAAAGGATCATGAGGGGTTCCTGGAGAAACAATATGTGAAAAAGTCACAATATGTTGAATCTTTTGGTTTAGCATAAAAGCATATGTGTTTCGGGGATTCCACTTTTGCATTGCATAATTAAAACCGGTTTTCAACCTTTTCCTGGTAAAGGTTGGTTGTTGTTGTTCTTTTGTTTTGCGAGAGGATGACAACATGATGATATTCTCCCCGGAAAGATATGAAAAAGAGGAGAACAAGATGCGGAATTTGAGTTAACAATCTTGTTAGTTAATTGTTTTCCTGTTTAAGAAAAACATGATTTTATTTCATATCCTTATTGCTTTTGCTTAACAAAATTTCGGTATAATTGATGTTGATTCCATTATTTGTGTATGGATGTTTGATTGTGATTCAATTATTTCCAGTTAAGAAAAACTATTGCTATCTTCGTTATTGTTTGGTATCAATTGTTTAGGCTTACAAAATTTCGGTGCAATTGCGATACTATAATGTCTATGTTTGTTTCAATTGCTTCCGGTTAAGATAAATGATTATGCAATTTGATTTTTTTGGTTTGTATGGATTGTTTATGGCTTAAAAAAAGTGTTTCGGGATCATTTGTTTAGTCCAAGTGATTTCCGGATAAGAGAAACTAAGTTTTTCGGATCTTAGTTAGACTTATCAAATGAGAAGGTTTCGGTTATTCAAGTCTAACCAAATGCCTTAACAAGAATTACTAGTTAACTAACCTAGTATTTGTCTTGTTTAAAAGTGAAAGGTTTAAGTTATTTTTGAGAATAATTAGAGCCTGATGAGAAAAATAAAGTTAACTCTGATCTTTATTTTGGTCTTATCGAACAAGCGATTGTATTTGTACAATCAGTTTAGCAAAATAACTAAGGTGCTTAGTCGATTTTTGATGTGCTAAACTATTAGGGAAAATTGCTTCGGGCAATTATTTCCTAGATAACATGTTAAAACTATGGTGTGTAAAACCCTCGTGCTTAACTCTTATAGGTTTGCAAATTCTCTTTGTGAGATTTGTAAGATCCTTATGGTTTTTCCTTTATTTTTTTGTTTATTTGTCATTTTGTGACAAAAAGGGGGGGAAATATATGGAGTAAACAAGTGATATTGACTTGTTGTGAGTTGGTATCACTAAGGGAAAGGACATTTGTGCTAAAACGTTTATTCTAACGAAAAGAGTGAAAGCATAGACCAAGGGGGAGTCACATACCATATGATATGTAGTTATGAGGAACTACATGGAAATAACAAAGACGTGCGGATTGAAATCTACCTATCTTACCTTGAGGGGAAGTATTAATTTTGTTATTATAATGTCAGCAGCGGTATTTAAGGATTGAATTTAATGTAGGTTTTGTGTTGTTGAACTTGGAATCAAGCGTATGTGTATACAGAATTTTTGTAATTTGTTTATCCATATGATGTAAGAGTTTTGTCACTAAAATTGAAAAAGGGGGAGATTGTTAGAGCATAGCTCGGTTGAACCCACCAAGCGTTGGTATGCCAAGTTTGGTTGTCATATTTTAGTGAATCAAAACTCATTTAAAGAGTCGCTTGATTATATACTATAGTCAACTTCGTACAGGTTAGCTTGAAAGTGTTAGGATATGAGACTTACAAGTATTACATGAAGACTTGAATAATGTGAAGAAGTATGGAGCTACAACGACAACATCATCCTTCCTCTTGAGGTTAGTAATATTTGACTTGAATTGTTTCATTCTCTAACATATCTTTCAAGTCGTGCATATTGAAAACATAACTGCGAAGTTGTGTATGAAACTCTAGTTAGACATAGTATTAAGGAATACAATACGAGGTTTATTGCTTAACCATTAAACTTTGTATATAAGACATCGACATGATCATATGAATGTTATTGTGATTATGTATGGGTATGAGTGAAGACTTCATTCTAGGAAACAATGTTTTACATTCGTTTAAAGGAAGTAAGTTCATAAACTTGTTCATAGGAAGGGAAATCTCTAGGCTTATTGGTATTGTTATTCATTGCAAATCTATTTTGAATTACCAATATGTGCGTTTAGTATAATCGCTCATAAACTTGTTTATGTATCTTGGTAAAACTATTCACAAGGCCTGACTTATGTATTGTTATGACTTCTATTAGTGAAACCGATCTTATGTAATCACTCAAGATGGTATGATCGATGCCTTGTAAATAAGAACTTTTATCTAGTCATTGGGGAACCGATCCTAGTAAGAGGTGTAACAAATTTACAAGAGGGAATCGATCCTTGTAAGAGGTGCAACATTTTTTTAGTAGATAGGGGAATCAATCCTATGAACATGTGCAAAAAATTTGTAGTTTTGGGGGAACCGATCCTATGGACATGTGCAACCGAATACAGGTAGTTACCATAAGTTGTGGGGAACCGATCCTAGTACCTAGTCAACCGAATTTTGGTAACTAGTGTGACTATGCAGAATACTCACATGGAGTTAGAACCGAACTTGTTTTGGTAGAACCGTGAAACCCATAATTGGTGATTTGATAGGATAATCAATCACATAGTTCTTGGAATTCAGACGAACCAATTCTAAACTTGTTTGGAAGTGTGGAAAATCGTTTCCAAGATTGTAAGTATGAAAAAGGACTTATAGGTGGAAAGTTTTAGATTGAGGTATATTTGGGTACCCTCGTCTTTTCATCTTGTATATTTATAAACTCCTTGATGAATACACTAAGTTTCGATTATGTGAAATCATAGAAACAAAGTTGATATGTTCCTTTTTAGTCATGAAGTATCTCTTTGAGAATTTCATTATGATCCCGCTAGTTTTCGTACCTTTGCCAATTTATATTGACAAAAAGGGGGAGAATTATTGTGTAGTTCACACTAAAAATACATATGGTTTACGGATCATTATGTAAGGGGGAGTGGATTTCATTGTGAGATGAAGTATTGACTAAGAGGGAGTGATACATATCACCGTAGTATTATTGTCAAAGTTGTGATACAATTGAACTTTGATGCTGTGTAATAATACTATGACACTGTATAACAATAATTTAGAACAATTGTTTTCTTATTGTTATGGCTACGGATCTTCAACAACTATGATGTCGAGTTGAACACGTTCAAAATCATTGGAGTACTTGGAGTGACGAAGAATTCAAGGAATTTTGAAGAACCAAGGAAATCAAGCATTTGGATGAGAAGCTACAAAGTTTATTTATTTTGTAATCCATATGTATTGATAGTTTTGTCACTAAAATTGACAAAGGGGGAGATTGTTAGAGCACTTCTCGGTCGAACTCGCAAGCGTTGCTATCTCAAGCTTATTTGTCAGGTTTAGTTGTCAAAACTATAAGTCTTGATTTCTAGTCTACTTATAGCTATGTCTTAGATTAGGATAGATTATGTAGTTGAGCTTTAGACTTCACGGCGTTAATCGATTGAAGACGGAGAACTACTAAGGGGAGCTTATGGAACTTCATCAACAAAAGGTATGTGGAGACTTGAACTCATCTATCACTCAGAAGTCTATTTCTATTCTATCGTCTATTGAGACAAAAGTCGTATAGCTATATAAACTTTACATTTACACCTTTGATATTTCGAGCTGAGTTTAACTCGCTTACATATTTCTCGAAATATGTGTTGGTAAGCTTTCACTTTAACCAAGTTCATCTTTTATTCTTGACGAAAGTCAAAAGATGATCATGTGAAAATCGCCTAGTAACATAATATATGATTTTTGTGAGACAGTCATTTGATGTAGACTCGGAATGTTTCGTATTGATCATTTGATCACTTGAAAATTGCTTTGAAGCTAATAGTTTGTGTGAGACAGCTATTCTCGTATTCCACGAATGTTTCAATTATTGGAACGGGAGTTTAGAACAATAACTATTGATTGGATATAGCACAGTATGCGTACTTGTATGCTAACTGTTGCAAGTGTATTCCAAGTCCGGGAATATAGTATGCATACCCGTATGCGTACTGATTCAACTGTTAAAGTCCATGAACTATAGTTTGCATACCCGTATGCGTACTGATTTCAACTGTTTTCGGTCATGAACGACAGTATGCGTACCCGTTCTCATACTGGCGAACAAGACCAAGTCCGGGAACTTAGTTATGCGTACCCGTTTGTATACTTGAGTGGGTTAAGTTCTAAAATCGGTTAAGTATGTTTACATACTCATGAAAAAAATACATTTATAATAAGGAATGCAATCTTTACAAACCGTAGCTATAATGTTCATGAATTTATTCGAGTGAATCAAAACCGATTTTGCTTCAATTGTGTCTTGTATACTTCTATGAGAATATAAACAATTGAACAACTCTATAACTAGTTTCATTTGAGTCATTTGAACTAGTTGTGATTAAAATGAACAAGGTTGATATGAAAGTGTTCATATGGATACCTTTGGTTAACTATTGTTGAGCCAACTAAGTATACACGTTTAGGTACAGTTACCTATATCTAAATGAAGGTACATTTCATTTGTGTGTAACAAGCCAAGACCATCTAACGGTTGAAAGATATTGGTTTGAATCTAATCAGGTTTTCATCTAACGGTGAATATTGAATGCTTTGTTACCAAGGTAACATTGATTGCAAACCCTGATTTGAAGACTATATAAGGGAGAACTCTAGAAACTGGGAAACCAAATCCCCACACCTCTTGTGTGATACTAGTTGTGACTAGAGTCGATTCTCCTTTAACCTAGGTTTTTTCCTAAAACCATTATAGGTTAACGACTTAAATACTTCATTGGGATTCTGAAGCCAGACCCAACTATTTTCTCTGTAGTTGCCTATCTGATCTTACTTTGTTCTATCGTATTGAGTACTATCTTCTCTAAGATTTTCTCGAGATTTAGTCTCTGATAGGTAAGATAAAAAGTAATCACAAAGCTCTTCGTATCATTCTTTGTGATTCCACAATATCTTGTTCCGCTACCATACGGTTAAGATTATCGTGAGGTGATTGATATTACTAGGCTGTTCTTCGGGAATATAAGTCTGGTGTATCAATTGGTTCCTGTTCACCTTGATTTATCAAAAGATGGAACAAAAACTCATAGGTATTTCTGTGGGAGACAGATTTGTTTATCAAGTCTTCGACTTTGGGTCGTAGCAACTCTTAGTTGTGGGTGAGATCAGCTAAGGGAATCAATTGTGTAGAGTCCTGCTGGGATTCAGAGACGTAAGGAACGCGATTGTACCTTAATCAGTGTGATATTTGTTAGGGCTCAACTACATTCCAGTCCGAAGTTAACTTGTAGTAGGGTAGATTCTGTAGCGGCTTAATATAGTGTGGTGTTCAAATCTGGACTAGGTCTCTGGGTTTTTTCTGCATTTGAGGTTTCCTCGTTAACAAAACTTCTGGTGTCTATGTTATTTCTTTTCCGCATTATATTTTCTATAGAATTGAAATATCATAGGTTGTTCATAGTTCAATCAATTGGTGAATCCAACCTTTGGTTGTTGATTGAAATTGATTGACTCTTGGATATTGGTCTTTGGTGATATCCAAGTTATTTCTCATATTAATCCGGCTCACAGATTTCTATCTGTTCGATTGCAGATTGATTTGAGAAATTGAGATATAACTCTTGGATATATTTTCCTTGATCGAGTTTGACTGTCTAGTTGATTCTCTTGGAATTATATTGGAGTCAGTCCATACAGATTACCTAAACGAAATATTGGGTGTGGTTGTTAGACCCCCGCTTTTCAATAACACAGTTCACAAACGTAAACACATATATATCTCATAGGACATTTGCAATATATAAAAACAATAAGATTAAATACTGCAAGATCATCTTCCAAATAACTTAGAATTTAAATAAATAAATCTAAAAAAATTGCAAGATGAAAAACGTTGTAAATAGTTATGTGTAATCACAATAATTGTTGAACCAAACCCCAGTTATCCTCCTTAAACATAAGAATAAATTCTCATAATAAGTTTCTTAGTCAAAGAGATTCAGACTTCTTTTATTACTTCATACCTTTCCATGACTCCATCATAAAAAGTATCATTGATGTCCTTGATTCTCTTGACAGTAAAGACACCATGTTCATGAGTTAGAACATTCACCTTTCGATCAACAATGCGAGCAAGTTTCTTGGCCTTGATGCATTCAGAGATAAGCTTCTTCTGGTTCCGTACCAAGACCTTTTGTTTCTCAAGGATTTTGTTCTGGCCATCTACTAGATGATTTATTTGCAATTGAAGATTTGGAAATTCGACCTTTGAGTCATTCTCATAATGAACTAAATCCTTTACAGACTCAGCAATCCAAGAGTTGTACTCTTTCCTTGCAATCATCTTTTTCAAAACTAGTTCTTGAAACGAGCTACGTCCTTTAACGTCTTCTTCCATATAGAGATCAATCACTTCATGAGATCTTGAAGAGTTCTCCATATATTTTTTTTTAGATAAGAATGGATACGAACAAATATATAATGTATATATTCGTGAACAAGAGAAATAAAGAAAATCCCTTGTTATAGAAACCCTATATAAACTCTTAGAATAAGAGTACCCGGACGTTTGTGTACCGTTTAATGAATCGACCAGGATCCAGAAAGGAAATAAAGTATATGTATTCAGTTATCTCATACATCTTCATAGCTCGATAATTCGAGATTTCAAAAAGAAGTACCTCAAATTAGAGCACGTGATTAACCAACAAGATACATCAGTTACTAGGAGTCAAGATATGACTTAACATTCACATGATGAAAGCAAAAAAATTTATTTTACTGAGCATATGTGTGGATGGGGAAAAAAGATTCGCTGGTTTTCTAGGGAATGAAGAGACGATCGAGCGATTGAAGACTCCTCAACCGAGCAAACTGCCTAACCTCACACAGATGCACTGCATGGTAGTGCTTTGAGTTCGAGAGATCAATCTGTAGGACTCCGGCCTAAACCAAGTCAATGGTCGTTCCAGAGTCAATTCGGCCACAAAGAGGAAGATGGGTTGATCTTCAGGATGGAAGATGAGAATTGTGGGATCAATGATGATCAAAGATTGTGGATGTGTTGAAGGTTTCTGCAAGTATGTGTAAATAAGTTTGATCAAGAGGACTTGTGTGTAGACGATTGTTTTCGTGAAAAACGAATGTCCTCTCATCCATCGATTCAGAGCTTATTTATATTGTCAGAATAGCAAACACATTGATCCCAGTAAGTATGACGGTTTCATGAGTGAAAGAGTGGGAAAGTGGGAGATCGTGGTAAAACCAGTCCCATGTCCTGCGGAAACTTGGTTAATCGTCCACCCACTACTTTGCTAACTCCTTCAACCATTTGCACGACTTACTCACATTTCTCATCGTGGATGAACACACGTGTCGTAGGCCGCTAGACCAAAACCCTAAGTAATATCCCCCCATGTGACGTGATTGATGTCTCACGAACATGGAGTCTGCAAAGCAGACGTGTATTTGATTAGTCAGTGGTTGACTTATACAGTCTAAGTTTTGTTGAATCGAGCATGAGTGACGAATGCTCAATGATTCATGGATTCAACATGTTAGACGTACAATTCTTAGATATTGCTCGTCTGAGTAGTTATCGTAAATTCGAGCAATTGAACATCAATTCGATGAATTACTGAATATTGATAGTTGGATCAATATTCGAGCATTCGACAAATTACTGATAAATTACTGAATATTGATAGTTGGATCAGTATTCGAGCAACTGAGTAAGTATTGCTCAATTTGACGAATTACTGATAAATTACTGAATATTGATAGTTGGATCAATATTCGAGCAACTGAGCAAGTATTGCTCAATTCGACGAATTACTGATAAATTACTGAATATTGATAGTTGTATCAATATTCGAGCAACTGAGCAAGTTTTGCTCAATTCGACGAATTATTTATTGGTGATGTGACCCAATAAAATTAAAATATTGATAGACTACAAAATATTATATAATTAATCCAGATGTTGATTGTTGGATCAACATAAGTTTATTAGTCTTTGAACTTGCTCAGAATGATGATTTGTGGAGCGTTTGTTCAAAACCCTAATTTTTGATCAATTGTTCGTCAATTGATGAATTGCTGAAAATAGGACATGTGTGAGGGAGGGACCGACCACATGGGATGATGGAAGACCATGTGGTTCCCAAGTGCTCGAGTGAGCGTGCACCAGGGTCCTTAATTGACCGGTTGGTGAAAGAATGATGATTAAATGCAAGTTTAATCATTTATTGAAATAGTGCTCGATTGAGCATTAGGTAATAAAACCTAATTATGGAAAAGTGAGGGACCGACCAAGAGGACATGAAACCATCCCTTGGTGGTCGTGGGACCAGCTGATGGTCGTTTGAGAAAACTCCAAGTTGGTTGGTGTTGATGGTGGTTTTTAGCTTAGGGTTAAAATCGTAAAACCTTGCATCTAATGTGACGTCACTCTGCAAGGAAACAGTGCCGTGAGTGCTAACCTCTCCACCGGCATATTTATTGAGCCATTCAATATATTTACATGAAATTTATCCAGACTGGCGAATGTAGCAACCATCCCAAACACTCTGTAAATTTCGGCACCTCGCCAATACAAGACTCACTGTGTACTTTCATGTGCTATGTTCCCCGGCAGAACCCTTAATATCGGTATGGCATGACGGATTTATGTTTTCTCGCAGCGGAGTAGCATAAACCTCCAAGTACCAAAGTTAAGGTCATCGCACGAAATGCTCAAACGGAAAGCACACTGCATTCTGTAGATAAGGATTTTTGTGGCAGCATACAAAACCAACCAATTATTGAGATAACTCACAAAAAACTCATAAACCCGACTAATTTGCAAAAATTAGGGTTTCGCTCCCCGCGCAGTACACTAGACCCCATTGGTCGAAACTATGCTTAGCCACACTAGCCAATTTCCGCCACAACGCACACCAGAAGTGTGGCCATGCCCTAGCTTGCCGACCCTCTCTCCATCGACCAATCAGGTCACTTTAAATCCGCCACATCGCACTGGAAGTGTGGCCACGCCCTAGCTTGCCGGCCCCACTTCCCATCGACCAATCAGGTCGCTCTAAAGCCGCCACGCGCACACCAGAAATGTGGCAACGCCGTAGCTTGACGGCCCTCTTTCCATCGACCAATCAGGTTGTTTTAAATCCTCCACAACGCACTGGAAGTGTGGCCACGCCCTAGCTTGTCGGCCCCACTTCCCATCGACCAATCAGGTCGCTCTAAAGCCGCCACACTCACACTAGAAGTGTAGCCACGCCCATGCTTGGTCGGCCCCCTTATATTAACCAATCAGGTTGCTCTAAACTCGCTACAGTGTTGAAAAGGAGGAAACCGCTCCAGATGGCCGCAAAGCCAGTTGGCTTCCCAAAAACCGCGCCGACATACCAAACGAAATGCCATATGCCAAGCGCACATGCCAGACACGCATGCCAAACGCGCCAAACATGGTCACTCACCACATGCGACATGTCATATAGGCAAATTAGGTTTCGACAAGCCAAATCCTAATTTAGGAAAGATTTCCACACCAACGTGCCAAAATCTCAGTGGCCATGGCTACGCTAGGCGCAGCCATGCCGCAATGCCGCTAGCACGCGTTAAAGGCGCCACCGCCAACTAAAGGTAGCTATGATCAACGACTAACTTTCCTCCTGAGATGCAATCTCAGCCATCCAAGTTCGCCACTAAACTAACAGACTTGTGGCAAATTTTAAGCGACCAGCCTCCTAAATCCAGTGGTCATGTCTACACCAGACGCCACTTGCACCACCACTAGCATGCACGAGCCGTGCCAGCCACGTCGCTAAACCCTAAACTTTGGCCACAGCGCCTAATTTTGGCCGCAGTGCCAAACCCTAATTTCGGCCACAGTTCCAAACGCTAATTTGGTCACGACACCAAATCCCAGCTTTGGCCATGCCGTCATGCCACAGGCGCGGCTATGCCACTTACGCAACCGTGCTAATGGAATGCACAAGCCATGTCATCCATGCTGCAACGCCGCCGGCGCGCGTTAAAGGCGTCACTGCCTAGAGAAGGTAGCCATAATCGACGGCTACCCTTCCTCCTGAGATGCAATCTCAGCCCTCCAAGTTCACCACTTAACTGATGGACTTGTGGAAACTTTTAGGCGACCAGCCTCCTAAACCCAGTGGCCATGGCTACGCCGAGCGCCACTTGCACCACCGTGCCACTGGCATGCACGAGTCATGTTGCAATACCACTGGCGTATACCAAAACGCCACTGAACCAATATCAGGCGCCATAACAAGGTAGCCACAATCAACGACTACCCTTATTCAAAAGATGCGATCTCGGCCATCGAAATTCTCCACCGAGCTGGTAAGCTCGTGACAAGTTTTGGGCGACTAGCCAAAACGAGCCTAGCATCACATATGCTATTTACCGGAGGAAGGCCTCTCAATTTTAACTTGCCACACGTAGCAAAGTGCTACATGTTTTCCACGAAAACACTCGAGACATCAAAACATGTCACAAACTGGGGGATACTCATCAGGGTATTGGTCTGGCGGTTTACAGCTTGCGGCGTGCAATACACCCATTACAGGAAAGTGTCATAAAGTGGTGCGGTTAGTAATGGCAAGAAGTAATGGTGTAAACGTATCCTTCATTATGGAAACATAAATTCCAGGTGTTACCCGTTACTCCCTTCTTCCACCACTCAATCGTTTCCACTTCCTACGAGACCAGGGTACGTTTTGTTGCGACTTGTATAAATAGGTCTCACTTATTTTCCACCAAAGAACAAGTTTTGGTCAGGAGAAGAATACAACATTCAGAAATCATCTGATAGCTTTTCATTCAGCTAGCCAGTTCAACTTTCTGATACAAGTCACGAAACACCCACACTTCTAGAATCAACTATTCTGGTCTGAACACTTTCTTCGCTTCCCTCCCTAAGACCAATCCTTCTCCTTCACTTTGTGACCGAAGCAAGCCTGGAACGACCATTTCTTGGTTTAGGCCAGGATTGTACAGATTGATCTCTCGAATCAAAAGTACAGTCGGGGCTATATGTGATTGCAATGTCTTTGGGTATGAAATCAAAACAGCAGAAACTGTTTTCACCCTCAAACAATTGGCGACCACAGTGGGAGATTAATCTCTCGGTTGCAATTCCAATTTTAAAAAGATGGTCGGTCTTAGAATAGATTCCACAAATCCAAGTTCCGTTCAGAATCTGGCGAATGGCGACATCCCTCTTCCCAAAGTTGTACCTAATGGTGCAGCCAATGAAGAAATCCCAAGATTGTACGAGTTGGCACGAGTCCATGAGATCCACACAAGGAACATGGACCTGATGAAGGAAGCAATAAACAACATACTCAGTTTTCTTGTCAGATTAGCGTCAGATTGGAGCGGCTCACCTGTTCCAGAAATTCTAGCGCTGGGGACTGACTCCCCGGATGATCGTCCTCAGATCAACAGTTTCACCATCAACCAGATACCGGTGGACCAGAAAGCAGCCTCTTTGGTAGAAAGTTTATGTTAACTTCTACACCTTTTAAAGGATCAGCGAGCAGAGATGTTTGATGTAATCAAATAACCCTAGACGCACGTTTGGCTCCTTCACAACCAGAGACTTCAAGAATCTCAGGGATGACACGAAATGTTGAATCCTTGTATGAAGTTTGTGCCCCGCCAACGATGATGCAGACAGAGTATGTGGACGTATCCAACGAGGGAAAAAGTGAATGACCAACACCAAGCATGCCGCGACACCGTAAATTCTACCACCAACACCAGCGGCGTAGGAAACATTCCCTCAGGCGTTACATCTCCAATCACCAGAGCCAGAGCCGCTGCCGCCACCCCCGATGTTTCTTCAAGTGTGACGCCCCCGGTTGTCACCAGAGTTGCCGCCACTCCCCATCAGGACGAGAGACTGGAAGAGCCAGAGGAAGCCAACCCACTATTACCATTGATGATTTGATGGAAAGACAAGAAGTTCTTGCTGAGGCTCAGACGGACATGGCTTTAACTCAGAAAGAGTACCTCAGCAGGACGCACCTTTATACATGAGGAGGCCTGTTTTTCTCCTGAACGTCCGTTGGAGAGGAATAACAATCCAATTTCATCACACGTGAGGTTCAGGAACGACTTCTCCAAAATCGAGGCAAAGGAAATCAGCAATCCTCATGAGTTCATAGATACCCTCTTCCCGTCAGGAGCTGCATGATTTCTGGGGACTCCGTCCACAAAATCGAAAGCAGTTGTTTCCAGCCAGGGAGGCCGTTCACAAACCCCAACCTCTCCTACACGATTGGTAGATGGAACTGGGGACTCCTAACCACTGCTCACTCGAAGGATGTCGAGTTTAACAGCAACTGATTGACGCGACCTCCGACTTCAACATTGTAACTGTCAAGACTCTGAGAGTTGCAAGGGAAAATCAAACAGAAGAAACATATTCTTTCCTATGAGGAGAAAACACGACTTGACGACCAGCACTGTTTGAGCCGCTTCAACGTTCGCTCCAGAAGCCGCTTCAACGTTCGCTCCAACAGCCTCTTCAACGTTCACTTCTGAAGCCGTTTCAGTGTCCTCTCCAGGAGCCGAAGCCTCTTCAACCACACTCCTTCCTTCCAAGGTTCGTGCCGGTAGCCACCAGACTCCTCCCTGTCAAGGGTCGTAATCGCAGCCAGCCAAGGTTCATAGTTTTGGTCACCTTTTGTCTCATTCCGCCAAAGCTCGTGATCGTGGGCAGTTTTGCTCGCTTACACATCCAACCAATTCCTTTGCTTCCATGGACGCCCATGCAATTCCAGCGGACCTACTTTGTTCCTACGACAACGTAGTCTCTTCTTATCACAACTGCTGCCAAGAACCGTTGCTGCTCGTTTGTTGATACCAGCCAGAGCTTCACCATAGCAACAACCGCTACAAAGAAACATGTAAACCACAGTTGGGGACTGAGGCTTTACACGGAATCCCTTCACTGTCAAAGCTCAGAAGACACAGTCAACCAAAAAGTCATAGCCACAACAAGGTCATCTACTCTTCAAAGGTGTAACGTAAGGATATCATTACCTCTCTTTTTGGAAGGCACCTGCAACACTTTACGAGGCCGCAACGGATCCCAAGCCTACTCAGAGAAAACAACTTCAGTAACTAAAGAAAAGTACGACTGGGGACTGCTCATCGCAGTCCATCCATGACAACAATCAAAGATTCATGAGATAACTCCAGAGACGCGGCTGAAACATTTTCTTGAAGAAACAGGGGGAGCCACGATCAACAACTGGCGTGGATTCAAGGTGATACAATCAAAGTAGGCTACACTTGGGGACTGAAGCCTCCTTCGGGTTTAGAAGTTTAAACGCATTCACCACCTTACCAGCGAATGCAGTAAAAACACATCTTCCACGAGAAAGTAGGTTCAGGATAACTACACATGGGAAATGCCATCATGGGATGCCTTCACTTCCCTCAACCAGGTTATTTCTGATGAGAACATCGTCATTGTCGAAGCTTTACGAGCCGTAGGAATTTCTCAACATGAAGACATACATGTGCATCAAAGACTCCAAAAGCACGCCGCAGAGATATTCACATATCCGTCCATGCCATCGGATCTATGACCAGACAGAAGTGTAACTGGGGACTCAAAGGATGTCGCTTGGAATGAAGTTCTCGAAGACTTGATAGCAGCACGTCGGCAACGGAACTCCTCTCCTCTCGTCTACTTCACCCAACGGCTCCGGAAAGTTTCGATCATACAAGCTACCACAACATATCATCACCGCGATCAGAAAGGCAAAGAATAATCCATCCAGATACCGGCTCAGCAGTCCAGACACCAAATAACTTAAAGTCAAGGAAGGATCAACAACGCAACTACACTCTCCAGGATCATCCCTGACATGATCATTGTCGAGCATATATTACATCCATCTATCCCAGGAGTGCAATGGAGTTTGGTAAATTTTGAAATCTATTGGAGAGGTCAGATACTCATTCTTATGGAGTCAGAACCTTATTACACATTCTGGAGAAGATTGATGGTACTGTTGAGTGGCTACATGCGCAACATGGAAAAGAGCACTTACCTTGAGTTCTCCTGGCTCGCCTTGCTGCTGATTACAACTACCGAAGATTGCTTTGTTGCTGTTAATGCTCGCTCTACCATCGCTAAAAAATGACAAAGGGGAGCCGGACGCTGCAGACAAAAGCACGGATCCGGATGAGCAACAAAAAACAGAAGATGGTTGATACCCCTTTTCATACGAAATGAGTTTCTAGAGTTTGAATAGAAGCAAGATTCCTCCTTGCTCCATGAACGGGAATAGACTGGGCGTATCACACTCATGATCCATAGCCGAACAAGCCGTGTGCCAATATCTCTGCTCCATGGCCAAACCAGCAGCGCGCCAGCACGAGGAACACCAGACGCTCAACCTGCAACGCTCTGTGGTCAGGACAGCGCCAACGCTCCATGCCACCAGCACTCCGTGGTCAATCCAGCGCCAACGCTCAGAGCGCCAACATCAACGTGGTCGAAGTTGCAACACCATCAGCGCTCTGTGGTTGAATTTGCAGCGCCATCATCACCACTCTGTGGCCGAAGTAGCAGCGCCATCCACCGTTCCACGGACTGAAGCCAAGTGTCATTTCCACCATTCCACGGACTGAAGCCGTTTCCACCATTCCACGGTCTGAAGCCGTTTCCGCCATTCCACGGACTGAAGTCGTTTCCACCATTCCACGGACTGGAGCCAAGCGCCATCTCTACTGATCAGTAGCCACAATTCCAGCGCCATCTCCGCTCGTGGTCAAGCCAGTCATCATCATTATTCTGTAGCTAAAGTTGCAACGCCAGCATTAACATTCCGCAGACGAACCTGCATCTCCAGCGTTAACGCTCCGTGACCCAAGCCAGCAGCGCCATCATTACCGCTCCGTGGTTGAAGTTGCAGCGCCATCATCACCGCTCCGCGGCCAAATTCGCAGCGCCAGCATCACCGCTCCGCGGCCAAAGTCGCAGCGCCATCATCAATGGTCCGTGGCCGAAGTTGCAGTGTCAACATAAGCCCCATGGCCCAAATTGGCGCCAACGTTCCTGGAAACAAATCTCTACGGCCAAATCAACGCCAGCACCCTGTGGCCAAGCCGGAAATACGCCAAGCCAGCGCCAACGACTCCATGCCAAGCCAAGCTAAGTCAGCGTCACGACCAAGCCAAGTCAGCTTCACGTCCAAACCAAGCCAGCGCCAACGGCTCGCGCCAAGCCAAGCCAACAGCACCACAGCCATGCCGACACCAACATCCCGTGTTCCAGCTAGCAGCCATCTGTGTCGTTCTGCGTCCTAGCCAACATCGCCATGAGCCATTCCTTAACCAGCCAAAGCAGCGCCATCCACCTTTTCGTGGCCATCCAGAGCACCGTTTCGCGGACCAAGTCGCAATGACACCCCTGCCAATCAGTATCCAAAGATGCAACATTGAGGCCAACGTCCCATGGCCAAGACGAATTTATGCAAAGGCCGCCAATACAAGGATCATGGATTCCTCATGCCTTCCACCAAAGGTTAGTTGAATTTCCTTGGCAATCTATTCACGTCTTGCTCTTTCGATTTTACTCTTGTATGTCACCATCTCATGCTTACCCCGCAACAATGCCACTGTTACGTGCTAAGCAGGGGACTTAATGTTGATGGTGGTTTTTAGCTTAGGGTTAAAATCGTAAAACCTTGCATCTAATGTGACGTCACTCTGCAAGGAAACGGTGCCGTGAGTGTTAACCTCTCCACCGGCATATTTATTGAGCCATTCAATATATTTACGTGAAATTTATCCAGACTGGCGAATGTAGCAACCATCCCAAACACTCTGTAAATTTTGGCACCTCGCCAATACAAGACTCACTGAGTACTTTCCTGTGCTATGTTCCCCGGCAGAACCCTTAATATCGATATGGCATGACGGATTTATGTTCACTTGCAGCGGAGTAGCATAAACCTCCAAGTACCAAAGTTAAGGCCATCGCATAAAATGCTCAGACGGAAAGCACATTGCATTCGGTAGATAAGGATTTTTGTGGCATCATAAAAAATCCAACCAATTATTGAGATAACTCACAAAAAACTCATAAACCCGACTAATTTGCAAAAATTAGGGATTCGCGCCCCGCGCAGTACACTAGACCCCATTGTTCGAAACTATGCTTAGACACACTAGGAAATTTCCGCCACAGCGCACACCAGAAGTGTGGCCACGCCCGAGCTTGTCGGCCCTCTTTCCATCGACCAATCAGGTCGCTTTAAATCCTCCACAGCGCACTGGAAGTGTGGCCACGCCCTAGCTTGTCGTCCCCACTTCCCATCGACCAATCAGGTCGCTCTAAAGCCTCCACGCGCACACCAGAAGTGTGGCCACGCCCTAGCTTGCCGGCCCTCTTTCCATCGACCAATTAGGTTGCTTTAAATCCACCACAGCGCACTGGAAGTGTGGCCACGCCCTAGCTTGCCGGCCCCACTTCCCATCGACCAATCAGGTCGCTCTAAAGCCGCCACACTCACACCAGAAGTGAATCCACGTCCATGCTTGGCCGGCCCCCTTATATTAACCAATCAGGTTGCTCTAAACTCACCACACTGTTGAAAAGGAGGAAACCGCGACAGATGGCTGCAAAGCCAATTGGCTTCCCAAAAACCGCGCCAACATACCAAACGGCATGCCATATGCCAAACGCGCACATGCCAAACGCACATGCCAGGCAACATGCCAGACGCGCATGCCAAACGCGCCAAACATGGCCACTCACTACATGCGACATGTCATATAGGCCAATTAGGGTTTCGACAAGCCAAACCCTAATTTAGGAAAGATTTCCACACCAACGTGCCAAAATCTCAGTGGCCATGGCCACGCCAGGCTCAACCATGCCAGCCATTCTGCAATGCAGCTAGCGCGCGTTAAAGGCGCCACCGCCAGCTAAAGGTAGCCATGATCGACGATTACCTTTCCTCCTGAGATGAAATCTCAGCCATCCAAGTTCGCCACCAAACTAACAGACTTGTGGCAACTTTTAAGCGACCAGCCGCCTAAATCCAGTGGTCATGGCTACGCCAGACGCCACTTGCACCACCACTGGCGTGCACGAGCCGTGCCAGCCACGTCTCCAAACCCTAAACTTTGGCCACGACACCAAATCCCAATTTGGCCACGACGCCTAATTTCGGCCGCAGTGCCAAACCCTAATTTCGGCCACAGTGCCAAACCCTAATTTGGTCACGACACCAAATCCCAGCTTTGGCCATGCCGTCATGTCACAGGCGCGGTTATGCCACTTACGCAACCGTGCTAATGGAATGCACAAGCCATGCCATCCATGCTGCAACACCGTCGGCGCGCGTTAAAGGCGCCACTGCCTACAGAAGGTAGCCATAATCGACGGCTACCCTTCCTCCTGAGATGCAATCTCATCCCTCCGAGTTATCCACTGAACTGATGGACTTGTGGCAACTTTTAGGCGACCAGCCGCCTAAACCGAGCACCACTGGCATGCACGAGGCATGCCGCAATGCCACTGGCGTACACCAAAACTCCACTGCACCAATATCAGGCGCCAACACAAGGTAGCCACAATCAACGGATACCCTTATTCAAAAGATACGATCTCGGCCATCGAAATTCGCCACCGAGCCGGTAAGCTCGTGACAAGTTTTGGGCGACTAGCCAAAACGATCCTAGCATCACATATGATATTTACCGGCGGCAAGCCTCTCAATTTTAACTTGCCACACATAGCAAAGTGCTACATGTTTTCCACGAAAATACTCGAGACATCAAAACATGTCACAAACTGGGGGATACTCATCAGGGTGTTGGTCTAGCGGTTTACAGCTTGTGGCGTGTTACAGGAAAGTGTCATAAAGCGGGGCGGTTAGTAATGGTGTAAACGTATCCTTCATTATGGAAACATAAATTTCAGGCGTTACCCGTTACTCCCTTCTTCCACCACTCAATCGTTTCCACTTCCTACGAGACCAGGGTACGTTTTGTTGCGACTTGTATAAATAGGTCTCACCTATTTTCTACCAAAGAACAAGTTTTGGTCAGGAGAAGAATACAACATTCAGAAATCATCTGATAGCTTTTCATTCAGCTAGTCAGTTCAACTTTCTGATACAAAACACGAAATACCCACACTTCTGGAATCAACTATTCTGGTCTCAACACTTTCTTAGCTTCCCTCCCTAAGACCAACCCTTCTCTTTCACTTTGTGACGGAAGCAAGCCTGGAACAGCCATTTCTTGGTTTAGGCCAGGATTGTACAGATTGATCTCTCGAATCAAAAGTACTCCCGTGTAGTACATTATTTAGGGTTTAGACTCATTTATCATCCACACACAAAATTACCAAAAAAACAGAAGAAACTGTTTTCACCCTCAAACAGTTGGAAAGAGTTTGGACCCAATATGAGCAATTGAGCAAATTAGGTCAAAATTATAAGAATGTGTGGGACCGGCTTTTTCCAAGCCTTAGGGTCGGCCTTGGTCGGTTAAGGAAACATTCCCGTGTCACCATAATGTCCGTGTCTCAGTCCTGAGAGTTTTGGTATTTTCTGGTGTGTGTTTGAACAATATCTCAGATTTTCAGAAGAGTTCGATCTTTGACTGAAATTCTTGATTTCGCTCGAATGAGCAAGTAGGACTTTGCTCGTTTGATCAAAATTTGGAAAATATTAAAATAATAATATTTTAGTATTTGGCGTGAGTAACCTAGTCGGTCATGTGACCATTTGAGTTTTTGGCTTTTTCATGGTTTGAGCAATATTTGAGAAAATATGAAGAAACCATGATTTTTGCTCAAACAGAGGAGTTTCATGAGATGAGGGAAATAATAATTATGAAAATAAGGGATTGCAAGGTGTGGGACCGGCCACGGCTAGGGCATGGCCGGCCGACTAGGTAGCCCGGTCCCACGACACCTTTTCCTATTTTATTATTTTTCATGAAACCGTGAAAATATGGAGAAACTGTGAGTTTTGCTCAAACAAGGAAAGTTGCTTGAAGGAAGGAGTTTTCATGAGTTCATGAAAAAAAGTAAAATAAGAAAAATAAAAGGAAGAGGCATGGGGGACCGGCCTCGGCGACATGGCCGGGCGGCCGGTGGGCCCGGTCCCTAGGCGCCTCTTTCCTATTTTTTTATTATTATTTTCTCTCTCCTGTTTTGTATAGGATTCCTCATTTGTGCATATTTTCGAATGCTCGTTCGTGCATTTGGGTGCTCGTTCGTGCATCATTGTTGAGTACACTTGCACCATTTCATTGGGGCTTACTCGGTGATAGTCCAGATGCCCGGATATTGAGTACTTATTACTAATTATTGAAATTCAGTGGAGAATGGTTCATGAAAAAGGTGAGTGATTATTTATTATCAATCCATAGGATCAGCCGTGGATGCGACCATGGATTCGGAATAGTAAACTGAGTATTACCATTCCATGGGATCGTGGATTCGACCAAAGAATCAGAGTAATAAAATTATCTATTACCATTCCATGAGATCAGCCGTGGATTCGATCATGAAATCGGAATAATGAGATAAAATAGATTATTTTCTAGGAATTCAGTGGCGAATGTCACGGTAGAATTAATCTATCGTAGAATCGATATATGAGATAGTTGAAGCATCGTACTCGTTCTGAAAGGTGCATAGTCAGGGAACAAACGTGCAGCATTGTTAACGTCATGAAGGCGTTTAGCGCCCTCAACAAACAATTATGTAGGAGAGTCGCCTGAATCTATACACGGTCTCTCTACATAGTCAGGGAACAACGAGTGTCGCCGACGTCCTGAAGGCGGTTATGCCCTCTCAACAAACAATTATGTAGGAGGACCGACCAATCATTCTTCTATGTAGAGGCGGATCTCTCTATGTAGTCATAGAACAACGAGTGTCGCCAACGTCCTGAAGGCGTTAATACCTCTCAGCAAACAATTATGTAGGAGGACCGCCCAATCATGTTATTCTACATAGAGGCTCATGATGAAATGTGTAGCATCGAACGCTCAACTAGTGGGAGGCCTTTCGAGAATCATATTCATCATGGCTCTGAGAGGAACTCGATCAGAGATCGTGAAACGTTTCACGGATCGTAGATCATGAATCGTCACATGCGTACATGAAGTCGGGTCAGAAACATGCAGTATCATGATTTTACGATTTTGACCTTTGTCGAAAATCCACCATCAACATTAAGTCCCCTGCTTAGTGAGGGACAGTCATGTTCCGCAGTAAGCATTAGATGGTGATTTTCCAGTCGACGAGATAAGCAGTTGAACTCGGTCGCACAAAGGTATTTTCAGAATCCTTGATTTACTCCAATGGTGTCATGTACGAGCAAATGCTCAGGTAAGGACCCTGACAGTATGATAGAGTGTCATCCCGTGAGCATGGAGAGATGATGCACTGCTGATTTGGTCGGTCAAAAGTCCAATTTTGGTCGGTTTAGTGTTTACGGGCCCGAGCCCAAAAAAGGAAATCCATATTTTATTAGGTTTTGGAAATAAAATTGATATAAAAGGGAAGAATCCCTAAAAAAAAAAAAATTTAAATTTTTTGATTGACCGACCCCTCTCCCTCTTCATCACCTTCATGCGAGCAGTAGGAGAAGAACAGAATTTTCACGCTGGAATACCAGTCGCCGGCACCACCGACCACTGTCCGACCAGTTTCCGGTCGGCGCCGACCAGGTACGTGATTTTTTTTTTAAGTTCAGCTATGTATTTTTCATGAGTTGTTTGAAAAAAAAAATTCATAGGTATACATGCATGTGTAGGTTTTATGAAAAATTGTTTTAGCAAATACACGACCGTTTGTTCGTTAGTTTAAAAAAATAGCAATAATCCCTAATATGAAAGAAGTACATAAATCCTTGAATGAATATGATTTAGTTACAGTAGATAAAATTTTGTTTATGGCGGTTTCATAAAAATCAAAATTTTACTTTCAAAGCATGAATTTTTTCACACAAATACCTTTAGGTTCGTACATATTGTTCGTAGTTAAAGTAATAAACAATAATCCTAAGATATTTTTTGAAATAGACCTGCACTTCATGATAAAATTTGGTTTGTGAACTTTCAAAATTTTATTTGGAATAAGTGGACCTTTGAAAAAATAGAAAAGACCCTCGTTTCATAGACAAATGCTCGCTTGAGCAAAATAAGGTTTTATTTTATTAACTCACGTAAAAAATATTTTTAAAAAAAAAAAAAAACATACATGAGTTTTTTTTTTTAATTTTTGATAAAAAAAAATCAAATAACAATTTTTTAGTAATTGTTAGGGATAAACAATTGTATTTTATAATTTATGTGAATTATTTATAGTTTCGTGAAAAAGTTAGTGTCGACTCTTGAATGATAGATTTTGCTCGTCTCGCAGGTTTGAAGGAGTGAGCAAGATTTTCGAAGTTTTACGTTAAGTTCGTGAAACCGTAAATAGGTAAGAGTTGAGGATTACCATTTTGGTTGTGAATTCGATATTAGCGTATCTGTAATTCTGTGCTTCTGGTTCCAGATAATGGTGACTTCCAGCAGCAGTGATTATGATTATTCTTCTAGCTCTTTTGAAGAGGATTCCAAGATTTTTGCGGCCAAAGCACGCGCCAAGACGGATCATGCTAAGAAGATAATAAATAGCATGCCTCTCGATGATCTAAAAGTTGCTCGTGATGAACTCTTGAAGAGGAAATCCAGGGAGGACATAATAGCTGATTATCGGGAGAAAAGGCGCATAATTCAGCAGAAAATACTAGAAGCTGAGGAGAAACTCCGATCTTGTCCTGATGGTGTAGCCTCAGACTCAGATGCTGAAGAAGAGGAACCCATATGGGAGACGATGGAACGCAGAAGTAGGCCATATCCACCACACAGGGAGATTGAACGACTGGTTGAGGCTGATCTCCAAGCTGAACGTGATGAAGAAGACTACTGCGATGCAATTTATGGCGATCTCGACGAGGAAGAATTCCCTAGCTCGGACAGTGATTCCGAGAAAGAGTCTGAAAAGGATTTCATGGAGGATGACGATGATGACGATGAATCTGACGATTAGTCTTTCTTGCGAATATATCTGAGATCATTTATTTTCTCCTAAAGTAGATATTATCCCATTATTTGAGCAGTTTTGACCGTAGAGATATTTAGATATTATTATTTTTTGAACAATCCCTTATCATATCTTCTACCCAATTATTTTCATGCCTTCAATTGAATGAACCCACATCCACGTGTGTGAAAGTTAGTTGTGATCTTCGGAAGTATGACTGCATGAGCAAACTAAGTAAACGTGATTTGCACAAAATTAGTTCTTAGTCAAAGTATCAACCCGTTGAACTGTCGGTCCCCAGTATCGTCGCTCTTCTTCCACATCACCAACGGAATCTAGTTTGAGATTTAGAGTCTCAGTAGAAATCACAACTGATTTGACCATTCGTAGAAGATAAGTATCCACCGTCTTCTGTTTTGACTTTCATAACCTAGGGCTTTCTATTTATGCAACATATTTTCTTCCGCTCTTGTATATTATCAGAAGAAATTTTGATCACGATCATACCTCTCATTATCACCATGTCTAGTAGCAGTTCTTCTTTTCAAAAAAGATCTCTGGCAAACCATGAAGTTGGGACGTCCATCTCGTTAAGTCGCACATTTTCTTTTATCTTCATGTAGTCGCAATGGATGACCGAAGAAAATGGTATGTACAGGGAAATCAGGAGAATCGACCTCCTTTTTTCTCGTACAGTTTAAGGCCTAAGCGGACTGTTAAGGCTCCCGCTCGTTATAGGTCTGATCGTGTTGAAGGAGCTGGAACATCCGTGAGTTCTTGACTGAAAATATCCTCTGTTCGAGCGTTTTTCTTATTTTACTAAAGTTGAATATTTTTTCGTTGCAGGTTGATGTTCATGTTGTTGTTGAATCCAGGAAAAGAAAGAGTGGAAAGTATGTGGTTGCAGCTAGTGGCGATAGCGAAAACCGTGTTGATGAAAACTCAAGCAACTCTGTAGATGCTAATTCCAGGGCTTCTGTTCGTGAGTACCCGGCGGCTGGACTTCCATTTGATACTCCCATGGTCAATGCTTGCCCCGACAATCAACTAGTCGGTAGTTTCATCGTCCCTAAGTGTTATGCATCTCTTAAACACCAGGATCTGGAAGAAGTACGGTCATGTTGCTACTACTGAAGTATGGAGAGGTTTTCTACCAACTCTATTAACCATAGTCGCTGGATTATTGCATGTTATTGATGAAATAAACAAGATAAACCTGCGAGATGTCAAGAATGAGGAATTGCACAGATGGGATGATATGATCTCGAACTGTGATATCTTGCGATTAAACATAAGCTGGCTCTGTCGTCGACTCGAGATCATCAAGGTTGATAGGACGGCTGCTGCTGCAAACATGATTTCTGCTACATCTGTTATCATAAAAGATGAGAAGGTACTTGCTCTGTAGTCGGCAAGGGTCGAGAAAGTTGTCCAGGACTTGAGAGTGAAGAACGAAAACTTTCAAAAGAGGATTGACATGGTTTTCAGCAAGAATTATTGATTGTTAGATGGTTTGCTCTGAATGAGCGTTTGAGAGATTTTTTTTTGTAAGCTTGAGACTGGTTTTGAATAAAGTAGGATAATTGAAAGAATTTTTGTGAGATTCATGAAATATATCTTTGAATTTTAAACGAATGAGTATACTGCATACTCTTTGGAGGAATATTATAAATTACATTTGAAATTTAACATATAATTGTTCACTGATCGCTCAAGCATAGTATGCCTTGAGCCACTTTCCATTGATGATATTTCCTTCCACTCCTCCATTAACAGCTAAGATTTTGTAATATCTGCTGGATACTGCCTTGATGAGTACGTAAGGCCCTTCCCATTTCGGAGAGAACTTGGGAGCGGACATGTCTTGTTGAATATGCTTTGTTGTTTTCAAAACCAAATCTCCTACTTGAAGTGTTCGAGGTCTTACCATTTTGTTGTATGCCTTGGAAATCCTCTGTTTGTAGGTTTCCACATATTTTTTCTACCTTGGCCCTTCTTGAATCGAGCATGTCCAATTCAACAATCCTTGAATTAGATACTTCAGCTTCGTCCCACTGCACTCCACTGGCCGCTGCGATTCTTGCAGAGGGAATCTTGATCTCAGCTGGGAGAATAGCATCATCGCCATAGACGAGAGAATACGGTGAAGTCCCAATTGAACTTCTTGGTGCGGTACGGTAGGCCCATAAATCCATGGGAAATTCTTCATGCCACGTTCATGGATTGTCATGAACTGTTTGACTAAAAATCCGAATCAAGGTTTTGTTGGTGCTCTCCGCTTATCCGTTTCCTTGGGTATAATATAACGTGGAGAAAATCTGTTTGATTCCATATTCCTCGAGCAATTCTGCAACATGTTTATTGGCAAAAGGATTTTCCATTACCCGTGATGATATGTTTAGGAACGCCGAATCTACATATGATGTATTCTTTGATGAAAGCTGCAATTATGACTCCAGTGGTACTTCGAAGAGGAATAGCTTCGACCCATTTGGTAAAATACTCAGTTGTTGTGATGATGTATTCATGCTGCTTTGAAGATGCTGGATTGATCTTCCCAATGATATCCAGTCCCCAGCTGTAGAATGGCCATGGACTGCTCACGGAATGTAATGGAAGACAAGGAGTGTGAATGAGGTTACCATGAACTTGGCATTGATGACATCTCCGAATATAGGCAGCCGCATCATCTTCCATGGTTGTCCAATAATATTTCTCATGGATTTGGAGAAATAATTTCTTCTTTCCTTGGTGTTCACCTTCGTGCATCTCTTTCAAGATTGTAGGAATTTCATGCTCGGCCAAGCATCTCAGAAGGTTCCCACCAAAGCTTTTGCAATACAAAATCCCTTCCAAGTAGACAAAACGTTTGGCCCTCTAGATGAGTTTGATCGCTCCTTTCATCTCCGATGGCAGATCGTTGTCTCGAAGATATTTTATGTAAGGTTCTCTCCAGTCCCCGGTATGGTGGATTGTTAGAACCTCCAAAAGATGAGGTGGTGTCCGACAATTGGGACAGGACCCTTGTAACTTTCTTGACTGAACCTCCATGGAGGTCCAATAGTACCCGAGTCTTTGAAGCCTTCTGTAAAGTGTGACTACAAGGGTTTGTCTGCATATCTCCTCATGTATGCGTTTGAGTTGCTCGCTTGCTTCCTCATATCCAAGGTGTATAATGCTCCATGCAGCAGAAAAAAGTTTTTTTTAACTCTTTAAGGCTGATTTTTGCTTCTGTAAGAGAACTGCTCAATTCATGAATGATGGGTGCCTGCCAGTCGCTCGATTGAGAATCTTCAACTTGAGTAATCCAGGTAGATGATACAAAACGTCTTTGCACAGTGATGGATTTCTCTGACCCTTCAAACTGCAGCTTGGACGCAAGAGTCGCTAGGCAGTCAGCTGTCTGTTGTTGGTGCGGCCAGTATGCACAATTGTTGCATCAGAGAAGTGAGCTAATAGTCTTTGTACTTCGGCCCTGAATGGAGCGAGTGTTACTTCTTTGGGAGATTACACGCCATTCATTTGATTGACCAGCAACTTTGAGTCTCCTCTTATCTCCAGATGCATTGCTCCTGCTTGCTTGGCCAAGGACAACCCTAAGAGGAAAGCTTCATATTCTGCCGAATTGTTGGTGCAGTGGAAATCCAGTTTGAAGGAATGTGAGAAGACTTCACCGGATGAAGATACTAGCACAACTCTTGCTCCACCAGTATCATTACTCGGAGTGGCGGACCCATAAAATACAATAGCCATGTTTCTTCCTGGATGATTGAGATCTCCGGAAACTCACCGGGCACTTCTTCATGTAGCATTGTGATGTCTTCTCCGGGGAAAACATCAAGTAAGTCTGCAACTGCTTGTCCCTAGATTGCTTTAGGCGGGACACATGCTATGTCAAACTCTGACATCTGAAGTAGCCACTTTGTGGTCTTCCAATTAGTGCAGGTTTTGACAGTAAAATTTTTATGGGATCGGCTTTGGCCATTAGCACAACCCTATTCGACAGTAGATAATGCCTGAACTTCTGGATTGCATGAACCAATGCTAGACACGCTCTTTCGCCTTTTGGGTATCGGATTTGAGCATCCCTCATCGTACGACTGAAGTAGTAAATTGGGCATTTGATGCCTTCTTCATCTTCTTGAGCGAGGAGTACTCCGATAGCGACGTCAATGGAAGCTGTGTAAAGTATTAGTGGCCATCCTTGCACCGGAGATTTCAGACAGCAGGTGATAACAGTATTTCCTGTATCTTCTGGAATGCTTCTTGTTGAACAGTCGTCCATATAAAACTTGCTCCCTTCTTCAGCAGAGGAGTGAACGAAGCAATGAGTTGAGCCACCCCAGGAATGAAACGTCGAATATAATTTACCTTGCCCATAAAACTCTGGAGCTCTTTCACAGTGCGTGGAGGAGGCATGGTAGTGATGGCTTTTGTCTTGCCTGGATCGACCTTGATCCCTTCTGCAGTGACTAGGAATCCTAGAAACTTTCCGGAAGAAACACTAAAATCACACTTCAAAGGATTCATCTTTAACTTATATTCTCTGCATCTTTCGAAAGCTTGCTTCAGAATTTCCAGATGGGATGCTCGAGTCTTCGATTTCACCACCACATCATCGACATAATCCTCCACTTGTTTGTGCATCATGTCGTGGAATATTGCAGTCATGTATCGTTGATAAGTGGCTCCAACATTCTTCAGGCCGAAAGGCATCACCATATAATGAAAGTTCCCAATGGGAGTTCGGAATGTAGTCTTGTTAGCATCATGTTCGTACATCTTGATTTGGTTACATCCGATGTACCAGTCCATGAATGAGAACATGTCGTGACCAATGGTTGCATCAACGAGCATATCAATGTTGGGTAAAGGAAAATCGTCCTTCGGGCAACATTTTTTCAGATTCCTGAAGTCCACACAACATCGGATTTGACCATTCTTCTTCTTGACTGGGAAAATGTTCGCCAACCATGTTGGATGTTGAATGGGTCTGATGAACCCTGATGTTAGTAGCTTCTGGATCTCGATTTTGATTTGTTCCTCCACATCATTTCTGAACTGCCTGGGCGGTTGCTTGACAGGTTTGGAACCGGGAGTGATATGTAGATGATGACTGACTAACTTGTCATCTAGGCCGGGCATTTCTTCGTACGTCCAGGCGAAGATATATTGATACTCTTTCAACAGACTTATCAATCCTTCTCGCTCCTTAAATGAGAGAGCAGAACTTATTAAAATCGGCCTTGGGTTTTCATCTGTTCCGATGTTGATAGTCTCAAGATCGTCAGTTGTTGAATACGTGCCATCTTGCAGCTGTCGTGGTGCATCTCAAATTTCTTCATCAGGCGATTTCTCACTCTGGCATGATTCTTCAGGACGGGGAGACTTTTCATCGACCTCCCCTGTTAATTGCTAATTTTTTCGACGGAGATAAATGACTCTCCCTTCCGCATCATGATCAGTAATAAAATTGTATTTTTTTATGAGTCGTACCTTGACCCTGACGACGCTTGAGCGGTGTGATAGATGATTTGATGGATTTAGCATCTGTTGATGATGGTTTGTCAGTTTTCTCAATAGATTTCCAACCTGGGAGTGGAGTGCCATAGATCTTGTTTGGAGGTTCGGGGATGCCCTTTGGAGGTTCCAGGAACTCAGCATCATAAACCGGAGCATAATGAGACACTGAAGCTGCAATGCGGACAATTTTTTTGTTGAGCAAAGCTTTCATACATTGATGGTACGTCGAAGGAACAATCTTATTTTCATGGAGCCATGGTCTTCCGAGTATCATGTGATAATCAGGGTCTTTCTCGATAACATGAAAATTTCCAGTGGATTGAATCGGCCCTACTTTCAGATCCACATACACGTACCCATATGTGTGACTCTGGCTTCCTTCAAAACTCGTCATTAATATGGGATGATGAACGATCTTGCTTTGCGGAACTTTGGCCTCCTTGAGAGTCTTCATAGTGATGAGATTTGTGGAAGTGCTTGTATCGATGCAAGTTGACCAGTTGGTGAAAGAATGATGATTAAATGCACCAGGGTCCTTAATTGACCGGTTGGTGAAAGAATGATGATTAAATGCAAGTTTAATCATTTATTGAAATAGTGCTCGATTGAGCATTAGGTGATAAAACCTAATTTTGGAAAAGTGAGGGGCCGACCAAGAGGGCATGAAACCGTCCCTTGGTGGTCGTGGGACTAGCTGATGGTCGTTTGAGCAAACTCCGAGTTGGTTGGAAAGAGTTTGGACCCAATATGAGCGATTGAGCAAATTAGGTCAAAATTATAAGAATGTGTGGGACCGGCTTCTTGCAAGCCTTAGGGCCGGCCTTGATCGGTCAAGGAAACATCCCCGTGTCACCATAATGTTCGTGTCTCAATCCTTAGATTTTGGTATTTTCTGGTGTGCGTTTGAGCAATATCTCAGATTTTCAGAAGAGTTCGATCTTTGACTAAAATTCTTGATTTCGCTCGAATGAGCAAGTAGGACTTTGCTCGTTTGATCAAAATTTGGAAAATACTAAAATAATAATATTTTAGTATTTGGCGTGAGTAACCTAGTCGGTCATGTGACCATTTGAGTTTTTGGCTTTTTCATGGTTTGAGCAATATTTGAGAAAATATGAAGAAACCATGATTGTTGCTCAAACGGAGGAGTTTCATGAGATGAGGGAAATAATAATTATGAAAATAAGGGATTGCAAGGTGTGGGACCGGCCACAGATAGGGCATGGTCGACCAACTAGTGATAGGCGCATTTATGTGCCTAAATTGTCCTCAATGTTTCGTATTGTTGGTACTCGTTTTCGTCCTTATTATGGTGTTTTGTGTATTTTTAGGTATTTTTGGAAAATAAATATTGTTGGAAAAATCGGCTCGAAAAATCACTCGGAACACCCCCGGAGGACACTTGCTATACGAAGCCCAGATTTGGTTAAGGGGCACCTCAATTACTAAGGGGCACCCCAAAAAGGCAGCTGCTATTCGCACCCCACAACTGGTTAGGGGGACACCATCTTCTTCGTTTGAAACTTAAAAATTGGCGGGAAAAATGTGGCAGCTCTCTGAGAATTTTCGACCGAAATTTGAAGATGTTATAGTGTGATTCAATGGCTAAAACTTCACGGGAACACTTGACTGAGATATACAGGCGTGGTATGGGCTTCGAAATCATCCGGATTTGGTTGGATAATCGGCAGTGAAGAAAACAGGGTTGCTCGGGTTTTGGTTGCTCCATCACGAGTTCTGTGTAGTTGGCGTGTGGATTGATAGAGTTTTACTTCTGGTGGAATGTGAAAACAATGCCCAGAGAGTATATCGACATCAGCAGGCGTGTGAAGAGGCGAGAAAGGAAAGAAAATTTCCTTTATTATTTTTTCTTTACTGTCGAGATATGGGAAGATTTTCTGGAGTAATGATCGAAGATTCCTAGTCCAAAGGTGTATAAATAGGCTACTGGGGTGGAGCAGAATGGGGGATGGATAGTTAGGGAGACTTTAAAAGACAATAGAGGTGAGAAATCAAAGTTGCAGAGAACTCCATTGTTGCTGCTGGTGAAGAACACACGAAGAACAACGACCCACGGAAAACCGTCGTTCATGCTACAGTGGAGCGACAGACTTATTTGCACAGTAACAGTGACACTAGGGCAGACTTATCTGCAACAGTGACAGCTACACAAACCTTATATCGTTCTTTGTAACAGTTTGGTTTGTAACAGAAATAATTGTTACAAACCCGGTTTAAGCATTATTTCTCCCATTTTCTTCATTTGTAAACCGCTTGAGCAATAAAAATGATTTTTGAGCGTGTTTCCAACATGATGATGAGCTAATTCTCCCACAACCAAGGCAGTGAGGAAGCTATTTACGCATGAATAATTGGTAATCATTTATTTCCTCTAATTTATAATTTATAATTCACTCAATCACTGCTTTTGCAGAGTTTTTAATTGTTTGCAAAAAATTTCTTCATTAGTTGTGATTCAATTAGATAGGTTATGCTTTGTTTAGATAATCTATGCTTAGGGATACAATTAATTTTCGAGAATTTTCCAGATTATTTGTGAATTAAGAAATAAGAGTCTTAAACTATAATTAGAGTTTTGGATTGTTTACCATAATTTATTCATGTGTAATAGTGAAATCAGTGTCTTGGTTGTTTTCTAATATCTTGAAGTCAATTTTGTAATAAGTTTTCTTTGTTTTTAAATTTTTATTAAGTCTAAAATTCATTGCCTTCACAAGTCTTAAAACAACCCTTTTATCACTATCTACAAAAACTTTGAAAACACATCAAATTTTTGGCGCCGCCGACGCGGACTTGTCTTTAGGATAGAGTTTTTAGATTTATTTTTTTTTTAGTTTTTTTGTTCTTCTTTACGTTTTTGGGTTTTTGTCTTTTCCTTTCAGATTTTGGGAATTTGGAGCGAAAGAAATTTTTGCCAAAGCTTTTGGCGAATATTTAAAGACTTGAAGTAAAAGGCAAAGCGAAAGGAGCTAAAGAAGAAGAATTTTTTTTTTATAGAAAAAGAGAAAAAAAAGAGAGTGTTATTTTATTAGATTGTATTAGGAATTCTTTTATTTTGTATTTTCTTTTTCTTTTTGCACTTTATTTTTGGACCTTCTTTTGGACTTTGGACATTTGGACATTAATTTTTTTTAAACCCTACGGAAGGGTAGATTAAATATTAAACTGTTTGCAGAGAAGGACGGTGATTACGATATCACCTCGGCCCCTCGGGTTCGTACACAACATAGGAGTTGTGGCCCGAGTCGACGACAACGGTTCATCCCCCGTCTGGAACGGGAGGTAAGTCTGTCGAAACACTCGCGAATCCCCTGTCAGCGAGTTACTGTATTCCTTCGTTTGCATATATGCTGAGGAACTGAAAACGGTTGTTTTAAATTCCTAGTAAAGGGCAAGGACTGGCCATACAAGATAAGGGTTCGGATTTCATCACCGTTCTCTTCTTGCCCGCCTTAGGAAAACGAAACCAAACGCGAACCTAAGCTTTAAAATTTGGAATAGAACGAGACCTATAGGGTAACGAGCTTAGTAGGAAAGTCGTTCGAAAAATATTGGTTACTCTTTTAGCATACTTCGAAGTTCATGATGGTTTCTGTGAGTTGAATGCGTGACTGCGCCGCCTTGTGATAGCGGTGAGGCCTTGGGTATCAAAGCTCCACTGAGCTTCCCTCGCCTCAATTCAACTTACTTTGACTTGGATTGATTCCAGAGGGGTTTGCTTAAATTGTAACGAATTCCCTTTCGAAGGATTAGAAGCTGGTCTAGAAACAATCTAAGTGGAGCCATCATGCTTTTTGTTTGCTAGAAATCAGTAGGTTTGCTGTGGTGGAGTCAGCCTTGTTTGTGTTTGCATAGAACTTCCCTTCCTTTTAGGACTTTTTTCTTTTTCTTTTGTTAGTGTATGCCCGAAAGGGCTTGGAAAAGAAATACTTTTGGCCGTTTGATTAGTGACGAGCCTAGAAGTTCTTCTTGTGAAAGCGGGGAGCTCGAAGACTCTTCTTTTGAGAGCCCTGTTTTTGGAAACTTTAGTTTTGAGAATCTGTCTCTTCGTGAGGAAAGTACCCCTAGTACTAGTACTTCAGCTGTGCCAGCGATGGCAACTTTGAAAGATTACATGTTCCCAACTAGGACCAACCGAGCTTCGTGCATTAAATTCCAGCCAGTACGGCTAATTTCGAGATAAAACCTAGTATTCTTCAGATGATCCCTATGTTCTTAGGAAAAGATGATGAGAACCCTTATTTTCATATTAGGGACTTTGAGGAAATCTGTGGGACAGTTAGAATAAAAGACCTCACTGATGAAGTTTTGAAACTTAAGATGTTTCCCTTTTCCTTGAGAGATAAAGCCAAGACCTGGCTGAACAACCTACCACCTGAGTCCATTGAAACATGGCAGGAACTTGTTGCTGCTTTCTATATGAAATTCTACCCTAAGCATAAAACTGCAGCTGTTAGGCAGAAAATTAGTGCTAGTGTGCAACAAGAGGGAGAGTCTCTTTATAGGTTTTTAGAGAGATTCAATGATCTCCTATCCCAGTGTCCCCACCATGGATTTGATAAAATGAAACTTGTTGAGATTATTTATAATGGTTTAGACTATTCGACCAAAGCCATGGTCGAGTCTATGTGCGCTGGTGAGTTCACCAGTAAAAATGTTGATGATGCTTTTACCTTCTTAGGAGCTATCGCTGAAAAATCCCAACAGTGGGAGTCTTGTGTTGAACCCCCTAAAAGACTCTTGGTCAATAGAAGTAGCACCAATGTGGTAGATACAAGCTTCGAGTCAGATGCTAAGTTTGCTGCTTTGTCTAGAAGGTTAGAAGCTTTGGAATTGAATCAGCCTAATTATAGGTCTCTTGTTGAACCTGATGATAGGATTAGAGCCGCTCAAGTCTCTATGTGTGGAGTAGGCCCAATAACTCGTTTTGGGAAGGTCATGTTAGTGAAGAACAAGCCCATGCTGTCTATAACAACGCTAGGTTTGAGAACCGTCAGAAGTTTGACCCATACTCAGAAACCTACAACCCTGGTTGGAGAAACCATCCTAATTTTTCTTGGTCTAAGGGCCAGAATCAAGGTCAGTCTAGTAATTCTCAGCCTCCCCCAGGTTTTGGTTATGCTAAAACTCTTCAGGTCAACCCCAGTTTCAGAACCCTTCGGATAAAAAGATCACAAGTTTAGAAGACACTCTAGCCTCGTTTATTAAAAACTCTGATAAGATCAACCTAATGGTTGCTCAAGGGATAGAAGAAAGTAAAAATATAGGTTATGCTAACTCCCAAGCTATTTCTGAGTTAAAAAACCAGGTTAGTCAGATAAATGAATCTTTGAGGGAAAAAGGTAAGTTTCCTAGTCAAACTCAACCCAATCCTAAAGCAGAGAAATCGTACAATCATGTGAACTCTATTACAACCCTTAGGAGTGGAAAGAAAGTTGACAATAAGGTTGCCATGCCTGATAGTGAACATGTTGTAGTTCACCCTTCTGAGCCAGAAAATGAGGAGACTGATAGAGTCTCAAAAGACCAATGAGGGTCCTGCTGAGCCCGACTTTGTTCCCAGAGCCCCGTTTCCCCAGCTGCTAGTTCCAACTAAGAGCGAGTCGAACTTTAATGATATATTGGAGGTTTTTAAGCAGGTTACTATCAACCTACCATTGTTGGATGCGATTAAGCAGATTCCCGCTTATGCTAAGTTTCTTAAGGACTTGTGTACACGAAAGCGTAAGCTTAGTGTCCAAAAGAAAGCCTTCCTAGCTAGTCACGTGAGTTCCATTATTCAGAATACCACTACTCCTAAGTATAAAGACCCAGGGTCCCCTACCATTTCTTGCACAATAGGTAAATACCGTGTTGAGAAAGCTTTGCTTGACTTAGGAGCCAGTGTGAATTTACTTCCATACCATGTGTACCTCAAGCTAGGACTTGGTGATATGAAACCTACCCAGATGACACTTCAGTTAGCTGATAGGTCCGTTAAAATTCCTCGTGGTGTGATCGAGGATGTTCTTATTGAGGTCGACAAGTTTATTTATCCAGTGGATTTTGTTATCCTAGATACCCAACCTGTCCCTGACCCAGAGAACCAGATACCAGTGATTTTAGGTCGCCCATTTTAGCAACATCCAATGCGATCATTAATTGTCGAACTGGTATTATGAATTTGTCTTTTGGTAATATGACTATTGAGCTGAACGTCTTTCATATTAGTAAGCTACCCTCTGAACTAGATGACTCGAGCATAGAAGAGGTAAACATGATAGGAACATTAGTCGAGGAGTCATTACCAAACACTTTATTAGAAGATCCGTTCGAGAAATGCCTAGCTCACTTTGGGATTGATTTCGATGATGATAATGTGATTAATGAGGTGAATGCTTTGTTAGATTCAACCCCTTTGTTAGACATTAGTAACGGATGGAAACCTAAGTTCGAACCACTACCAGTTTCTACCCTCGTTCCTTCGTTAGAAGAGCCTCCTAAGTTGTACCTAAAACCATTGCCAGATACCCTGAAGTATGTGTTTTTAGGCCCGCCTGAAACTTTACCTGTGATTGTTTCTTCTGACTTGGATAGTGATCAGGAAAGTAAGCTAGTGACCGTCCTTCAAAACAACAAGGAAGGTTTAGGGTGGACCATAAAAGACATTAAGGGTATAAGTCCTACTGTTTGTATGCATCAGATCTATTTAGAGGAAGATACCAAACCTTCTAGGGAGATGCAACGAAAACTAAACCCTAATATGAAAGAAGTAGTTCGAACCGAGGTTCTTAAGTTGTTAGATGCAGGCATTATCTACCCCATTTCAGACAATAAGTGGGTCAGCCCCGTTCAGGTTGTTCCCAAGAAATCCGGTATTACTGTAGTCCAGAATGATAACAATGAGTTAATCCCGACCCGAGTGACCACGGGTTGGCGTGTTTGTATTGACTATAGGAAATTGAACAAGGTCACTAGGAAGGACCACTTTCCCCTTCCCTTCATAGACCAAATGCTAGAGAGATTAGTTGGAAATAGTCATTACTGTTTTCTAGATGGCTACTCAGGCTACAATCAGATCGGTATTGCCCCAGAAGACCAAGAAAAAACTACTTTTACCTGTCCCTTTGGTACCTTTGCGTATAGACGCATGCCTTTCGGGCTATGTAACGCCCCTGCGACTTTTCAGCGTTGCATGATGAGCATATTTTCCGATATGGTAGAAAAGTTTTTAGAGGTCTTTATGGATGATTTTTTAGTATTTGGTTCTTCTTTCGATGAGTGCTACATCATTTGTCATTAGTGTTGACTAGGTGTAAGGAAAAGAATCTAGTGCTTAATTGGGAGAAATGTCATTTCACGATTCGATCAGGAATTGTCTTAGGGCATATAGTATCTTCTAATGGTATAGAGGTAGATAAAGCCAAAGTTGACCTTATCAAGACTTTACAGGTCCCAAAAACCGTGAGAGATATTAGGTCATTCTTAGGGCATGCAGGTTTTTATCGTCGATTCATTAAGGATTTTAGCTTGATTTCTAGACCTCTTTGCAACTTGCTTGCAAAATATGTTAAGTTTGTCTTTGATGATGCTTGTTTAGAGGCTTTTGAGAAGCTTAAGACTTTACTCACTACCGCCCCCATAGTCCAGGCACCCAACTGGAACTTACCCTTTGAGATCATGTGTGATGCTTCAGATTATGCTATTGGTGTTGTGCTAGGTCAGCGAGAAAACAAATTACTTCATGTGATTTACTATGCTAGCAAAACTATGAATGATGCCCAGTTGAACTATACCACTACCGAGAAGGAACTGTTAGCCATTGTGTTTACCTTAGACAAATTTAGACCCTATCTCTTAGGTTCTAAGATCGTCATATATACTGATCATGCTGCTTTGAAATATCTTTTGTCTAAGAAGGATACAAAACCTAGATTGATTAGGTGGATACTTTTGTTGCAAGAGTTTTCTCCAGACATTAGAGACAAAAAGGGTGCCAAAAATGTAGTAGTAGACCACTTGTCTAGGCTAGTTGTTGATTCCCCTGATGATTCCCTTCCTATAAGGGATAGTTTTCTTGATGAACAACTTTTCTTTGTTACCCAAGCACCTTGGTATGCGAATATAGTGAATTATCTTGTTACTGGTCGAATGCCCCAACATTGGGGTAAACAAGATCGTTCTAGGTTTTTAGCCGAGGTCAAGCACTTCTTTTGGGATCCTTATTTATTTAAGTATTGTCGAGACCAGATTATTAGGAGTTGTATACCTGAGTGTGACCAGTATTATTTTCTTTTGTCATGATCATGCTTGTGGGGGTCACTTTAGTGCTAAGAAGACTGCTGCTAAGATATTGCAGTGTGGATTCTATTGGCCTTCGTTGTTTAAAGACTCCCATAGTTACTGTGTTACTTATGAGCGTTGCCAGAAATTAGGAACCATTTCCCGTAGGAACATGATGCCCTTGAACCCTATTTTAGTTGTTGAGGTCTTTGATGTGTGGGGTATTGACTTTATGGGTCCGTTTCCTAATTCTTTTGGTAACCTATACATCCTTGTCGCCGTAGACTATGTCTCTAAGTGGATTGAGGCGGTTGCGTGTAAAACCAATGACCATAGGGTTGTGATTGATTTCTTGAAAAATAATATTCTTACACGTTTTGGTACACCACGAGCTATAATTAGTGATGGTGGGTCGCACCTTTGTAATGGACCTTTTAGGCTTTTGATGAAGAAATATGGTATTACACATAAGGTAGCTAACTCGTATCATCCACAGACTAGTGGTCAGGTTGAGGTTTCCAATAGGGAGATAAAACGTATATTAGAGAAAACAGTTAACCCTAATCGGAAAGACTGGTCGTCTAGGCTTACTGATGCCTTATGGGCTTACCGTACTGCGTTTAAGACCCCCATTGGAATGTCGCCTTGTCGGCTAGTGTATGGAAAGGCATGTCATTTACCTGTCGAGTTAGAACATAGAGCTTATTGGGTTGTTAAACAGCTAAACTTTTCTCTTGACAAGGCAGGAGCCCATAGGAAACTCCAGCTCAATGAGTTGGACGAGATTCGTATAGATGCTTACGATAGTGCGAAGGAGTATAAGAACAAAATGAAACTTGTGCATGATAGAAATATGTTAAGGAAGTCATTTTCTCCAGGTCAAAAAGTTCTTCTGTATGATACCCGCTTGCATCTTTTCCCTGGGAAGTTACGTTCTCGGTGGACGGGTCCTTTTATTGTTCGCACTGTATTTCCTCATGGAGCTGTTGAGATCGAGACACCGGATGGTAGTAGTTCTTCGAAGGTTAACGGTCAGAGATTGAAACCCTTTTTAGAGCCCTTTCCAACAGGTGATGTTGAGGAGGTCCCTCTGCAGGACCCTGTTTACCCTTGATTGACCATCGAGGCGATTGTATCTTGTATATTTGTTTTTGATTTCTCTCTTCACCCAGGTACTATCTTTCCGACTTGTCTCTTTACTGATTCCTCATGTTACTTTACTTTTTGGTATTGCTCTTTCATTAGAAACATTGAGGACAATGTTAGATTTAAGTTTGGGGGTGGGGAAGAACTTTTTAGTTGCACTTTTGAAACTTCTAGCGTCACATGGTATCCGGTTAGCTAAGTTTACATATTGTTTCTCACCGAAAAGATAGAAATTGGAATGCTAGGGATAACAACCTTTTGAGACGTTAGAGAAAAAGACATTGAGATCCTTGAAATTCAGGAGAGAACTTGTTCCTTTTAGAGGGTAATCGTGATGGACCTAACCATACATGATGAAAAGGCAAGTAGGTCAGGAAATGCCAGAAAGACAAAGCAACCTCACAATGTAGTCTTAGTTACTGGATTGCGACTCTCTCTCAGTAGAAACTTATCATCATCAACAAGCGGAGCGACATAAAAATCTATGAAGAAAGTTGAAGACGTTTCAGGTTTAGAAGCAACAATAGAAGAGAATAATTCAAAAATCAAAGTTGAAGTTATAAGAGCAAATGATATAAGTTGTTAGAATCCATGATACCAAGACATCACAAGTTGCGAAGATCCAAGTTTTGAAAGTCCTTCTCTCATGGCCATGTAAATTTTTGTCTTGTAATTTTTTGTTTTAAATAAAAAAATGAAAAAAAAATGAAAAAAATAAAATAAAATAAAAAAGATAAATGAAAAATAAATAAAATGAAACATCATTACGTTCTTTTTGTTCAATAAGGCCATAGGGAAGAAGAAATTTATAAGTCAAGCAAGAAATCGAAGAGAAGAGTTAATTGTCAAGGTTCTATGAGGTTCGAGAGTTTATCATCAACAGTTGAAGACCGAAGAAGGCGTTGTTTCTACTGAGCACTGTGAGAGAGTCGAAGAAAGATGCATTTTGGTTGCTTTGTTAGTCTGCTTTCAATCTGGCACAAAATCTTTCTAGCACTGGTTTAGCTCATCACACGTAATTAGTCCAGCTGTGTAGCAGATGTACCTCTCATTTTTATCTCTCTCCTAATCTTATCCAGCTGTAAAGCAGCGGACGCATCTTACAATGTTTATCTAGCTGTGTAGCAGATATCTCTTTATCTAGCAGTCGTGTGGATGTGTCTCCCCTTTTCTTCAGTCAGCTTTAGAGCTGACACCTTTAATTTCTCTGGCATTCTACTTACTTGGAGATAGGTTGAGAATATGTATGTCCTCATAGCTCTTTGGATACTTGTGACCAATTAGAAGTCATGGTTTTTGTGGGTACACCTCTGTTAAACCCACCCGAGACCAACTCGGTTTTATTTTTTTTAGTTGTGCTCGAGGACTAGCAAATAATAAGTTTGGGGGTATTTGATAGGCGCATTTATATGCCTAAATTGTCCTCAATGTTTCGTATTGTTGGTACTCGTTTTCGTCCTTATTATGGTGTTTTGTGTATTTTTAGGTATTTTTGGAAAATAAATATTGTTGGAAAAATCGGCTCGAAAAATCACTCGGAACACCCCCCGGAGGACACTTGCTATACGGAGCTCAGATTTGGTTAAGGGGCACCTCAATTACTAAGGGGGACCCCAAAAAGGCAGATGTTATTCGCACCCCACAACTGGTTAGGGGGACACCATCTTCTTCGTTTGAAACTTAAAAATTGGCGGGAAAAATGTGGCAGCTCTCTGAGAATTTTCGACCGAAATTTGAAGATGTTATAGTGTGATTCAATGGCTAAAACTTCACGGGAACACTTGACTGAGATATACAGGCGTGGTATGGGCTTCGAAATCATCCGGATTTGGTTGGATAATCGGCAGTGAAGAAAACAGGGTTGCTCGGGTTTTGGTTGCTCCATCACGAGTTCTGTGTAGTTGGCGTGTGGATTGATAGAGTTTTACTTCTGGTGGAATGTGAAAACAATGCCCAGAGAGTATATCGACATCAGCAGGCGTGTGAAGAGGCGAGAAAGGAAAGAAAATTTCCTTTATTATTTTTTCTTTATTGTCGAGATATGGGAAGATTTTCTGGAGTAATGAGCGAAGATTCTTAGTCCAAAGGTGTATAAATAGGCTAATGGGGTGGAGCAGAATGGGGGATGGATAGTTAGGGAGACTTTAGAAGACAACAGAGGTGAGAAATCAAAGTTGCAGAGAACTCCATTGTTGCTGCTGGTGAAGAACACACGAAGAACAACGACACACGGAAAACCGTCGTTCATGCTACAGTGGAGCGGCATACTTATTTGCACAGTAACAGTGACACTAGGGCAGACTTATCTGCAACAGTGACAGCTACACAAACCTTATATCGTTCTTTGTAACAGTTTGGTTTGTAACAGAAATAATTGTTACAAACCCGGTTTAAGAATTATTTCTCCCATTTTCTTCATTTGTAAACCCCTTGAGCAAAAAAAATGATCTTTGAGCGTGTTTCCAACATGATGATGAGCTAATTCTCCCACAACCAAGGCAGTGAGGAAGCTATTTACGCATGAATAATTGGTAATCATTTATTTCCTCTAATTTATAATTTATAATTCACTCAATCACTGCTTTTGCAGAGTTTTTAATTGTTTGCAAAAATTTTCTTCATTAGTTGTGATTCAATTAGATAGGTTATGCTTTGTTTAGATAATCTATGCTTAGGGATACAATTAATTTTCGAGAATTTTCCAGATTATTTGTGAATTAAGAAATAAGAGTCTTAAACTATAATTAGAGTTTTGGATTGTTTACCATAATTTATTCATGTGTAATAGTGAAATCAGTGTCTTGGTTGTTTTCTAATATCTTGAAGTCAATTTTGTAATAAGTTTTCTTTGTTTTTAAATTTTTATTAAGTCTAAAATTCATTGCCTTCACAAGTCTTGTAACAACCCTTTTATCACTATCTACAACAACTTTGAAAACACATCAACTAGGTAGCCCGGTCCCACGACACCTTTCCCTATTTTATTATTTTTCATGAATCCGTGAAAATATGGAGAAACCGTGAGTTTTGCTCAAACAAGGAAAGTTGCTTGAATGAAGGAGTTTTCATGAGTTCATTAAAATAAATAAAATAAGAAAAATAAAAGGAAGAGGCGTGGGGGACCTCCCCCGGCAGCACGGCTGGCCGGCCGGTGGGCCCGATCCCTAGGCGCCTCTTTCCTATTTTTTATTATTATTTTCTCTCTCCTGTTTTGTGTAGGATTTCTCATTTGTCCATATTTTCGAATGCTCGTTCGTGCATTTGGATGCTCGTTCGTGCATCATTGTTGAGTACACTTGCACCATTTCATTGGGGCTTACTCGGTGATAGTCCAGATACCCGGTTATTGAGTAATTATTACTAATTTATGAAATTCAGTGGAGAATGGTTCATGAAACTGAGTAATAAAGGTGAGTAATTATTTATTATCAATCCATAGGATCAGCCGTGGATGCGACCATGGATTCGGAATAATAAAATGAGTATTACCATTCCATGGGATCATGGATTCGACCATAGAATCAGAGTAATAAAATTATCTATTACCATTCCATGTGATCAGCCGTGGATTCGATCATGAAATTGGAATAATGAGATAAAATATATTATTTTCTAGGAATTCAGTGGCGAATGTCACGGTATAATTATCTATTGTAGAACCGAGATATGAAATAGTTGAAGCATCATACTCGTTCTGAAAGGTGCATAGTCAGGGAACAATATTGCAGCGTTGTTAACTTCCTGAAGGCGTGTAGCCCCCTCAACAAACAATTATGTAGGAGAGCCGCCTGAATCTATACATGGTATCTCTACATAGTCAGGGAACAACGAGTGTCGCCGACGTCCTGAAGGCGTTTTTCCCCTCTCAACAATCAACTATGTAGGAGGACCGCCCAATCATTCTTCTATGTAGAGGCAGATCTCTCTATGGAGTCGGGGAACAACGAGTGTCGCCGACGTCCTGAAGGCGTTAATCCCTCTCAACAAACAATTATGTAGGAGGACTTCCAAATCATGTTATTCTACATAGAGGCGCATGATGAAATGCGCAGCATCGAACGCTCAGCTAGTGGGAGGCCTTTCGAGAATCATATTCATCATGGCTCTGAGAGGAACTCGATCATAGATCGTGAAACGGTTCTCGGATCATAGATCATGAATCATCACATGCGTTCCTGAAGCCGGGTCAGAAACATGCAGTATCATGATTTTAAGATTTTTACCTTTGTCGAAAATCCACCATCAACAAGATGAAACACACAATCAGAAGTAATCACATAAACAACTTGAGTATCCCACAAATATGATCCCTGCAAATCTTAAGTTAGTTCCAAGGATGAATTTACCTAAATTTAGGTAATGGAGTGAGACATGATCCCACTACATACATTGAGGGAAAAGTTGTGAATACCTCCTCAGAGTTTGTGCCTTGTCTTCCTTACCTTTCTTCCGTTACACCTTATTTCAGGAGATTCAGACATTGTTTTTTTCGAACCTCCATTGGAAGGATTTTTCTGCGGATTAAGTCTGGGACCTCTTGAGACCCGCTTTAGAAAATAAGAGTCATGAGAATCTCATTTTCTAGACTTATGACTGCCATACATATTCGCATTATCAATGGGAATATGGACATCGGTGGTGTATGAAGTCACACCACTACGAGAGTCATTGTTCCTGTAGAATTTACGAGGGGGATAACCTTGGAAACCCTTTTTATGAGACTTCTGGTTTCCTGCAGGAAGGAAATCCATTATAGCTGCTGTCAGACTATTTACTTCGTTAACTGCAAAGAGAAGCAAATTTTGAAGATCAGTAATCTGTTTCTTTCTAGCAAAATAATGTAGAACACTATGGTTTTTTCCCCGCAGAATGAACAAACTCGTGGATGAGAAACCAATGGAAATTCCCAGTTTCGATACATAGCCTTTTCTGATATCGGCAGGTCACATAAATGTTTCTTATCCATGCTAGGTAATACCACATGTGTAGTAACACCAGGTACTGAGGAAGACTTACTCACTAAAACAGAGTTTTCCTTTTTCAAGGAGTTCATTGTTCCTGGGCTAATAAAAGAGATGCAACTAGTTTCTCTTTTTCAACATGACAACTATTCAATTCAGATGAATGAGCCTTGATTAAACGTTTTTCTCTTATTGAATCTTCTTTAACAGTATCTTCAAGCATACTAATCTTTTAAATCTATAGAGTAGTTTCTTGAACAATGATTTCGATATTGTTAGAAAAAGACTTAATAATGCAATAGAGTTCTTGTTCTCTATCAAGAGACTTATCAAGTTCATCAGTAAACTGAGCATATTTTCCTTAAAGAAATCTAATTTTATAAGCTTGAAAATCAATAATCTCAGCAGAAACTTCTGGTGAGTTCCAACTCAGATTCTGACATAGTGTCATTGATAAGCACGAAAGTGCTACATTTTATACCCATATTTATATTAGCTAGGACTCAATATTTTGACTAATGACACTATTTTAGTGCTTTTGCAGAAAGTACAAGTGAATTCGATCATCCAGCGAATAAACATCAAAATGTGAGACTTAATGGTGAAGCGAGTCGATGTCAGCACACTAATGCCACCTAAGATTGGTCAAGAGTGACTTTGTTATTGTTAGCATAAAAATGGAAGAATGTCACCTCCATGACCACGTGCAAATGAAGAAAAATGAAAGATTAATATATCTTGTCCTTACATAAGTTCTCTTGCTATATTTATATAAATAATCTGAAGGAATATTTGAAGCCAACTGAGGTCATTTTGAAAATACACTTAAGGTGGGACCCAACACATGCAAGAAAATATCATGCTTTCTAAATGAAATTCATATACTATGGAAAGTGGAGATTCTGTGATAATTTACAATGTCTCGTCATATTATGAAACGCGACACATCATCATTGGGTGAATTTATATTTTCATGACATGTGGCAGACTTCTATTGGGAGGTGATGTGGCGACGAAGAAGAAAAACGTGAATTCATTTGTGAGCTATATTTATGTGTTGTTTGAAAATATACTAGGGCGCGCCCGGCCACAGAGCTGGAAGAGAAAGAGGAGAAGGATTTTGGAGTTTTGTTTTCGATTCTTCGTTTTTCTTTAGCTAAAGTTTGATTTTAATATGTTTATGGTTTTTGAGAAAGCCATGTCTATCTAGAGTTATGTTAGGGTTTGGGTAGAAACCAATTTAATTGTGTAAACTCTACATTTATATGCTCAATAATGATTTAAATGACTAGTAGTTTTTCTTCATATAGCTTGGTATTTTATTGTTCATGTGATTTTCTTGATTATCTATGCTTTTGAATTGATATTTCGTGCTTCAGTTAAATCCCTAGACGTGGTATGCAAGGATAGATAGGTAATGCTTTAGAATCACTACTCATGAAGCGAAGAAAACTAGAGCGGAGAAACAATATTTGAAAATGCATGGAATAGATTTTTAAATATTAGTAGACTTTGCATAATTAATTGGTGGAAACCGAAAATCCTAACAACCTTCTATCATTCTGTTTTTCGTTAAAATTATTTATTGTTTCATTTTGTTTCAAATTTCTGAAAACTCATTAAACATTATCTATTTGATTATTTGGTCTTGGTATTAGTTAGATGTAGTATTTTCACACTCCTCGTGGGAACGACCTGTACTTGCCATTGTTCTACTAGTGAGACACTGTGCACTTGCAGTATTATTATTGTAGGTTTTCGAGCCTACCAGTCATCTATCACTATAGAGGGAATGTTATCAAAACCTGATATCATGAGATTTTTACCTCGGGATTCATAAGAATTTGCTAAGGAGTTATCCTTTGAGGTAAGTCACAGGCATTTGGCATAATCAAAAACTTTGGAAGACATAACGATGTACGTTTGTGTGAGATAAACTTATGTCCACATAAATCAGATTGTTACAAACACAGACTTATGAGGTCTTAGCGTGTTTTCCTGCTCTGATACATATTAAAAATGTTGGGGTATAACAACCACACCCAATATTTTATTCCACAATCTGTATGGACTAAACTCCATATAATTCCGAGAGCACCAATTTAAAAGTGGGACTCAATCAAGAAACATATCAAAGAGCTTTATCTCTTTCTCAATGCAATCAGTAAATCAACTAGATAGAAATCCGTGAGACTGATTGTTATGAGAATAACTGGAATGGTACCAAAGACCAATGCCCGAGTGTCAATCAAGTCATATCCAACAAACAAGGTCGGATTTATCAACTATGATTGAACTACGCACAACCTGTGATATTTAAATTATATAAAAAAATATAACGCGGAAAAGAAATAACATACACGCCATAAATTTTGTTAATGAGGAAACCGTAAATGCAGAAAAACCCCGGGACCTAGTCCATATTTGAACACCACACTGTATTAAGCCGCTACAGACTCTAGCCTACTAAAAGTTAACTTCAAACTGGAATGTTGTTCAGCCCTAATCAAGTCACACACCGATTAAGGTATAGTCGTGTTCCTTCGCCTCTTGAATCCTAGCAGGACTCAGCGCACTTGATTCCCTTAGTTGATCTCACCCACAACTAAGAGTTGCTACGACCCAAAGTCGATGACTTATATACCAATATGTCTCCTACAGATAAGTCTATTCTGGTTGTTGTTTCCGTATTAAAATAAAGAGAAAGGTGTACAGGAAACTCAACTAATAGTCCGGTCTTATACTCCCGAAGAGTAAACTAGAAATATTAGTCACCTCACAATAACCTAACTGATTAACGGAAGAAATTATTGCGGAATCACAAGAGTCTGAGATGAAGAACTATTGTGATTACTTTTTATATCTTACCTATCGGAGATAAATATCGAGAAAACCTAAGATAAGATTAAAGTAAATACGATTGAAAAAGTAATATCATAATACACAACTACAGAGAAAATAGTTGGATCTAGCTTCACGAATCCCAAATGAAGTTTTCAAGTCGTTAACCTAATAATGGTTTCGGAAAACCTAGGTTAATGGAGAATCGACTCTAGTTTGCAACTAGGACACACGAGAGTGTCGGGATGAGGTTTCCCAAATGTTAGAGTTCTCCCTTATATAGTATTTTAAATCAGGGTTGCTTACAATCAAATCTAAGATAGCTTAGTAACAAAGCAATTGATATCCACCGTTAAATGAACTCCTGATTTAAGATTCAAGCTAAGTATGCTTAGAAAATAAGCAATCAATCTCCACCGTTAGATGGTAATAGGTTGATACACACAAATGAAATATACTTATATATAGATATGGATGAGCAGTACCTAAACGTGTATAACCGTTGGATCAATAATAGTTAACCACAGTTATCCACATGAACACTTATAGTTTATCCATATTCATCTAACACTTCTAGATCAAATATGATGATCAATCAATCATGATAGATAACCAAATGAATCAAAATGTGTTTCAAGAGAGTTATTCAATTGTTCACTATCTCATAGAAATATCCATGAACAAATTGAAACATATTCGGTTTGATTTGTAATTGTACAAAGTACATATACAAGAACCAATTCATGAACATAATGCCACGGTTTGCAAAACAAGTTCGCATACCTTATTTCATTAAAGTTCCAGGGACTTTAGTTCGCAAAATAATTTCTCAAACGAACCTGAGTTCATGAGTATGAATTGTCATACTTACCAATTTTAGAACCTAACCACTGTATTCGCAAACTGATTACGCAAACCACAGTTCCGGACCTTCGACAGTTAAACCCGTTTGCAAACACAGTTCGGAAACAAGAGTTTCGGACCTTAACTAGTATTCACAGTTCGCATACAAGGTATGCATACTGTGCTATATCCATACTTAAAACTCTCATTTAATCATTCAAACATCCTTAAAAGACAACAATGGTAATGTTACACATACCACTAGCTTCAAGTATCTTTAAGTGATTGATTAATCAATACGAAACTTCCCAAGTTAACATCAAATGATTGTCTCATACAAATCATGTAAGATGTTCAAGGTAATTTTCACATGATTATCTTGACTTAGTATTTAGTTTACAACAAATTAATTTTCTACAACTAAACTCGTCAAGCAGATGATGCAGTTTAGCTAAAGCGAAAAAGCTTCCAACACGTATTTCGAGAAAAATGTAAACGAGATAAACTCGGCTCGAAATTTCAAATGTGTATAATGCAAAGTCTATATAGCTATACGACTTAGTCTCATTAGAAGATATAATAGAATATAATCTGAGTGATAGATAAGTTTTAGGGTCCACATACCTTTTTTTGATGAATTTCCTCCAAGCTTTTCAGTATATCTTATTCTTCAATGGTTGAACGCCGTGAAGTCTAATGCTCAACCACACACTTCTATCCTAATCCGAGACATAACCACGTATATAGTTTTGATCAACTAGTTTTGAAAAACAATCTTGAGATAGCAACGCTTGCGAGTTCGACCGAGCAGTGCTCTAACACAACCCAACAATCAACTTGGTTATTTGGTTCATAACTTTCACATTTTTGAAGTGTATTTTTTTTTCTGAGATGCAACTAAAATATGAGGTTCTTATGACAAAATTCATCTTAAATATGACCCTAGTTTGTTTTATTCAACATCTTAACCTCTAAAAAGGTTTGATTTTTTTTACCAGTATAATGAAATGCTAGCTTTGCCCCATACGGGTCTCAAATAAATTGATCGTTCTAGCATATCAGAGCTAAGCCCAAGGGTTTATCTAGATATTGTCGATACAATAAGCATTTTACTTATGTCATGAATATTTTGGTGAAGGGTCCAAGGAGGATATATTTTCTTTTGTCTGTGTTAGGTCTGAGAATTTGGTACCCGATCCACAGGTCTTATCCGACTAACCCGAGTTTTTGCGGGTGAGTGCCCGAGCCGTACATTGATGGACTAGTTCAGGATGAAAATTTTGGAACCCAACGAATATTGGATTGGGTGCAGTTGTTGTCTTAATAATCCATTGTACACCCATATTCATTATGACTGGTGTCATACCTGGATGGTACAAACTGTTTTGTCATGGAAGGTATCTTGGCATAGTTGCCTGAGTTTGTATATTTGTTATTCATAAGAATATGAGGTTGCTTGACAAGAGTAGTTTTATTAACATCATGTGCTACTTGTTAGTTGATGGATCTAAGTGATATTTTTTTGTGTCATCAACAAAATCATGTTATTTTTGTAACCTTGTAGTGTACGAGAAGTGGTAACGTGTAAATACTTGCAAGAAAAGGAATATGAATCATTACCGCTTTAATATCATATAGGAGTTTAAGATGATTTTCATATATAGTTTCTCTATACAATTAAATATTAGTTATAAAAAAATCAGTTGGATTCATCTGTATCCAGTGCGTCTATCCACGTATCTATTATGGTAAGTTTGCCATACGAGTTTTAATAATGCAGTGTAATTCTGATTGCACGCAAAATTACATGCAATTCAATATTTAGTGTTTGGTTGGGTTAGGGTAGAGAAAGTAAAGATTTGAGAAGAGAGATAATTTTGCTCTAAGAAAGATGAAATAACAAACTATGACAGATCTTGATCTCCAATCTTTCTCATATAATGAAATGAAGTTTCTTTTTTCGTTCCAAAATAACCTCAAAAACAAGGCAGAGATGAACGAATCGAAATCTTTGTTCATAATTTTATTTCGAGATCTTTACAAAATACGATATTCATTACATCCTACATACATCTAATTTACGAGATCTATAATTTTAGTATTTGTATTTCATGGAAAGTAGACATGAAGTTAATAACAAAGAACAGTTGTTGCAGATATATGTTTACGAAGAAGACGGTGAATAAAGGGGTGTTAGAGCACTGCTCGGTCGAACTCGCAACCGTTGCTATCTCAAGCTTGTTTGTCAAGTTTAGTTGTCAAAACTATAAGTCTTGATTTCTAGTCTACTTATAGCTATGTCTCGGATTAGAATAGAATGTGTAGTTGAGCTTTAGACTTCACGGCGTTCATCGATTAAAGACGAAGAACTACTAAGGGGAGCTTGTGGAACTTCATCAACAAAAGGTATGTGGAGACTTGAACTCATTTATCACTCAGAAGTCTATTCTATTCCATCTCCTATTGAGACAAAGTCGTATAGCTATATAAACTTTAGATTATACACATTTGATATTTCGAGTTGAGTTTAACTTACTTATATCTTTCTCGAAATATGTGTTGGAAAACTTTTTGCTTTCACCACGTTCATCATCATTCTTGACGAAAGTCAAAAGATAATCATGTGAAAATAACCTTGTAACATCTTACATAATTTGTGTGAGACGGTCATTTGATGTACGCTGGAAATGTTACGTATTGATCATTCGATCACTTGAAAATTATCTTATAAGCTAATAGTTTGTGCGAGACAGTTATTGTCGTCTTCTAAAAATGTTTTGATTGAAATGGGAGTTAAGAGATAAAACCCATGTCTGGATACATTACGGTTTGTGTACTTAGTGTACGAACTGTTTTGACAGAATTCAGGACCGCAAGTTTGCATACCCGTTCACAAACTTATTCAACTGTTTAAGTCATGGTACTTAAGTTTGCATACCCGTTCGAAAACTGATTTAACTGTTGAAATCCGGACCCCAAGTTTGCATACCCGTTCGCAAACAGTTTCAACTGAGTTCGGTCCGGAGCTAAAGTTTGCGTACCCGTTTGCAAAATTAAGTGGTTCAAGTTCTAAAATCGGTTAAGTATGATTTCATAATTATGAACAAATACATTTGTAAATTAAGGAATGCAATCTTTGCAAATCGTGGCTAAAATGTTCATGAACTGATTCTTTTGAATCAATCCGATCTTTTTTTTAATTGTGTCTTGTATACTTCTATGAGAATATAAACAATTGTACAACTCTATGAGTAACACAATTAGATTCACTTGATTATCAATTGGTCTAGAAGTTAAGTGTTAAGATGAGCAAGGTTAAGAGAAAAGTGTTCATATGGCTAACTTCCTGTATTCCAAAAGACAAAATGGATATAGTACAAGAAGTGTCTAAATCTCATCTATCAGTTAGTATCATCTCAAAACATGACTTGTTTCATCTGTCAAATTCTGATACACCCTGTCAAGGTAATGGTATTGCCTTCTTTTGTGAAAAAGTCAGGATATCTCTTTTCATCAAAAGAGTTTCCCTATGCAGTACTAAGAATTATCAGCATAGACTGTTTTTTCTAATTTTTAAACCAAGAAATCAGGAACACAAATTCTCATGTGTTCTTTTAAAGTTCTTTGAAAAACTTTTAAAAACAGTCCTCTGGGTGTCCCTCAATACTGTAATATGCAAGGGTAGTTGGAAAGGAACTCTCTCTTGGTGTCATGTTGTGCAAAGCTGTTTTTTTTTAGCTCCCACTGTAGGATCAGAATCTCGCAATGACAATGTTTCAGCGAAATTATCAGTGACACAGTACAACAGTGTCGCAGAACAATTTCAGAAGTGATAAAATAAATACGTCAGCTAAAATCACGAGAAGGATATGATAATCCTGCGAAAATTAGAGAGTTTGCAAAATTAACATCTGTAAGGTTGCGAGAATGTCGCAAACCATACCCGAAAATAAGGGACTGATTAGCTATCATCCACTAGGTATTTCCTTATAAATAGGCGTTCGAATTGTAAAGAGAGGGAGAGATCTTTTTTGAGTAAGAAACAAGTAAATAGGAGAGAGAAAGTTTAGAGCAGAGATCATTCTTGAGTTTTTTATCTTCTCTTGTAAGAACATCCAAAGATTAATCAATAAAATTAAAAATATAATCCTAAAATGAGTTGATTAATAATGAAATCACATGAAGAATGTAGTGTAGGATTTCCTGCAACTACATAATTGCGCTAGAAACAGGGAGGAGTTGAAGATTATTCTAGAAAAGGCTAAAGATTGATATTGAGATTTGTGAAAATTTAAAGTGATTGATTAAGAATTTTTCATAATTTCTCGCAATACTGTTAACATTGAAGAAATGGCTAGAAGAAGAAATACATCCGAACAACCGACTACTATTAGAAGAAGCAAAAGAATTGTTGGAAGAGAAAGAAGTGAAATGGGAGAATCTACTAGAATGAGAAATAATACAGAAAATCAAATTCAACCGCCAATTCAACAAACACTAGTTCAAGAGAGGAATACATATTATGACAGGGTGAGCATACACACTTGGCGATCAAATTCAGCAGGAGAAATAGAAGAAGAGCAATAAAACATAAATTATAGACAGGAAGAGAGAAATCAAGAAGCAGATGAAGGAATAATTCATGGAGGTGAGGAAATTGGAGCGTTAGAAACATTGAGACGAAGAATACATGAAGAGAGAAGAGCTGAGGCAGAAGAACGTGCAAATTTAACAAGGCAAAATCACGAATTAAGGATGTATAATATAAGACTACAGAATAGAAGATCGAGAAGTATTACAAAATCATATTCAAAATCGACTAGAAGAGAAATGAGGCGAAACTCACCCACAATCAATGCTGGAAACAATACTCAAGAAGAAATATCAAATCCTAATGAAGAATATCGCGAAAATAGAGAAAGAACTGATGATCGTTACGTTCCACAAAATTGAAACTTTTGATGATGGGCAAATTGGAGGAAATCAAGAGAACGGACAAAATCAGGGACAAAATAACCAAGATGGCGAAGGAAATCAAGAGGAAGGAAGAAGAATTTTACATGTGAGAGAAACTCAAAGAAATCAACAGACAATTGAAGAAGAAATTGAAAGACATTATGCTGAACAAGCACGTTTAATCTGCGAACGTGAAAGATTAAGAGTGGAAATGGAAGAACAAGAGATTCAGGAGACAATTCGCCAGAACAATCATGACAATCGAGAAAGAAGGCGTACACAAAACCGGAATAACGATAATCTCAATGAGGAGTATGATAGAGTAAAGAGAATGGCTGAAAGACAGCGAATTGAATTGATAAGAAATGAACAAAATTATGGAGGGGAAAATGAAAGGCGTCATCATTTGCGAATTCAAGATAGAGATGAGGAAGAGAATCGCGGAAGAAGACGAGATGGGGATAATGAAGAAGAGATGCAAAATTTCGCGAGAGAAGATAGAAGTGAACGTAGAAGAAGAGAAGCAAAATTAAAGAGACCAATGGATCAAGATTCAGGTGTAAATAAACAAATCTTAAAAGAATTAGAAGAAATGAGAGGAATGCTAAATAACAGAGGAGAAGTAGGTAGAAGACGATTGGATGAAGCAATAGAAGAAGCTGCGAAAACTCCATTTACAAGGGAAGTACAATTAGGAGGAATACCACCGAAATGCAATTTGCCCGCATTAACCAGCATTTTTGATGGAACAACTTGTTCAATTCAGCACATTAAAGCCTATGTGAGGTGCATGTTACAATGGGAAAATCATGATGCGGTATTGTGCAAATATTTCGCATCCAGCTTAACAGGAGAAGCGTTAAAATGGTTTGAAGGTTTACCAAAGAATACAATAACCTCCTTCAATCATTTGCAGACTACATTCTTGGGGCATATATAAGTAATAATTCCTCACGACCTGGTATAGAAGATGTGTTTGGATTAAAACAAAGGATTGGCGAAAGTTTGAAACACTTGACTAAAAGATGGAGAACTATGTGTAGCGAAATGGCTGGCCGTGTAGATGAGAGATATCTCATATTATCATTTATCAATGCTATGTTTGCAACAAACCTATTGTATGTCCAAATTTTCAGAGTCAAGAATACGATTACAATGACTGAATTGCGAGAACTTCAAGAAGAATACATTGCTCTAGAGGAAAGGCAAAATGAAATGGAATCATATCCAGTTGCGAACACCAGCTCAAAACAGCGAATGCAAGCTTATTACCCAAGCTAATAAACACAGTGGCGAATACTTCGCAAGTACAACAAGAGAAGGTGACAAGTAACAATCAGCAGAAATTGGTAGCTATGGGAGCCGAGATCAAGAAGAGTATGAAAGAGAAAGAAATTTCTACAATCGTGGAGGAAATAACAAGATTCAAAGCTCGATCAACCGCAAGAAACTTATGGAGGTCAAAGACAAAACTATAATAAAGGACAAGGAGTCACAAGGTAATATGGGAAGAAATCAAGATGCCACCTCTAAATGCAAGTGTGGAGAAGATATGGGAAGCTATAATCTTGATGGAAATATACCAACACCATGGAACATGGGAACGGAACCACCTCCAAACCACAGAAGTCATGAATTTTGTTCTTATCATCATTTTCATGGACATACCACAAATGATTGCAGAAATGTAAAAAGAATTATTTTGAGAATGATAGATCAAGGAAAACTAAACGACTTTCTGGTAGGGCATCCGCAATCTCAACCATTACCACCACCACCAGAACATCACAAAGTGAATACGATGAAAAAGAAAGAAACATTCTTCATAGAAGTTGGTGCAAAAGCAAAAAATCTATTTGTCACTCTATCGTACATTCATATAAGACAATTGAAGATTTTCATGATAATGTTTTGAGTAGAGTGTTCGCAAGAGATAATGATGGAAGAGAAATTATGAATATTGCGAAAATCTCGCCACTAGAGGAATGGCAGAAACAGATCATTTCTTTTACTGCAGAAGAAATTCCCGAAGGAGAAGAGGTGCATGACAATCCATTGGTAATAAAATTAGAAATTAATCCAAAACCGAAAGAAGATGAGGATGATGAAGCTGAAGATTCATGGGCAATCAATAGAATTCTAGTCGATACTGGAAGCTCTGTGAACATCTTATTTTATCATACTTATAAAACCATGGGTGGAAGAGATGATGATCTTATACCATCAACATATAAGATATATGGTTTTAATGGTACTGCTAACAAGCCTAAAGGGGAGGTTACTATGCGAATTCCATTGAAGGGAATATCTTCTGAAATCTCATTTGTGTCGTTGATGTAGAATCACCCTACAATGCGTTAATTGGTCGACCTTGGCTACATGGGATTCTAGGTGTAGCTTCAACTTTCCACCAGTGCATCAAATTCCCTCACCCCAATGGTGTAGGAATCATAAAGGGAGATTGGGTGAAGGAAAGAGATGTTACGAAACTGAGATAGAATCTTGCGAAGGAAGAGCAAACAAGAAGGAAAACTGGCGACACAAAATCAAAGATGTACAAAGAAGTGAGAGGTTGATGGTGGATACAATCGAAAGGAAAGGAGAAGAGATGTTGCGAAATTAATGCTAGCTCAGAATAAAAATGATGAACATACCACTACCAAGGAAGCAGTAGCAGAAAATAATAAAGAAGCAGAGGATGACAAAGGTAATAAAAACAAGAAATGTATGAATGATTAAGTTGTTGCGATAATCTCGCAATAAGTAAAATTCTCAAAAATACATTTGATTGAACAACAAAATTGAGATTGCGAAATTCAGATACAATATAATGATTTGCGAGACTCTCGCAGAGATAATGAATTTTACAGAAAATAATCAGAGAAGAATGACAAAAGAGAAAGAGGCGAACCTTTATGGCGTACACCCTAGTTCGCGAATACAATTTCGCAAGAGGCAAATGTAAGACCTAAAGTACGTCATATAAGGGGGTACCTGTTGCATGGCTCAGGGAAAGGCTACACCGCCACCGGAACCTGAGTCATGGAGATTTGGGGTCAATAAAGCCCATCCGGGAGAGGCACCTTGGATTCTCAGCTTAAGCATATGACTTAGGTTGGGCGACTAAGGTAATAAGGACTCTCCCAAGGAGTGCAGATCTGATCAAGGCGCCGAGGTACACGGTTGAGTCAAGAGTGCCAGGGACGTTTGAAGCGTACCTTGCCATTCTTGACAAGTCTTGGCTTATACTGCACTCGGCCTGAAGAAAACCCCACTTAGGGTGCAGTCTCGTAACCATAAGCCCTATAGGTAAAAGGGATAAGAGGCTGCGAAAACAACTGGTTGTTGTTAAGACTGGATGGGAGGAGCTAACCTTGTATGGTAGAAGTACGCCTCCTTGAAGGGGCAACCAGGGGGGAGATAAGGGCGGCACCCTCCATTAGGGAGCTGATAAGTGTCTTAAGACGCAAATGTCATGAGGCTTTTTATTCGCAAGGATATTAAGGCTTGTCATATTTGTGCAACAATCCTGAAGAGGCAATAATACAAAAGAAAAGATAAGACGAGATCAATGGGTTTTCGCATGAAAGTGCGAAGACGTCCTGCGATTTCGTCGCAAGACGGCAATGTCATGGGGCTTTATTTTCGCAAGAATATTTAGGCCTGTCATATTGTCGCAACATTCCTGAAGAGGCCATAATACAAAAGAAAAAGTTAAGGCAAGATCAATGGGTTTTTGCATGAAAGTGCAAGGACGTCCTGCGATTTTGTCGCAATGACAAGAGGTGGCATAATAAGACCTTTAATTAGGAAGGCAAAATAAGACCACACAGGAATGAGATTTTGAAAAGAACAAAATTCACTTCGCAAGATGCGAATTATACATATTAATGCGAAATAGCATAAAATAAGAAAAATTTATAAAATTTCTCATTTAGATACAAATAACAGAGGCAAGTATGGGAATGAATAAAATTAGAAAATGTTATTTGTCTCCATATGATAGATTTGCTCAAAGATTCAAAAATTAATGATTATATTGATTAATTGGATTGCAAGGAAGAATTGTTTTAATGAATGCATGTCAAAATAAAAGAAACAACAAATATACAGGAAGAAGGAATAAATGTACAAGTATTACAGAGAATCAAAGAAAGAAACAAAGGCTACTTCTTGGTTGATCCTTCATTATATTCATCAGACTTGTTCCCTTCTTCGTCTGCGTCAGAATCTTCATCACCATTAGAACTTTCATCACCATCAGATTCTTCATCATCAGCTTCGCTATCAGAAATAATCAGACTGGGAGTATTTTGTGGGATCTCTTCCAAGAGACAAGGATAATCAGAATGAGGAATATTATGATCGTTACAAACCATTTGGATAGTTTTATTGCGAAAATGCATGGCGTCATTCTTAAAATTCGCAACAGTGATCTTGATTTGATTCTTTAATCTAGAATACTTGTCGTTGCGAGAAGAAAGATTCTTTGCGAGTTCCTCCTTTTCATCTTTGAGTTCCTCAATCTTTTCACGATATCTATTTTCAGAATCTGCGAGCAAAAGACAATCAATTATTAACTTGATGAGAATTCATAAGAAATAAAAAATTAGTAAAGAAGAGCAGTTAGTAACCTTCTCTGTCAGAAATCATATCTCTAATCAAGGTTGTATGCTCAACTTGAAGACTAACATTTACACCTAAGTCTTTTCTAGCATCATCTAAGATTTTCGTAGCCCAAACAAATTCATCCTCACTACTTATAAGAAGACGAGAACGAATTTGATTTTCCCTTTCGCAGAGTTCGATATTCTTGCGGTTAGCTTCATCTAGTTCAAGTTGAACTTCAATAAGAGCCTCTTGGAACCTCGCCAGAGCCTTGGAACCTTGATCAGAGATGCGATCCTTATCATCTATGAGACCACTAATTTTGGTTCTTAACTCATTGGACGCTTAAATCGATTGGCTAAGCCTAAACTAGATCTATGATCAATTTCTAAGAGGCAAAATTTAGATCTAAGCCCATTTAGAGAAAGAGAAGAAATTCTATCATTTGAGAAGCTATTTAAGGAATTGTTAAGACGCTCAAGAAGGGTATCATTATCCAAGGCATTAGGAAATAAACGAAGAAGGGTATCTTCATCAGAAAGACCATAAATGTCTGCAAAAAGGATCGTTTAAATAAGATAAAACAACAGGATGAATGAATAAAGAGAAAAGAGAAAAAGTAACATACCGTAAAGCTGATTATTAGCTTGTTGAAGACTAGAAATTTTTTTCTTATAGGAGGAAGAATCAATTTCTAATTGTCTATTTTTCTCGCGAAGACCTTTAACTTCATCTTCCAATTCTTCATTCTTTTTGCGAAATTGAAGATTCTTCTTTTCAAGATTTTCACGTCTTCTCTCTAGATCTGAGGCAACAGCAAAAGAAGCTTTTCCAGCCTGCAAAAAAAAAAAATTAATATAGATAGAAATTTTGAATTATAACAATGAAGAAGTAAAAGGATAAAAATATACCAGACTATTGAGAGAATGCAAAAAATCGGGAGTCACTGATCTAGAAACTCCACGAAGAGAGCTATCACCATCCAGTAAAGGATCATCGCAAAGGGCAGCGAGAGCTTTGCAGGTATCTGCGAATTGGTTATCTCCCTTCCTTGTAGAGAATCAGAAAAGAGGTCAGACAATTTAGTCATAGAAGATTCAGGTGGAGAATCTTCACTTGCAGCAATATCATCGTTGTCCTCATCACCCTTATCACTTTCAGAATTTTCGTGAAGAGGAATATTTGAAGGGGAAGAAGAACGAACTTTCCTTTTCTTTGGAGGAGGACCAGTTGATTTTTCCATGCGAAGAGCACCTTTACCTTTATCACCAATCTTCGCAACATCAGCAGATTCTCTACTTCAGCAATAATCTTCACACACATATAGAAATAAGAAATGGAAGCACGAAAGTAACAATACTATTTAAAATCATAAGAGAAAATTTCTTACCTCATCTGTGTATGAGCGAAGAGCTAACATAGTACTAGATTTCCCAGTCCTGTTATAACTATCTTTCAGTTTTTGGATCTGCGGAATGTCGCAAGAGTTAGCGAACAGAATAGTAAAAATCAATAAAGAAATATAAAATGAGTTAAAGGGGGGAAACATACCTCTTTCTCCTTTTCGAGCCAAGAAAAAACCCAAGGTCGATAAGCAGCGAGATTCGCAGGAAGAATATTTGACCCAGCAATGTAGGGTCCTTTTAGAATTAAAGGAAAAACACACCATTTATCATCTTTGGATTGGCGAGGAGTTGTGTTTTTACCAGAATGCCAATCAATATCTTGCATAAGAATTTTGGCTTCATCAATGTTATCTTTCCTTTTTAAACGAATACCCCAGCGAGTATTCTCTTTCTTCATGGAGATAAGTTCATAGTTCTTAAAGAAATTCGCTACTGTATACTTCTCAGCAACTATCTCTAGGTTTGCGAATTTAGGATCCCTAAGTTCTTTGGAATACAGAGATCCTCTACCAGCACCACGATTAGCGAACTCTAGCATCAGACGGATGCAGTCCCCACTCAGTTGGAAGATAGCTCGCGAAAATCCCGAATGAGCGAGAATTTCATAAAATAAAGGAAGATCTGGGTTATAAAGAGGAATAGGGAGACCTGCGAGAATCTGACCTAAAGAAATTATGATTGATTGATCATCACAATATTGATCAAAGAAAAGCTTGACAGAAAGAATTGATTTGGCATTCTCACCAGGAATTGTGGAGAGTGTGAAACCTTTATCAACAAGATATTTTTGGACATCTTGTAAATTCTTCTCATATCTATGACCACTTGGAGCCATGTTTGAATATAGAGCATGGGAATGTATATAAAGTAAAAGGATGGAAGGAAGAAAAAATTACAGCAGCAGAATTTGCAGAAAAATAACAGAGTTGCAGAGATGAGAGAATAAAAATAGAAGAGAAAGTAAAAAGAAAAGTGGAAAAAGGGGGGAAGAAGAGTATATAAAGGAGATTTTTTACTCGAAGAAATAAACACCATTAAGACGAAAAGACGTGAGCGGTTGAAAAGCAGCGGTTACAGAAGACGTGTCAAGAAATAAATGGAAGAGAGAGTACGTGTGATAAATGTAGAATATGAAAAGATGAACAGCTGCGGAATTTCTCACATCATTCTCTACTTTGCAGAGAAGATATGAGAAGAGGCAAGATGTAGGATCAGAATCTCGCAATGACAATGTTTCAGCGAAATTATCAATGACACAGTACAACAGTGTCGCAGAACAATTTCAGAAGTGATAAAATAAATGACGTCAACTAAGATCACGGGAAAGATATGATTATCCTGCGAAAATTAGAGAGTTTGCGGAATTAACATCTGTAAGGTTGCGAGAATGTCGCAAACCATACCCGAAAATAAGGGACAGATTAGCTGTCATCCACTAGGTATTTCCTTATAAATAGTCGTTCGAATTGTAAAGAGAGCAAGAGATCTTTTTTGAGTAAGAACCAAGTAAATAGGAGAGAGAAAGTTTAGAGCAGAGATCATTCTTGAGTTCTTTATCTTTTCTTGTAAGAACATTCAAAGATTAATCAATAAAATTAAGAATATAAACCTAAAATGAGTTGATTAATAATGAAATCACATGAAGAATGTAGTGTAGGATTTCCTGCAACTACACCCAAATAATTTCTAATCAGAAATTTGTTGAGTCTTGGTCCAAATTTCCCTTCCATATTTTGTTTAATCAAAATATGATGTAGCATAAAACAAACGAGCCCTTGTTTGCACACGTAAGGTTCACGTACCCTGAACTCGTAACCATTACGTGTTTGAACCGCGTTCCAGAACGAACTTAGTCGGTTCATGTACCACCGTTTGACACATAAAAATAGGAAGAACTCTCTTCGTTCTCTTCACCTCTTCTTCTCCACAGTTCAGTGCGAAAGGAACCCAAGAGTTCGTAAACCCTTATTCCCCATAACCTCAATTCTCAATCTTTTTGAGTGTTCTTGGTACCGTTGGATTACAACAAAAATCTACTCTATGGGTTTGTTCTTGTTTCATATTCTCTTTCAGTTTCAGAGCTTCACCATCATCAACAGTACACGTACCCGGTATGTTATTCATCGTTTTTAAGGCTTCTCTTTGATTTTAATGGCACCTAGGAAGAGATTGAATCGTGGTGAGAGTTCGAGTGCTAATGCTAGTGATAAAAATTATTATGATTCAAGTTTGAGAACTATGTTTTTAGCAAAGAGGCTCGTGACCTCTATTTGGAATATAACAAGAAACTGCCTATCATAGAAAGATATTATGATGCTTCAAAAATTAGTGTAGAACATCTCTCTAGGTTTTTTAAAGGTTTTGATTGGGGCATAATTCATCACCCATGGGAACTTCTCATGTTGAAATGACTGCCCAGTTTTATGAAAATTTACAAGAGCCAGACTTGGTCAACTTCTCTTTTAAAACTATTGTGGGGAATGAAATCTTTGTGGTGAATCGTCAAGTTATTGCTGAGCTCTTGAACTTGACTCGGGTTGGAAACTTCCAATTCCCACCTCTTGAGCATGAAAGGTTGTCTCCAAACTTGCTATCAAATCGTCTTATTAATAAAGACGTCTCCTGGAAAGATGGCAAGATTGATGTTCATGGTGCTGAGTTGTTTCTCAAAGTTGTTGGAAAACTGGTTGTGGCTAACATGATGTCGGGCACAATTGACAAAATGATATGGACAAGGTCTCTTGCTGAATTGGTCTGATACATTGTTGAAGGGAGGGACATTAATTTATCACTTGTCAGATGATAAGTGTAAAGCAGACTTCTAAGAAGACTCCAGGCTTCATTGTCTTATTTCAAGGATTTGCAGTCAATTTGGCATTGTTGCTTTTGGAACCGATCTTGGTAGTCCAAAAGTCTTAACCCAGGCAGGCATTGAAAAGATGAAGAGAACTTCAGCTGGAACATTAGAAGGAACTTCAACAACCTCAAACCCACAGATCATCCATCTTCGGTAAGAATTTGAATGCTTAGGAAAGCAGTTGGATTATGCCAAAGAAGCTTATTCAGAACTGATTGAGAAGTTCGATGAAATTGCTAGGGATTATTATAAGATGGTAGGTTAAATATGTTCGTTTGTTGATTGTGGTATAGTCTGTTTAACTTCTTATGAAGAACTTATTAAATTGTTACTTTTAATGGTTGTAATGACTTTAATGGTATTTTAGCCTTGAATGATTTTATCTTTCAACTAAACTACTAAATGTGTTAAATCCATAAGAAGTTTAGCTGAATATATGCTCAGAAGTTAAGTTTATTGTGTCATTATGCAAATATTGATGGAAAATAGAATGAACTTTTGAATTATATGTCAAAGATTAAGTCTGTGATATCATTATGCAAATATTGATGAAAAATAGAATGAATCTTTGAATATTCCGCAGTATTGATCTTTCCCTAATCAACTTCTATGTGAAAGTACTGTACGGCTCCGTAAGTTTTCTTATGTTGAGCATTTCCGATTAAATTAATATTAATGTTCCTTTATGGTTAGATTAATTGAGTTTACTGGATACAAATTCATGTCTCATGTGATTTGTTAATGTCCAAAGAAATCCTTCTTTTATTGTAAAAGTAAGGTCGCTCTTGTTGTTCTTTCAGGAATGACATTTTATAAGGGAGAGTTCTTAATAGAACTTGTGATTAATTGTCAAATCTTTGTGGGGAGTGCGGTTGTGGAATATTTTAGGAGTTATCTTATATATTTATAAAATCCTTGATGAATACACTAAGTTTCGACTATGTGAAATCACCGAAACGAAGTTGATATATTGTCTTTTAGTCATGAAGTATCTCTTTGAGAATTTCATTATGATCCCCCTAGTTTTCGTACCTTTGCCAATTTATATTGATAAAAGGGGTAAAATTATTTTGTAGGTCACACTACATATACATATGGTTTACGGATCATTATGTAAGGGGGAGTGGTTTTCATTGTGAGATGAAGTATTCACTAAGGGGGGATGATGCATATCACCATAGTATTATTGTAAAAGTTGTGATACAATTGAACTTTGATGCTGTGTAATAATATTATGACACTGTATAACAATAATTGAGAATAATTGTCTTCTTATTGTTATGGCTACGGATCTTCAACAACTATGATGCTGAGTTGAACACGTTCAGAATAAATGGAGTACTTGGAGTGACGAAGAATTCAAGGAATGTTGAAGAACCAAAGAAATCAAGCATTTGGATGAGAAGCTACAAAGTTTATTTATTTTGTAATCCATATGTATTGATAGTTTTGTCACTAAAATTGACAAAGGGGGAGATTGTTAGAGCACTGCTCGGTCGAACTCGCAAGCGTTGCTATCTCAAGCTTGTTTTTCAAGTTTAGTTGTCAAAACTATAAGTCTTGATTTATAGTCTACTTATAGCTATGTCTCGGATTAGGATAGAATGTGTAGTTGAGCTTTAGACTTCACGACGTTATCGATTGAAGACGAATAACTACTAAGGGGAGCTTGTAGAACTTCATCAACCAAAGGTATGTGGAGACTTGAACTCATCTATCACTCAGAAGTTTATTCTATTATATCTCCTATTGAGACAAAGTCGTATAGCTATATAGACTTTACATTATACACATTTGATATTTCGAGCTGAGTTTAACTCACTTATATCTTTCTCGAAATATGTGTTGGAAAGATTTTTGCATTAACCACGTTCATCATTATTATTGACGAAAGTCAAAAGATGATCATGTGAAAATCACCTGGTAACATCTTACATGATTTGTGTGAGACAGTCATTTAATGTAGGATCAGAATGTTTCTTATTGGTATTTCGATCACTTGAAAATTGCTTATAAGCTAATAGTTTGTGTGAGACATCTATTGTCGTCTTCTAAGAATGTTTTGATTGAAATGGGAGTTAAGAGCTAAAACCCATGTATTCAGGACCGCAAGTTTGCATACCCGTTCACAAACTTATTCAACTGTTTAAGTCATAGCACTTAAGTTTGCATACCCATTCACAAACTGATTTAACTGTTGAAGTCCGGACCCCAAGTTTGCGTACCCGTTCGCAAACAGTTTCAACTGAGTTCGGTCCGGAGCTAACGTTTGCGTAACCGTTTGCAAACTTTCGGCTTGTGACCAATGTCCGGAACTTAAATTTGCGTACCCGTTTGCAAAATTAAGTGGTTCAAGTTCTAAAATCGGTTAAGTATGATTTCATACTCATGAACAAATACATTTTTAAATTAAGGAAAACAATCTTTGCAAACTGTGGCTAAAATGTTGATGAACTGATTCTTTTGAATCAATCCGATTTTGCTTTAATTGTGTCTTATATACTTCTATGAGAATATAAACAATTGTGCAACTCTATGAGTAACAAAATTAGATTCATTTGATTATCAATTGATCTAGAAGTGTTAAGTGTTAAGATGAGCAAGGTTAAGAGAAAAGTGTTCATATGTCTAACTTCGGTTAACTGTTATTAGGCTAACTCAATATACACGTTTACGTACGGTTACCCATATATAAATGAAGGTATACTTCATTTGTGTGTAATAAGCTAAACACCATCTAACGACGGAAAGATATTAGCTTGAATCTTGAATCAGGTTTCATCTAACGGTGAATATTGATTGCTTTGTTCCAAAGTTATCAAACCCTGATTTGAAGAATATATAAGGGAGAACTCTAGCAACTGGGAAACCTAATCCCCACACCTCCTGTGTGATACTAGTTGCGACTAGAGTCGATTCTCCTTTAACCTAGGTTTTACCTAAAACCATTATAAGTTAACGACTTAAATACTTCAGATCTAAGATTTGCTCGAGATCCGAAGTTAACTTGTAGCAGGCTAGAATCTGTAGCGGCTTAATATAGTGTGGTGTTCAAATCTGGACTAGGTCCTGGGGTTTTTCTGCATTTGCGGTTTCCTTGTTAACAAAACTTCTGGTGTTTGTGTTATTTTTTTTCAGCATTATATTTTCTATATAATTGAGATATCACAGGTTGTGCGTAGTTCAATCAATTGGTAAATCCAACCTTTGGTTGTTGATTGAAATTGATTGACACTTGAACATTGGTCTTTGGTACCGTTTAAGTTGTTTCTCATAATAATCAGGCTCGCGGATTTCTATCTGTTTGATTTGCTGAGTACATTGAGAAACATGGATATAACTATTGGATATAATTTCCTTAATTGATTCTGACTGACTAGTTGATTCTCTTGGAATTATATTGGAGTTAGTCCATACAGATTGCCTAAACGAATATTGGGTGTGGTTGTTAGACCCCCGCTTTTTCAATTGGTATCAGAGCCGGCAAACACGTTTAAGACCTCGTAAGTCTGTGTTTATAGCAGTCTGACTCTATGGATAGTAAAGTTTCTATAAACACACCACCATATCCAGGGGACTCAGAATTTTCTTCTATGACTGATTATTAAATCTGTAGAAGATATTCTCTCTCGACCTCATCCAGGTCTAAAATCCCTTGAAGCGTTTTGCAGGAATTGAAAAAAAACTTGAAGGTTTATCTCTCGGTGTTGAGTTTTATCTCCAAAAGTAACACAACTTTCTTGATAAACTAAACCAAGTTATGATGAATAGTCTTCGTGTTGAGGTTGATATTGATCAACTTATTAGTGAGTGCAATACTAGCTTTATTTCCAAAAGACAAAATGGATATAGTACAAGAAGAATCTAAATCTCATCTATCAGTTAGTATCATCTCATAACATGACTTGTTTCATCTGTCAAATTCTGATACACCCTCTCAAGATAATGGTATTGCCTTCTTTTGTGAAAAAGTCAGGATGTCTCTTTTCATCAAAAGAGTTTCCCTATGCAATACTAAAAATTATCAGCAGAGACTGTTTTTTCTAAGTTCTAAACCAAGAAATCAGGAACACAAATTCTCACGTGTTACTTTAAATTTCTTTGAAAAACTTGTAAAAACAGTCCTCTAGATGTCCCTCAATCTGTAATATGCAAGGGTAGTTGGAAAGGAACTCTCTCTTGGTGTCATACTGTGCAAGGCTGTTTTTTTTTAGCTCTCAAAGAATTGCTAATGAGAAATTTATTGAGTCTTCCTCCAAATTTTTCTTCCATATTTTGTTTAATCAAAATATAATGTAGCATAAAACAAACGAGCTCTTGTTTGCAAACGTACGGTGCACGTACCCTGAACTCGTAACCATTACGTGTTTGAACTGCGTTCCAGAACGAACTTAGCCGGTTCATGTACCACCGTTTGACACATAAAAATAGGAAGAACTCTCTTCGTTCTATTCACCTCTTCTTCTCCACAGTTCGAGTGCAAAAGGAACCCAAGAGTTCGTAAACTCTTATTCACCATAACCTCAATTCTCAATCTTTTTGAATGTTCTTGGTACCGTTGGATTACAACAAAAATCTACTCCATGGGTTTGTTCTTGTTTCATATTCTCTTTCAGTTTCAGAGCTTCACCATCATCAACAGTACACGTACCCGGTAAGTTCTTCATCGTTTTTAAGGCTTCTCTTTGATTTCAATGGCACCTAGGAAGAGATTGAATCGTGGTGAGAGTTCGGGTGCCAATGCTAATGATAAAAGTTATTATGATTCAAGTTTCAGAACTATGTTTTCAGCAAAGAGGCTCGTGACCTCTATTTGGAATATAGCAAGAAACTGCCTATCATGGAAAAATACTATGATGCTTCAAAAATTAGTGTAGAACATCTCTCTAGGTTTTTTAAAGGTTTTGATTGGGGCATAATTCATCAACCCATGGGAACTTCTCATGTTGAAATGACTGCCCAGTTTTATGCAAATTTACATGAGCCAGACTTGGTCAACTTCTCTTTTAAAACTATTATGGGGAATGAAATCTTTGTGGTGAATCGTCAAGTTATTGTTGAGCTCTTGAACTTGACTCGGGTTGGAAACTTCCAATTCTCACCTCTTGAGCATGAAAGGTTTTCTCCAAACTTTCTAGCAAATTGTCTTCTTAATAAAGACGTCTCCTGAAAAGATGGAAAGATTGATGTTCATGGTGCTGAGTTGTTTCTCAAAGTTGCTGTAAAATTGGTTGTGGCTAACATGACGCCGAGCACAATTGACAAAATGATATGGACCAGGTATCTTGCTGAATTGGTTTGTTACATTGTTGAAGGGAGGGACATTGATTTCTGTAGTCTTATCACTTTTCAGATGATAAGTGTAAAGCAAACTTCTAAGAAGACTCCAGGCTTCATTATCTTATTTCAAGGATTTGCAGTTAATTTGGCATTGTTGATTTTGGAACCGATCTTGGTAGTCCAAAATTCTTAACCCAGGCAAGCATTGAAAAGATGAAGAGAACTTCAGCTGGAACATCAGAAGGAACTTCAACAACCTCAAACCCACAGATCATCCATCTTTAGTAAGAATTTGAATGCTTAGGAGAGCAGTTGGATTATGCCAAAGAAGCTTATCTAGAACTAATTGAGAAGTTCGATGAAATTGCTAGGGATTATTATAAGATGGTAGGTTAAATATGTTTCATCTGTTGATTGTGGTATAGTCTGTTTAACTTCTTATGTAGAACTTATTAAACTGTTACTTTTAATGGTTGTAATGACTTAAATGGTATTTTAGCCTTGAATGATTTTATCTTTCAACTAAACTGCTAAATGTGTTAAATCCATAAGAAGTTTAGCTGAATATATTCTCAAAAGTTAAGTCTATTGTGTCATTATGCAAATATTGATGGAAAATATAATGAACTTTTGAATTATGTGTCAAAGATTAAGTCCGTGATATCGTTATGCAAATATTGATGAAAAATAGAATGAATCTTTGAATATTCCGTAGTATTGATCTTTCCCTAATCCACTTCTATGTGAAAGTATTGTACGGCTCCGTAAGTTTTCTTATGTTGAGCATTTCTGATTAAATTAATCATTAAGGTTCCTTTATGGTTAGATTAATTGAGTTTACTAGATTAAAATTCATGTCTCATGTGATTTTTTAATGTCCAAAGAAATCCTTCTTTTCTTGTAAAAGTAAGGTCGCTCTTGTTGTTCTTTTAGGAATGACATTTTATAGGGGAGAGTTCTTAATAGAACTTATGATTAATTGTCAAATCTTTGAGGGGAGTGCGATTGTGGAATATTTTAGGAGTTATCTTCTATCTTTATAAACTCCTTAATGAATACACTAAGTTTCGACTATGTGAAATCACCGAAACAAAGTTGATATATTCTCTTTTAGTCATGAAGTATCTCTTTGAGAATTTCATTATGATCCCGCTAGTTTTCGTACATTTGCCAATTTATATTGACAAAAAGGGGGGAAATTATTTTGTAGGTCACACTACATATACATATAATTTACGGATCATTATGTAAGGGGGAGTGGTTTGCATTGTGAGATGAAGTATTGACTAAGGGGGAGTGATACATATCAGCATAGTATTATTGTCAAAGTTGTGATACAATTGAACTTTGATGCTGTGTAATAATACCATGACACTATATAACAATAATTGAGAACAATTGTTTTCTTATTGTTATGGCTACGGATCTCCAACAACTATGATGCTGAGTTGAACACGTTCATAATAACTGGAGTACTTGGAGTGACGAAGATTTCAAGGAATGTTGAAGAACCAAGGAAATCATGCATTTGGATGAGAAGCTACAAAGTTTATTTATTTTGTAATCCATATGTATTGATAGTTTTGTCACTAAAATTGACAAAGGGGGAGATTGTTAGAGCACTGCTCGGTCGAACTCGCAAGCGTTGCTATCTCAAGCTTGTTTGTCAAGTTTAGTTGTCAAAAATATAAGTCTTGATTTCTAGTCTACTTACAGCTATGTCTCGGATTAGGATAGAATGTGTAGTTGAGCTTTAGACTTCACGACGTTCATCGATTGAAGACGAAGAACTACTAAGGGGAGATTGTGGAACTTCATCAACCAAAGGTATGTGGAGACTTGAACTTATATAACACTCAGAAGTCTATTCTATTATATCTCCTATTGAGACAAAGTCGTATAGCTATATAGACTTTACATTATACACATTTGATATTTCGAGCTGAGTTTAACTCGCTTATATCTTTCTCGAAATATGTGTTGGAAAGCTTTTTTCTTTAACCACGTTCATCATTATTATTGACGAAAGTCAAAAGACGATCATGTGAAAATCACCTGGTAACATCTTACATGATTTGTGTGATACGGTCATTTAATGTAGGCTCATAATGTTTCTTATTGATCATTCGATCACTTGAAAATTGCTTATAAGCTAATAGTTTGTGTGAGATAGCTATTGTCGTATTCTAAGAATGTTTCAATGATTAAAATGGGAGTTAAGAGCTATAACCCATGTCTGGATACATTACGGTTTGTGTACTTAGTGTACGAACTATTTGGACGGAATTCAGGACCAGAAGTTTGCATACCCATTCACAAACTTATTCAACTGTTTAAGTCAGGGTACTTAAGTTTGCATACCCGTTCGCAAAATGATTTGACTGTTGAAGTCTGGGAACCAAGTTTACGTACCCGTTCGCAAACAGTTTCAATTGAGTTCGATCCGGAGCTAAAGTTTGCGTACCCTTTTGCAAACTGTCAGCTTGTGACCAATGTCCGGAACTTAAGTTTGCGTACCCGTTTGCAAACTTAAGTGGTTCAAGTTATAAAATCGGTTAAGTATGAATCCAATCGGCCATGTTATAAAATCGGTCAAGTTATAAAATCGGTTAAGTATGAACTCATCTATCACTCAGAAGTCTATTCCATGGGATCTGGCTTCCATCAACAAGCTGGTTTTGATTATGATGAGACCTTCAGCCCTGTAGTTAATCCTACTACAATTAGAGTTCTTCTATTTCATACTCAGGAACAAATACATTTATAAATTAAGGAATGCAATCTTTGCAATCCGTGGATAAAATGTTCATGAACTGATTCTTTTGAATCAATCCGATTTTGCTTCAATTGTGTCTTGTATACTTCTATGAGAATATAAACAATTGAACAACTCTACAAGTAACACAATTAGATTCATTTGATTATCAATTGATCTAGAAGTGTTAAGATAAACAAGGTTAAGAGAAAAGTGTTCATATTGCTAACTTCGGTTAACTGTTAATGAGCCAACTCAATGTACACGTTTAGGTACGGTTACCCATATCTAAATGAATGTATATTTCATTTGTGTGTAACAAGCTAAAGACCCTAATGGTGGAAAGATATTAGCTTGAATCTTGAATCAGGTTTCATTTAATGGTGAATGTTGATTGCTTTGTTCCAAAGTTATCAAACCCTGATTTGAAGACTATATAAGGGAGAACTCTAGCAACTGGGAAACCTAATCCCCACCCCTCCTGTGTGATACTAGTTGCGACCAAAGTCAATTCTCCTTTAACCTAGGTTTTTCCTTAAACCATTATAGGTTAACGACTTAAATATTTCATTGGGATTCTGAAGCCAGACACAACTATTTTCTCTGTAGTTGCGTGTTTTGATCTTACTTTGTTATATCGTATTGAGTACTATGTTCTCTAAGATTTGCTCGAGATTTATCTCTGATAGGTAAAATATAAAAAGTAATCACAAAGCTCTTCGTCTCATTCTTTGTGATTCCACAATAACTTGTTCTACTACCATATAGTTAAGTTATTGTGAGGTGATTGATATTTCTAGGCTGTTCTTCGGGAATATAAGACCGGATTATCAATTGGTTCCTATTCACCTCATTTATCAAAAGATGGAACAAAACTTCGTAGGTATTTTTGTGGGAGACAGATTTATCTCTTTAAATAGACTTTTCTGTGTGAGACAAATTTGTTTATCAAGTCTTCGACTTTGGGTCATAGCAACTCTTAGTTGTGGGTGAGATCAGCTAATGGAATCAAGTGCATAGAGTCCTACTGGGATTCAGAGGCTCAAGGAACGCGATTGTGCCTTAATCAGTGTAAGATTGGTTAGGGATCAACCACATTCCAGTCCGAAGTTAACTTTTAGTAGGCTAGAGTCTGTAGCGGCTTAATACAGTGTGGTGTTCAAATCTGGACCAGGTCTCGGGGTTTTTCTGCATTCGTGGTTTCCTCGTTAACAAAACTTCTGGTATCTGTGTTATTTCTTTTCCGCATTATATTTTATATATAATTAAAATATCACAGGTTGTGCGTAGTTCAATCAATTGGTAAATCCAACCTTTGGTTGTTGATTGACACTTGAACATTGGTCTTTGGTACCGTTCAAGTTGTTTCTCATAATAATCAGGCTCGCTGATTTCTATCTGTTTGATTTGCTGATTACATTGAGAAACAAAGATATAACTCTTGAATATATTTTCCTTGATTGAATCTGACTGACCAGTTGATTCTCTTGGAATTATATTGGAGTTAGTCCATACAGATTGCCTAAACGAAATATCGGGTGTGGTTGTTAGACCTCCGTTTTTTCAAGGGGGAAAATTGAAATAGTCAACACTAGTCAAGGCGTAGTTCAAGGATGTAGTTAAGGGCTGAAAAAGTCATCATTCAATTACTTGCTAAATATGTCGGTAATGAACATAGACAATTGAGAATCACTCGAATTATTAGGTAGTTCCTATGTTGCCCGCTTGGGACGAGCCGAACAATGACGAAGTTCATATGTCAAGGGCTGGTAATGTTTTGCGCCATAGAGGGACAAGTGGGTCTCTAAACCCTACTTGTTTTTGATATTTAGTTAGAGCACCTTCCGTATTTGAGAAACTTTTGGTAATTGTGGGGGCAGAAATGGTTGGGAACGTTGGATTTATTAGAAGATGTAATTAGCTAGATTTTACAGTCTCATGAATTCTCAAGTACTGCAAAGACCCCTTTCCAATAGGCTAGTTGACCATTCGAATCACACATTTTTTCAATGACACCTTTGAGTTCCATATATTCTTTTAACGAACTTGTTGCACATCTTTGTTTGATAAGTAAGAGTAACAACATTAAACAACAACACTTTTGTGGTGGATTGGAAACCTCCATTAGCTTTGCTTTTCATTTTAGAGTCAGAAACGTCCGACATATCGAGTAAAAAAAAAGTCAGAAACGCCGGGATGCAGTTATGTACATTATAATTGAAAAAGATACTGGACTTGGGATTGGGATTCTGACAGGGAGAAAGAGATAGAAGATGCTAAACTTATAGCGCGTTTGGATACAAATCTGTTTCTGACTTCTGCTTCTCCAGAAGTAGAAGTCAGAAGCAGATTTCAAAAGCAAAATTATTTTGCTTCACAAAAAACTGACTTTTCTGCTTCTAGAAGTCGTTCTGAAAAATTATTGCCAAACTGACTTCTGGCTTTTTGACTTCCAGAAGTCAATAAGCTACTTCTGAATGTACATCCAAACAACCTATTAGGGTTGATGTTAGGGTGCTGATAGAGAGATGGTTGTGAAGGCCGCTTTTGAAGATTATACCCCAAACTCAACTGCCGAATGCATGGACTATAATGGATTCGTCTTTACTAGGAGGCGTAGTAAATAATAATGCACAATCGGTAATCTCTTATTTGTGCAAGAAAAGAGTAAAAATCATCGTCAGTTATATTATACTTCTTACAAAATCTATATTCTAGCCTGTGATGTGATGAGTGGCTCGCTTTGAATACACTGGTCGTGACATTAAAAATGGAGCAGTTTTTGTATCCAAAGGTAAAAATTCTAAACACTGACCAAGGCATTGTTCAGAAAAAAAGAAAAAAAGAGAATGTTATGAATGTCAAAATTTTGTTTTTGACCCCAAGACTCAAAAGTCCTGGCTCCGTCACTGGAGCCGAACATGTTTATATCGGATGCAACATCTTGATTGCACCTTTGACCGCACTACCTCCTATTACACCGTGCAAAGGGGAGACTTAGATTCTGGATTACCAATTTTTTTTTTCTTTTCTTTTGGGATGAGTGGATTACCATTTACCAAACTTGAAAGAGCATTGAAATAAATACTATTCCATTATTGGAGATGAGGCTAAAAGACATATTTTATGGACCTAAGAGCAACTGCAATGGACGAGTAAACCCAAATTTTTACTCGAGTGGGCTGGCGTAGTGGGACGGACCATCGATCAAAATTTGATCAAAGAGTAAAATCCAGACCAAATTTGGTCGGCGATCAAGACCAAATCCAAATATAGTCGGGCGTTAATATAATCTCCGCTGCACATCGGGCGTTGATATAATCTCCGTCATTCATCGCGCGTTGGTATAGTTAACGTCCAACGAACAGGCGTGCATATAAACTTCGCCTGAATGGGGCGTTGGTAAAGATAACGCCCGATGGGGCTTTCATAAACTTAACGCACGAAATGGGGCGTTCATATACTTAACGCCCCACTCCACTTTAAGTTTTAAACTTTTGAAATTTGCATGGGGCGGGCTTTATACCTCCGCCCCATTATTTTATTTTTTTTGTTTTTTTTGTTTTTTGAAGCGTATACTATACCAACGCCCCACGTCAGGCGTTATCTTTACCAACGCCCCACGTCAGGCGTTATCTTTACCAACGCCTGATCCCAGACGTAATCTTTATCAACGCGCGACCAAATTTAATCTGCAACCACTACGCCACACGACGGACTAAACCCAAATTTGATCTTTTTTTTAGTCTTTGGTCTTTAGTTATACTCGCACCACTGTGACGCTCTAAAGGAGCGGAGTAAAACACACTGTTTCTGACAGTGCCAGGCAAACCTCCAAACACCTTGGGGCTACAAAAGTCCATTAGTTAGAGAAATAAGCCATACCTAACCATATTCTGGCTTGAATCTACCCCAACAAGGCAACTATCCGCACCAAGAAAGTTAGTTCCGTAACTTTTGACAGTCATGCCCACGTTTTCCCCGCTTATTTTCATAGGTCAGTGGCCATTGGTATATAAGCAGAAATATGCGTGGCCCACCGATTGGTTGGTGAGCCGCGGTACCAGAATAGATACCTTACTTCATTCTCCCCTCTAATTAGATCTACTTTCGAAAAGAAGAATTTATTTTCTTTAAAGATCAACCCTAGAGTTCAAACGCTTTTTAACTTTAGCTTGAACCTTGAAGTTATCGATTGTACAAATCTGATCTATCAAGCAGAAGCTTTTGTTCTTTCTCTTGGAGTGTAGTTACGATGGATTTGATTGAGAAACATGGAATTGAGTTAGTAGGTGTAGCTGTAGCTCTCGTTGCTGTTGGAGCCGCTTACATTATACTCTCCTCCAAGAAACCAAAAGGTTTGTGATCAGTTAGTTTTAAGTTTTTCTGTTTTTGATGCATCATTAATTGAATATGGTATCCTAAAGTTAGTTTCAGATGAGATTGATCTTCTATTATTGCCTCAAATTCCATCTGGGTTTCAGTTTTACAGTAAACACGTTATTGCAAAGGTAATTTGATAGAGAAGGATTGCGGATATACTTGTTACCAAATCATCAGCTACATCTAGCATTTTTATTTCTTAAGTAGCATATTTTCATTTTTACTGTTCAATTTCATGTGCAGTCATATTTCTGGTCTAGAATTTTGTTTCGGTCTATTCAAGAAACATATTCCTGATTGCTAATATTTTGTAATAATTGGTAACTCTCAGCTTGCTTAGATCCAGAGAACTTCAGGGAGTTCAAATGTGTTAAACGTACTCAACTTAGTCACAATGTTGCTAAGTTTAAATTTGCACTTCCTACACCTACTTCAGTGTTGGGTCTTCCTATTGGACAACATATTAGTTGCAGGTATAATTTATTTGCTTCTCTAATTTGTATATTTAGACTTTGCTATTGCTAACTGATGCAGTTCATGCATTAAACATTGTAGTACAGTTCTTGATTGCCTTGAATCGGATACAGTTCCTATACATGTAACATATATACATAACAAATTAGTTCGTCTTACTCTCATTAATTACCATTTCATGAGTAGAGAATCCTATAGACTAGTTCAGTCATGCTGAATATTTCTACTTTTTTTTTGTTATAGGGGAAAGGATAGCCTCGGCGAAGATGTTATCAAACCTTACACTCCAACTACCTTGGATACAGATGTTGGTCACTTTGAACTAGTTATAAAGGTGTGGGGTTTTCTTTTAACACACTGCTTGATCATATGCAGGACAACATTCACTTTTGTCTTTCTTTCTATTTAACTTGTTTGTAATCCACTATTTGGTCACCAAACTAGATGTACCCACAAGGAAGGATGTCCCACCATTTCAGGGAGATGCGTGTAGGTGATTACATGGCCGTTAAGGGACCCAAGGTACATTTTCTTTACATCTTTCAGATGAACAGAGTTAGTATAGTTTGAAATGTGGTCTCACAAATTTAACCAAATCCTGTTGTGGAAAAGAACATGTGATTGATATGCTGCTTCTTGATGCTTCTAGGGACGTTTCAAGTATCAACCTGGCCAAGTTCGAGCTTTTGGGATGCTTGCTGGAGGATCTGGCATTACCCCAATGTTCCAGGTAAAGGATTCATTGATTATTTGAGATATCTGTTCTATCTTGGGGTAACCTTTTTTCTATTAATTCTATATCTGCTTACCATTTAGGTTGCTCGAGCCATATTGGAAAACCCAATTGATAAAACCAATGTACATCTCATTTATGCAAACGTAACCGTTGATGACATCCTTTTGAAGGTAATTTCTTTACATTCTTGATTCTTCTTAGTTTTAATCAGTCTTGATTACACAATTAGTTAGTCAGGTAAGGGGGAAATGAAGATGCTTGAACATGCAGAGTTTCATCCGGTACCTCTAGATGATGTAACTGATTCGAAGTGTTCTGCATCTAATTTATGCAGGAAGAACTGGAAGGCCTTACTAGTAAATACCCTAATCGCTTCAAGGTGTACTATGTTCTGAATCAGGTATGATATCTTCTCTTTGCCGCATCTCTCTTAAAAAGTGCCAAGGCCTTGCTCATAGATTTAGAACTACTTTATGACAGCAAATGAAGCACACACTTATGTATGGATCTCATAGTATCAGTCTATTTTGCGTTCTTATTCATTTACATAGCTCTTACACAACTCATTTTGGTTTATTGCTTGTTCCTTCAGCCCCCTGAAGAATGGAACGGTGGTGTTGGATTTGTATCCAAGGAAATGATTGAGGCCCACTGCCCAGCTCCTGCTTCCAATATCCAGGTTCGGGCATCTTTTCATCTTACCTTATCACAATTTTTGTTTATCGAGTTTGGTTAGTCAAATGCTTGCGAAAGAGTCTGTCTACCTCTTCTTCTTATTTTTTTTTTCTGGAAAGAGAGAACCAAAAATTTTCATCTTATACCTTTCATTCTCTTCGCTGCAGATCTTGAGATGTGGCCCACCACCAATGAACAAAGCCATGGCTGCTCACCTCGAAAGTCTTGGGTACACATCAGAAATGCAATTCCAGTTCTGATCCTCAGTGTTCTCCAAGTTCTGATCTTTAGTTTTCTCTTACATCTCCTATTTGTTCCCCATCTTTACGTGGCTGAAGTTAAGAAGAGACATTATTTTATGATCTATGTTCTTTTGGGGGTTTATCTGCATTTCTAGAACGAGTTATGTAAAACATCTGAACTAGTTTTCAGGATTAAACAAAAATAAATGATTTTTCCTTACTAAAGTTTATGACCATTTCACTCCATTCTTAAACTGTACTACCACCCCATGTCTAAATGTCCAAATAGTTGCATCTGAAGAACATTTGCCCTCTTTGCATTAAAATGGATGGATTGTCTGTGTGGCTATTCTTCTATTTCGTAGGTTCGGGAACGTTTGCAGCCATAAATACCCTTTTTCTTTAAATGATTTTGTCTTTGAAGGTTACTCGCAATTCCCAGTGGTTGAAGTTAATAACATAATCAAATAACCTCACCACCCTAATATGGTGAACTTGAAAGCTCGCATCAGAGTACAACTTGGATGTGATGTCGAAATGGCAGTGTTCTTTGTTGTTATGCTTCATACAGACTTGATACTGATTTACAAGGTTTCAGTGTTCTCCACCGTCAGGCACTATTTTCTCGTACAACACTGAGCATTTCATACAGTTCCATTTCATTTTTTTATGAAAGATCTTGGAAATGCAAGTCTAGTAATTCTACTTGGGATTGTTTCCAAGTCATATTACACCACCATTCCAATCACTTGACACTTTGGAATAGAGGGTCGAGCAACAACCGCTTAATGTTTGAGATCCTCTGGTAGTTTGATGACACGTTAGAGCAGTCCCCATAAAATTTGCTCTTCTGTTCTTCCTTCCAAAGACTGGTGTGGCAGCTGCACAAGATGGAAAGATGAGAACATTTACCTCTTCGGTCGAGCCTTAAAAAAGTTGTGAAAAGTTAAAAAGTAAAAGCTTGAAAGTAATCCAGTAGAGAAGGAAAATTTGCCAGTAGAAATGGATAGAATTTGTTAATGTGCCTAACTCCAAGGTTGTTAAAGGTCCAACTTGCCAGTTTTAGCAGTAAAATGAAGGGTATCTGGCCGAGGATAATAGAAAACGGGAAAACCCTTCCAAAACCCTCTGGTCTGGAAATTAAAAATGGCAGTTCCTTCTTCTTGTTCTTCAGCTTCAGTATCTCATCATTTTCTGAATCATTCTTCTTCTCGATGTCTTCCACTAATCTCGTCCTTGAAAGTTCCTTCTGATTTGCGCTTTAATGGAATTACTGCCAGAAGAAGAAGAGGTTCCAACATCTCTTTTGCTGTTTCTGCAAAAGCCATTTCCCTTCATACTATAGAAGAGATCGAAACCGTTAACATCGCTGAAGACGTTACCCAGGTTTGCTTCTCATGTGTTATATTTTGGTGAATTTTAACCCAATTAGGGTTTTACTCTCTACAACACCTCTCGTTAGTTTTTTCTTCTAATTATCTACAATTTACTAACAATCAGAAACCTTGTTTTACATCAATAGTTAATTGGAAGTACGCCAATGGTTTACCTGAACAAAGTAGTGGAAGGTTGTGTGGCAAATGTAGCTGTGAAGCTTGAATCTATGGAACCTTGCCGAAGTGTTAAAGATAGGTAGGTCTTTTTTCCACTTCCTCTTTCATTTATTCAACCCTAGTTTCTCAAAAAACTGGGTAGTTGATGCACACCTGCACATTATAACGGATAACCATCTTGTTAATTGCTGGTCGTTTGGTTGTCTGGGAAATAATGTGGTTATGTGGGTTGTGCCACATAGGATCAGATGATTATGATTACCATAGTGTCCATTTCTCTACTCTAGTTAAGTGAGTTGAATCATGGAATAACCATCTGCTATACAAAATCTCAAGTCAGAGCAAAGAATGTCAAAATTTATGAGATTGTGGAGAGTTGATACTTTATTGTATCGACTTTGCTTAAGTTCAATTCCTTCAGGATGGATGGAATAGCAAGCAAATATTATAAACTTAAGTGAATCAAATAAAATAAAGAAAGGGAAGAAGGCAAGATCTTCAAACACAGCCCCTCTCCCGTTGGTCGAGTACCATACGGATCCTTTGTCCTATCTATTTGTCAATCTTTGCAAGCTAGGTAGAACAACGACCAATGAAACAAAGACAACATTGGGAGCGGAGCTACACAATATGCAGATGGGGCCGTTAGGGTACATCTTCCTGGTGGTATCAGTAGTGCCTTTTTTTTGCGGATGGGAGCACATCCTGTGAGTGCCGTAGGTGATAATCCAGAAATCCTGAAGAGTAGAAATGGATTGAACCATCTAAGCTGGAATGATTTGCTTTCTCCTAGTGGGTTAGGAGGGCTCGTCTACTGATGCTTCTTTTCTTAGTAGCCAGGAGCGGGAGCGAGGACGGATTCGAGAATCGTAAATTGTCTCAAAAATCAGATTTGAGGAGCGTGTAGGGAGCGTAAATTAATCTTTATAGATAGTATATTTAGACTATTAACTTTCCAAATATTTATTCCAGAACTAAGACAAAAAACCTAAAACCTTGGAAATTGTAGGTCATTAAACTGTGATTAATGTAATAGAGCTACTAGACTAAGGATATGAATGGGAGTTAAGAGTGTTACTGATCACGAGGGTTTAAGAGTGATTGTGTAGGAAGTTGACCTGGAGAATGCATCCATCAGCACAGTAATAACTAGATAAACATATAGGTTACATTAGATGATGGCAAATATCATACACATAGACACGAAGATATAAGAATATCCTAGATAAAGATATAAGATACGAAGATGTGAAAATATGCAGATAAAAGATATGCGAATATACACAGTTGGCACACTTAATAGATGAAGATATGCTTAACGAGTAAAACGTTCCTTACTCTATGGGAGCGCGTTTCTCTCATGTTAGGAGCGAGCTCCCATCACGAATCTCACTGAGGAGCGCAAAATCGCGGTTCTCACTGAGATTCATAAGGACTTTCAACGTTCCTGGCTACTAAGCTTCTTTTTTCTTCTTTTAAGTTATTAAGTCTTTGTGGCGCTTGTTTTTTGTACTGAAACTGCTTCCCACGTTCCTACATTGCCATGTTCAAGATAGTCAAGATTGATCAATTCAAATATTATGAAATCAAAGACGAAATATCTGCAATTCATCTGGCAGTCGCCTCACTCATGTACAGCTACTTGCTGCTTACCCACCCTCTTCTCCCATTTTGAACAGCTGCTCCCTAACTGTACAGGTTACAACTTAGAAATCTTATCGTTAGCACTGATCTTCTTTTCCCAGGTTCGCTAAGTTCGAATCCGAAAGCTCTTCTTGAACTTGTTTGTTGACTTTGCAATCTCAGCTTTAGCTTTTCCTCAACATCAAACAGATGTCGATGCCACTTCTTCACTTGAACCATAGGGATTGGGGAAAAGGCTTATTCGAGAACTTGAACAAGAGTCCTTTCTTTGTGTCATTTAGTTCTTGCCTAAGAAGAGAGAAATTTCAGTAACTACCAACTCATGAGCAGGTTGTAAGCTTCCATTTGTTGGGACTTCTTGTGATGAGTTCTTCCTAAGTCACAATCTCGAAATGAGGATAAAGCTCTGCCATCTTTTTTCTTTCTTCTTGAGAGGGATACATATCAGTAGTTACCAAATGTGAAACAAGATGTAGGACTGTGTTTGCGGTGGTCCTGTCTATTGGATGAAGTGGTTTCCTTTTTTACGAAATAAAGTTGGTGAAAGCAGCATCGTAAAATCCTGACTGTTTTAAGGGATACAGAGTTGAATGATACGGTAGAACTGTATGTTTGTGAGAGTCCCTTGCATGAGGAGTAAGGGAACTTAGGAAGGACTAGAAGGAGTAAAATAAGACCAGGGAGCTGGGTTTGAATTGGACTCGAATACGCGGGACCCTTGGGAATGCTTCAAGCTCTATTAGACAAGAGAGCACTGTGTCGAGGAAGATCCTTGTCTTGAACATCAAGTGTATGTTTAACCTTTGAGTCTTGGGTGTTTTAGATTTTAGGATCCGTTTTCTTTAGTTTGTATTTAAGGAAAGGTCAACATAGAAAAAGGCTGCTTTTATTTCTTCTTTTTTTTCCTAATCTTCGTTCACATATTATGTTATTTTAAAATGTTAACAGACAGGGGGTGGTTGTTCCATCCTTGATAATATTTTTTGAACTTCCAAGAATTTATGCGTACGGAATTGACAAGTTATGTTTTTTTCTTTTGCTTTTTCTCCCATGGTTTACAAAACAGAATTGGATATAGTATGATATCTGACGCCGAAGAAAGTGGAGCCATTTCACCAGGGAAGGTGGGCTAGGTTCTTCACCATAACAATGTGTAGTGGTTTTAGTGCGTTAACTCATTGTATCCGGCATGTGGGTTTCGTTTAATTAATTAATTATCATTATTTTTTGGGAGCAGAGTATTTTAGTCGAACCTACTAGTGGAAACACAGGAGTTGGTATCGCTATGGTTGCTGCAACTAAAGGATACAAACTAATTGTAACCATGCCAGCATCCATAAGTGTGGAGAGGCGTATTCTTCTTCGTGCATTGGGAGCAGAGATTATTCTCACTGATCCTTTAAAAGGCATAAAAGGAGCTGTTGATAAAGCTGAAGAAATAGTTGAGAGGACAGCAAATGCTTACATGTTTCAACAGTTCGACAATCCATCTAATACTAAGGTTGCTCCTTTGTTCAGTCTAATCTGTTACGAGTCCTCCATCATTCCCTGTACAATATTTTTGTTTCCTTAAGAACTCACTTGGGTGAAAGGCAGATTCACTATGAAACTACCGGACCAGAAATATGGGAAGATACTATGGGTAGCGTCGACATATTTGTTGCATCAATTGGAACTGGCGGTACTATTACAGGCACAGGGCATTACTTGAAAATGATGAACAAAGATATTAAGGTTTGAATCCTTAATACTTGCTTTTACTAACTTTGTAGTATTCAGTTTTGATATCTTGGCAAGTCTTTGGTCACAACCTGTTCAAGGAAAAAAGACAAGTACGTTATTGTCCTGTGTCACTTGTTACTACTCTCTTCTTGTTGTTTCAATTAAAAATGGAGACATGGGCATAAACCCAAATTATAATTCTAGGGTTAGCGATACTTTTTAGTGATATCTTTAATGTGTCAGTGACTTGGAGGAGTCTGCATACCAAGAATCTTATACTCGATTAGGGTGTAGAAATAACATTGACACAGTTTTAGTACTTCATCTCTTTGTCGCCTCAGTCCATTTAGTACTTCATCTCTTTGTCATCTCAGTTCCATCAGGATTTGTGTTTCAGTTTGATTCTTTTACTGCTCTTATATTTTGATCTTGAGAATTAGCTTACTAGTTTTGTATCATCACATGTTTCTATTTGCCTAGGTAGTCGGAGTAGAACCTGCTGAGACTAGCATAATCTCTGGAGAAAACACTGGTAAGGGACTTTTTTTAGTAAAAATTTGTGCTTCAAAATGTTTCTTTAGTGTTGAATTCCTAAATTTCATGTTAGCTTCACTTGAAACATATGTAAAACATTGGTATAGGTTATATACCAAGCATCCTGGACGTCAAACTGCTCGACGAGGTATTAAAGGTAAAAACAGCCATACTTTTCTTTTTCCTTCTCCGAGCTATTACTGCTTTACTCGCTGTCAGTCATATGGGCATTAAATTTTGTATTACTACTTTCTAATCTTATTTAGCAAATGGATTCGGTACTCATGTGTGTTCGCTCTCATATTTGTCAATCACAAACTTTTAGGTTACCATTGATGAGGCAGTTGAGATGGCTAGAAGATTGGCATTGGAGGAAGGTTTACTGGTAAATAAACACGTGTTCTTGTTTTGTTTCTTTGTCAATCTGAATCAGAAGTGAATAAGTAAATGTTACCTGGTTGAGTCAGATCTACATAATGTTGGGAAATACCCAGAAATCGTTCAGTAAAATTCGCAGTACTTATCTGAAATCCAAACTAAACATCACAGCCGTGCTGGTATTTGATAATGTTGAAATGGACGTGACGATTGACCAGACCAGGAGAAATATTATTTCTTGCTCGATTGGGAATTTATTTACTTGAACTATATCGAAGTCCAGAGATAGATATTGTTCCTCTGTTTGACAACATTATTTTTCCTTGATATTGCCAGTAACTACGTACTCAATTGTATTAGATTGGACTTTTTAATATAAACGAATTTCTCTTTCTGCTGTTTTTTGATAATAAGATTTCTTCTTGATATGTACTTAGGTTGGTATATCTTCGGGAGCTGCTGCAGTTGCAGCTGTCAGTATTGCAAAAAGACCCGGAAATGCTGGAAAGCTTATTGCGGTAAGAAAGTTTTCAGTCCAAAAAATTTTCAGTCTTGCATTGCATTTTCTTCTCTGCCTTAACTGGCTTGAGATCTCTTTGAAAATCTCTGGTATCTAATGATGATGATGTTGGATTGAATTGAATTGTTGAAGGTTATATTCCCTAGTTTCGGTGAGAGATATATTAGCACTGTCCTTTTCCAATCTATCCATGAAGAAGTCCTGAAAATGCGAGAAAAGTAGGTTTGGAATGCCTCTACCATCTTGGAATTTCACGTGCTCAAACTCAGAACCGCAACCAATAGTAAATGATCAAGGCTACCCGGAGGACCCAACAAGTTCATGGAGTAATTGACACACATTTCGCTCTATTATAAATTGTACTGTATAATAGTTCCATGTCCACCAATTTTGTCATAGGAAAAAGCTCAGGAATCGCGTAGTACTGTATCTAACAACCAAAATGCTGAAATGAGAAAAAAATCAATTTGATTTCTATTCTCTGGGTGTTAATCAAGTTCAGTATATATGTACTGGGTATGGGATCATAATCATGATAAATGATTTTTTTCATCTTCCTTGTCAATCGGAGTTGACAGAAGCTAAGATATACTGTAACAAACAAAGCCAAAATCTTCATAAATCGTACGTCAGTTGTAGACCGTAGATACTCACTGTCACTGATCAGATGATGGGTTAAAAAGAAGATATTTCAATACGGGCTTGCTGAGATGAGCCCAAGATCTGGGGCCGGAAGTCTTTAATAGACCATCCTTAGCGTTTATGAGCTTTGACTTTTCGAATCTCAAATATATTTTGAAATAATGTGGGGGGAGTTTACCAATTTTTTTCAATTTTCAATATATTTTGAGATCCTGCCAAATGAAAATTTTCGCGGCTTATTGAAATTTCGAAATTTTCACTTGAAATGAAAAACAAATAAGGAAAGGGTTTCACTTTGTCTGAAATCTAAATTTCTCAACTCCTGAGTTTGTTTCTCTCTCTATCTCTCTCTCCTCTCCTGATCTGTTATGGAGGCGACCAAAAGATAAAGAAGAAGAAGATAATTGGGTATTTCTCTTTAGCTGAAACTTCAAATCTCTTGAGCTTAAACTCAGTTTACAGGTACTCTTTGTTTTTGAGCATCGATTGTTCAATAAATCTAGATAATCTCATAGAAATTTCTTATCCTGATTTCATTTTCCATTTCGCCTATTTGGTGATTTCTCGGACTCCCGATTAAGATGTCTGAGTTTCAGATCTGACTTTTGGTTGTTCGTAGAATAAAGGGGAATAATTAAAATAAAAATAAAAATCAATCTTTTCTTTGGTATGGATTTCAATTGAGTTATTGTTATATCATGTTCTGTAGATTTCCCTTGAAAAATAGAAAAATATCAGCAAAATTATTGGTTTTAGTTTGAGATATAAAATATGGTGAGGGAACAAAGAGTTGAATCCTTCTATAATCGACTACGTGAAGCAGCTTCAGCTTGTCCTCTTTCACCTCTACTAATATTCCCTTCAACATCTGATGTCGATTCACTTTGTGCCCTAAAAATCATTTTCCACGTCCTTGAATCTGATTCTATCCGCTATGCTTGTTACCCAGTTTCATCATTCAAAGAGATAGACAAATATGCAGGTTCTTCTCTTTCTTCATCTGATAAACCTGTTTCTATTCTTCTCATAAATTGGGGATGTCATCGAGATCTTCGTAAGATTCTCTCTCTAGGACCCAAAGCTAAGGTTTTCGTTGTTGATTCACATCGTCCAATTCATCTTCATAATCTTAGTGATTTAAATGATAGCGTAATTGTTCTTTACACTAGAGAAGATGAACAGCAAGCTGATTTGGCTTATGATTTTGATGTTTCTGCGCTATCGAATGCATCTGATTTGAATAGCGATGATGAGATTGATGAGGATAGTGACAGTGATGATGAGGATAGTGAGAGTGAGAGTGAGGATGAAAATAACAGTCAAGGTGGTAGGTCTCGTAAACGCAGAAGAGTTTCGGATGATGCAGTCTCTGACCCGGTTAAGCTTTTCCGAAAATTGAAGAAGGATTATTATCATTTGGGAACTTTTCATGGAAAGCCTTCAGGGTGTTTGATGTTTGATCTATCTCATTCTCTTAGAAAGAATACAAATGAGTTACTTTGGTTAGCTTGTGTTTCTTTAACTGATCAGTTTGTGCATGAAAGACTGACTAATGAAAGATACCAAGCTGGAGTGATGGAGCTTGAGCAACGTATCAATGACTCGGGTAATCTGGAGGCAATTACTTCAGTGACACTAAAAGATGGGACGAAGATCAGGGCACCTGATTCTGCCAGAATTGCTTATGAAGATGAACCAAGACTGATGCTACTAAGGGAATGGAATCTGTTTGATTCAATGCTGTGTTCATCCTACATTGCACCCAAACTGAAGACTTGGAGCGACAACGGGTTGAAGAAACTTCAACTTCTTTTGGCTCGGATGGGATTCGCTCTTGTGGATTGCCAGCAAAAGTTTCAGTATATGAACCTCGAAGTAAAGAAGAAAATGAAAGATGAATTTGAACGTTTCCTACCTGAATATGGACTTAATGAAATCTACTATCGAAGCTTCTTACGGTTGCACGGCTATAGTTCTAAGGTATCTGCTGCTGATGTGGTGTATGGAGTTACTTCACTGCTTGAATCATTCGTACAATCAGATGGGTCTTGTGCTTCTAATCAGTTTGGTATTGCTTATGATGCCTTGTCCTTGAACAATCTTACTACATTGAGGAAGGGGATGCAAGGCGCAATTAGGGTACAGCGGGCAATTCTTAGGCAAGGAAGAGCAGCTATCACCAAGAGTGGCTCGATAAGAAGTGGCAGACTGTTACAAATAATGATTGATACCCCCTCTTTCTTGAGCCAACTGAAGGTTTACTTTCTGTTAACTTCAGTATGGATTAAGCTACAATAATGTGTTTGAAGTGTAAACCATTTGTCTTATTCTGTTCAGGCAGGTCAATGTGGTGATAGCTTCAAGTTAGTGCTGCAACACCACCATAATTGGTCTTTTTACTCTTGACAGTTCTCTTTTACATCCATAGTTTTCTATCATACAGTTCCAAAACTTGTCTTATTTTGTTATTGGATACCGTTACCAGTATTAGTATATTATTATAGTGAATTTCTTACAGATACAATTTGTATTACCCCGTTAAAGGTTTCGTCTTAGCAACTCCATTTTCATACTTGTCCTATATACAAACCAATGTTTGTTACGTTTGGCCTTTTATATATTGTGTATACGAATAAGTGTGCGAAACCAAATTGGGTTGAGGTTTCTTGTTACACAGATGTTGTCCGTGAATATTGGTTCCCTACCCTTACTGCTAGTCTGCTTCTACTTGGCATCTTCTGCATACAAGTGCCTTATGTTAGTTCTATTGGAAGATTCATGTGAATAAATGTAACATACTATCCTTTGCCCAGGCCTTTTAGACCCATCTCTGCAGACCAAATCACTCCTTGCCTCCTGTATTAAAGCTAATTATGTGCTCACTAAATGGAGAGAATTTTCAAGGTCAGAACTCAGAAAAGTAGGTAAATGTTTGTGTTTAGACAATCTTAGTAGTACGTATTATTCACTATCAATTCTGTTACCTTCTGTTAGTTATTTCCATTTATATCCGTACTCTTCTTGGTTTTCCCTTAGTATGTCCAACTGTCTTTTAACAGCCTATCCTGTAACAAACCCTGCCTTCTATATAAGGCTTGTACTTGTACTCTTTTGTTCTGTAGTGTGTCAATAAGATTCATTCCTCACCACTCATTTCTCTATGGTATCAGAGCCGACCAGGGCTTGATCTTGATCACTTTTTCTTGCTTCCGCCGTTAATTTTTTGAATTTTTCTTTTGATTCGATATGGAATCAACCATTACTAAAGTTCCATTACATATTATTATTAGTATTGTTCCTTCTAAACTCCAGGATCACAACTTTCTTACTTGGAGATCCCTACTTTTTCCTTTATTCAAACACTAGAATGTTCTTGGTTACATTGATGGAACAAAACGATGTCCACACAAGTATGTTTATGCACAAAGAAATGCAAATCCTGAAGAAACTATCAATCCAGAGTGGATCCGATGGAATGAAGAAGATCAAACTCTTATCTTGTGGATACAACCGTCGATTTCTGAAAGTGTTATCTCTTATGTAGCTGGTCCAACTACATCTTTTGAACTTTGGAGGTCAATTGAAGAAAGATTTGCTGCTATTTCTTCAACTCATGTGATTCAACTTAAAACAAAGCTCTCCTTTATTAAATAAGGTAATAACACATTAATGAGACTAAAAAGATTTCAGATTCTTTATATGTTGCTGGATCTCCTATCTGTGAATCTGAGATGATTGTGAGTGTACTTAATGGTCTTGGTTATGCTTTTCATTCCTTCTCTATATCTATTCGAGTTCGAAATCCACCTGTTTATCTTGGTGAACTCCACAATCTTCTACTCAGCGAAGATATTGTGTTGTCTGAAAGATCTAAACATGTTATTAATTCTGAAGAAGCTAAAGCTTTTGCAGCTTTTAGAGCAAATCGATCTTATTTTCATACTAATCCTTGTTACTCATCAAGACCAACTTTTAGACCTCATTATTCATCATATCCAAGCATTTCTTTTGCATCTACTTTTCCTGTAAAAACATATACCACAAATCCTTTTACTCAAACATCCAATCAATTACCATTACCTAGAATTTTACATGTTTCATCTGCATCTCATAAACTACTGTCAGTTCACAAATTTACAAGAGACAATAACTACAATATAACCTTTGAGGGTGATAACTTCTTTGTGAAGGATCTCAAATCTGGGAGGAACATTTTCCAAGGGCAGAGTAACAACGGATTGTATCCACTTCACTTAGCATCAACAACAACATCATCTTCTACTTCAACAAATTATTCTTTTGCCTTGTCTTCTGTTAAAGTTTCACCACATTTGCTTCACATGCGGCTTAGACACCCATCATTCCAGTCCATGCAGAAGATTGGTAATTTATTTCCAGTTAGTTCAATGTCTGCTTCTAATCCTTTTGTTTGTAGAGATTGTTAGCTAGGAAGAGCTCATAAGCTTCCTTTTTCCCTTTCTAGTTCTGAGTCAAATAAACCACTGCAACTATTGCACATGAATTTGTGGGGACCCTGTCCTGTTACTTCATGTAATGGATTTTCTTACTAATGTAATATCATTGGTGAGTACACCGAGTATTGTTGGGTATTTCCCTTAATAAGAAAATCCGATTTTATCAATATCTTCAGTTCTTTTAAATCATTAGTTGAGAATTATTTTGATTTGCCAATTAAAGTTATTAGAACTGATGGGGAGGAGAATTCATAAATCATGAGCTTAGTTCTTTTCTATCCATTCATGGAGTTCAACATCAATACAGTTGTGCCTATACACCTGAGAAAAATGGTGTTGCTGAGAGTAAACACAAACATCTGATTGGTATTTGCTGAACATTACTGATACAATCTAATCTCCATGATTGCTTCTGGTTTGATGCTCTTCAAATAACAAACTACTTGATTAACGGACGTCCTACTGCTTCCATCTCTGTTAAGTCACCATATGAGAAACTATATGGTAGTGTTCCAAATTATACTTCTTTGAGAGATTTTGCGTGTGCTTTCTATCCTTGGCTTAAGCCATACACTCATTCAAAACTGGAACCTAGAAGCAAATTGTGCATTTTCATTGGGTATTCATTTTCTCAGAAGGGTTATAAATGTCTTGAACCCTGCTATGGCAGAGTGTTTATATCAAGACATGTCACTTTTGATGAAACTCATTTTCCAGCCTTAACTCAGAGGATAACCAAAGTGTCTAATACTTCTTCTCGAGGTTCTCAACTGCACAAGAATTTGGTTATTCTGAGACTACTTCTTCTACATCAAGTTCAGCTCCACTCCACAGCTCATCTGACTCAGTACCTACATCTTCTACTGCAGAAGTTCCTTCTTATACCACTGAAGAATCTGATGTCGTTTCTCCATCCTCACAATCTGCAGAACCCACTATGACTCCAGTCAGCAATGCCCATTCAATGACTACGAGGGGTAAATGAGGTATTTTCAAACCAAGACCACCTGAAGCATTTTTCTATACTAAATATCCAGTTCCTGCTTTTTTACTAGCTTCTACAAAAGATTTTGTTCCAAAATCAGTTGCTCAAGCTAAAAGACATCCCAAATGGCTTAAATCTTTAGTTACAGAATGTATAGCTCTTCAGAATGCTGGTACTTGGTCTCTTGAACCACCACATCCTTCTCAAAACTTAGTTGGATGCAAACGGGTCTTCAAAATCAAACACAATCCAGATGGTACTATTGAAAGATATAAATCCAGACTTGTTGCCAAAGGCTATCATCAACATGAATGTATAGACTATGAAGAAACATTTAGTCCAGTTGCCAAACCAACTACAATTAAACTAGCATTGGCTCTTGCAGTTCACAATAATTATCCTGTGAAACAACTTGATATAAGTAATTCTTTTCTTTATGGTGACCTCAAGGAAGTTGTCTATATGACTCAACCTCCAGGTTTCCAAGATCCTGACAAGCCAGAATATGTATGCATATTACATAAGTAAATTTATGGACTTAAAAAGGCTCATAGGGCCTGGTATGAAAAGACCATGGACTCGCTACTTTCTCTTGGTTTTGAAGCTTCCCAGGCTGATACATCTTTATTCACTTTCAAGCATGGATCCATCATTATCATCATCCTCATATATGTAGATGACATTCTCATCACATGGTCTTCTAGTAAAGCTTGTGATCAGGTTATTTCTCAACTTTCTCAGTCTTTTCCTGTTAAAGACTTAGGTCCTATTCATTACTTCCTAGGCTTAGAAATTAATAGAAATGACACAACTATGCATCTTTCTAAAACAAAATATGTTCTTGATTTCCTGAAAAAGACAAAAATGCTAGATGCAAAACCATGCTCTTCTCCAGCTATTGCAGACTCTAAAATCAGCAAACATGATGGTGATCCTTTAGCTGATGCTACTGATTATAGATCCACTGTGGGTGTTTTACAATATGTCACTTGGACTAGGCCAGAGATCTGTTATGCTGTGAATCAAGTTTGCCAACACATGAGTCATCCTACCACTGTTCTTCTTGTAGCATCTAAGAGGTTCATGAGGTACTTGAAAGGTACTCTAGATTATGGTATTGTACTTCAAAAAGATTTAACAGCTTTATCTTCTTATTCAGACTCCGAATGGGCTGAAAATCCTGATGATAGACATTCTACAAGTGGCTTCTGTGTTTTTTTTGGTGGTATTCATATCTCTTAGTATTCTAAGAAGAAACCCACTGTTGATAGAAGCTCCACTGAAGCAGAGTATCAATCATTAGCACATATTGTTGCCGGGGTTCTCTGGGTTTGTCAACTTCTCAAGGATTTCAATGTTTTTCTATCTAATTCTCCCACTCTTGGTTGTGATAACAAGAACTCCATCTCAGTAGCTTCTAATCCTACTCTTCATGGTTGAATGAAGCATGTTGTCATTGACTTTCATTTTATAAGGGAATTAATTCATTCGAAGGTTATGCACATTCATTATGTCTCCACTGACATTCTTGAAAAAGCGGGGGTCTAACAACCACACCCAATATTTCGCTTAGCAATCTGTATGAACTAACTCCAATATACTTTGAACAGAATCAACTAGACAGTCATACTCAATCTTAAGAAAAGTATATCAAGGAGTTATATCTCAATCTCTCAATTCAATCCGTAATCAAACAAATAATAATTTGCGAACCCGATTGAATATAAGAGAGATAACTTGAACGGTACCAAATACCAATGTTCAAGGATCAATCAATTTCAATCAACAACCAAAGGTTGGATTTACCAATTGATCGATTCAACGCACAACCTGTGATATTTCAATTATATAACAAAATATAATGCGGAAAAGAAATAACACAGATCAGATCACACAACTACAAAAAAAGTAGTATCGGTCTGGCTTCACAATCCCAATGAAGTCTTTAATTCGTTAACCTAGTTTAGAAGAAGAAACCAAAGGTTAATGGAGAATCGACTCTAGATTAGCACAACTAATATCACACAGAATGTGTGGGGATTAGGTTTCCCAGTTGCTAGAGTTCTCCCTTATATACACTTTCAAATCAGGGTTTGCAATCAATGGTAGCTTAGTAACAAAGCATTCAATATTCACCGTTAGATGAAAACCTGATTAGATTCAAGCTAATATTTCTCAACCGTTAGATCAAAAACTTAGCTTGTCACACACAAATGAAATGTCCAATTTTGGGTTTATGAACCGTACCCAAGCATTAATATTTTTTGGTTCAACAAGTCAACCAAATGGTTAGCCATATGATTACTTTCATATCAACCATATTCTTCTTCACCATAACTAGTTCAAATGACTCAAATGAACTATTTAGAGAGTTGTTCAATTGCTTAGATCTTATGTAACTACACAAGACACAATCGAATCAAAATCGGTTTGATTCACTTGAATCGGTTCATGAACTTTATAGTCACGGTTTGCAAAAGCATTCCTTAGTTTAAATAAACATGAGTTCAAGAACAACCGGTTTTAGATATAACCTGCTCAAGTTTGCGGACTGGGTTCGCGGACTTAAGCTCATGGAAGGAGTTCACAAACACCAGCAGAAATTCTCGGGTCGAGAACTTCCGCCAGTTCGCGGACTTAGTTCGCGGACTTGGCTCACGCCACTTCTATTTCTCTTGATCAACAAAGTTCGCAAACTTTGGTTCAAGGAATAAGGACTTATACATATATGTGTTTCCACAACAATGCTTATATCCTACCAATGGTTATGTAATCTAAACTCTCATTTCAATCATTGAAACATTCTCAGAGGACGGATATAGCCGTTATTCACAGACCATTTTTCGTCAGAGCAATTTTCAAAGTGATTGAAACATAACAGGACTTTCGTCACTAGGTAAAGATGAATTCGTCTAAAGCGAAATCTTACCAACACATATTTCGAGAAATAGATAGGCGAGATAAACTCGGCTCGAAATAGCAAATGTGCATCATGAAAGTCTATATATCAAAACGACTTTTGTCTCGAGAGTAGGAGATAGAATAGATAGACTTTTGAGTGACAGATAAGTTCAAGTCTCCACATACCTTTTAATCGATGAAGATCCACCAGTTCCTTGAGTAGTCCTTCGTCTTGTATGATGATTGCCATGGAGTTCTTGAGCTCAACTACACTTTCTATCCTAGTCCGAGACCTTTAGCTATGTAGGCTAGAAATCAAGACTTATAGTTTTGATCACTAACATTGACAAACATGCTTGAGATAGCAACGTATGCGAGTTCGACCGAGCAATGCTCTAACAATCTCCCCCTTTGTCAATTTTAGTGGCAAAACTATTAATACATATGGAATACAAAAAATAAATAAATTAACTTTTGTAGCTCCTATTCCACATGTCTAATATTCAACATTACTCGAAATCTTCGTCACTTCCAAGTACTCCAATGATCCCAAAGGTTGTAAGTTTAGCATCATCGTTGTTGAAAATACGTAGCTATAACAATAAGAAAACAATAGTTTTCAATCATTGTTATATAGTGACATAGTATCATTACACAGCGTCAAAGTTCAATTGTATCACAACAACAATACTATGGTGATATGTATCACTCCCCCTTAGTCAATACTCCATCTCACATGGAAACCACTCCCCCTTACATAATGATCCGAAAACCATATGTATTTGTAGTGTGAACTACATATTAATTCTCCCCCCTTTTTTCAATAAAATTGGCAAAGGTACAAGAACATGATCCTAATGAAATTTCCGAAAGAGACATTTCTTGACCAAAAGAAAGCAAACATATCAACTTGTTCTTTAGATTCAATCATAAAGACGAAGATAAATGCATTCATCAAGGAGTTTATAAAGATACAAGATAACCCCCATAATATTCCACAGCCGCACTCCCCACAAAGATTTGGAAATTGAGCGCAAGTATAAAAAGAACTCTCCCCATAAAATGTCATTCCCAAGGGAACAACAAGAGCGACCTTAATTTCGAAAGAAAAAAAGGATTTCTTTGGACATAACAAATCACATACAAGTATGAATTTGAATCCAAAACATTAAATTAACCACAAGAAGTTCATGATTAATTTAACCAAAAATGCTCAACACAAGTAAACTTATGGAGACTTAAGAACGCTCAATTAGATTAATCACAAGTAAACCCATAATTAATCTAATCGAAATACACAATCAAACTAATCACAAAGTAGTCAATTTAATTGGTCATACTCACATAAGAGAGTCTATGGAGAAATGACTAAGTTAATCATGAAAACAATCAACCCAGTTATGAACGCTCAAACATAAGAAGACTTATGGAGCCATAACTAAATAACCAAACAAGATGATTAATTTAGTTCAAAATGCTCGACATAAAGTACCTTACAGAACAACAACATAGCTAATCAAAAATTATCAACTTGGTTGTTTAATGCTCAACATAAGACACTTTTACGGAGCCTCACAATAATACATAAAATATGGATCAGGGAAGATCAATTACTGCGGAATACACAAGGAATCATTCTATTTTCTATCACTATTTGCATAACGATATTTAATAGACATAATCCTTGCAAACAAAATATTTTAACCTATCTTCCATCAATAATTGACAATATAGGCTTAACTTTTGTATTTGTCAAAAGTCCATTCATTCTTTCATCAATACATGCATATCAATTCATGAACGACTTTACTTTTGACAAGATATGGGATAATCAAGTTCACGGTCGCAAGCACACATATCCCATAAAAATATTGCAATATATAAAACCATAAAGATTAATACTGCAAAAATCATCTTCCAAACAATTTAGAATTTAAACTAATAAATCTAAAAACATGAAGATGAAAGCGTTGGACATAGCTATGTGTAATCACAATAATGGCTATTCCACACTCTAGTTATTCTTCTAACAAAACAATAAAAATAGAAGATTTACTAGATATTAAGACCTTTGAAGAATTCTCTATCGTCCCCGAACTCCTTGTCGTCAACATCCATTGGGAAATAAGGTTCATTAAGGTAGGAGTTTATATCAATAAACCTTCTTGGTTGATGATGTCGAACCAGGGCCTTCTGAATCTCATGAGTCTTATACACAAAAGCCTTTATTTGTTGAATCTCTTTTCGCATCTCTTTCAACACTTCAAGAATATCAGAAAACTTATGAGAGTTTGAAGGAACGGCTCTTGGCTTCCTCACATTTCTTCTTTTTCTTTTCAATGTTGGAGCTAACGGAGATTTTTCTTTTTCCTTCATGATTGATGGCTTAACAATCATATTAACATCCTTTCCATCAGAAGACAGGGCACTTGGAGCTTCCATAGGTGTATGGGTTTGTGAGTGGAAATCACAATATCAACAAGTAGTCTTGAGATAAAAAGGAGTTTCAAGGAAGGAAACAGGAATGTAGGGTTTCGAAACCTTTAAACAGGTTCGTACACGTCCAACTCACAACCCTATAAAGAGTCGAATTGTCGATAATAAACCTCTTTTGTTGATAGACGGGGAAGAACAAAAACTAAGAAAAAGAAAGAAAACTTTTCCTAAAGCCTGAGAGGTACAAAATCTTTGTCTCTTTTGATCATGCACATGAGACAAGATTTCCAAATCAACACAATCAAGTTGTGTTGTGGCGAACAACCATTTGTCCACCTTTTTCCTCTTGAGAGGAATCCTCAGAATTCTGTCTATCAAACCGACTCGACCATAATTTCTTCTCTAAAGGTCTTGGTTTATCCTTGGAAACTAACTTCTTAGACGAAGATAAGATCCTATATACCTCAGCGGTCTTCTGAGCAAGTTTAATCTTCCTTGCTAAATGATTTTCTCTTCGTCGAAGTTTGTTGACGTGCCTCAATTGGTGTTTGTACTTGTAACACTTTGAAAGTTCATGACCCTTTAGAGAACAATACGAACACGTCAAACTAGGATATAAATCATGCTTCTGAGATGTGCATGCAACTAGACACATGGTGGAACCTGAAACATTACAAACAAAGTTTCCAAGAAATGGGTCAATTTTTTCTTCCAGACTAGTTGGATTATCTTCTGAAAGAATATTGAGATTGATGTATGTATTGCTACAGTTATCAAAATCAACATTTTCACCAAGAAGTGCAACAGTTGATTTCTCGTCTTCATTAGAATCATAGCTGTCAGACATTTCATCAAAAGTTACAGCACGACCTTTGTTCCCAGTGTATTTTCTACGATTCGGACACTCGTTTGCAAAATGACCAAATTCTTTACACTTAAAGCACTGAGGCATATCCTCATCATCAGTCTCATCTGTTTCCCTATTTTTAGAAGGAATACGATTATGAGGTTTAACTGACGCTTTAGGTTTATCTCTGGAGAACCGTTTACTTCTCTTCAACAGAAGATCTCTAAACTGTCTTGTGATCATCGAGACTGACTTGTCAAGATCTTCATCTGATGAATCTGTCTCAGAATGATCATCTTCAGAGATATACACTTTTTTACTCTTATAAAGTAATTTAGTGTCCTTTTGTGCTTTGAACTCAACATCCTTGGTTTTGGATGAATGTTCGTGATCAAATATCTTAAGCTTCCCAACCGGCGTATTTCTGGAGAGATTATCAAGGTTATTTCCCTCAACGATGGCATGCTTCTTAGAATCGTATCTAGATGGCAGCGATCTGAGAATTTTCATCACAATGTCCTTTTCAGGAATAGTCTTACCCAATGCAAAAGATGCATTAACAATTTCAGACACTTTGTGATTGAACTCATCAAATGTTTCTTCATCTGCCATACAAAGGTTTTCCCAATCGAAATTAAGGTTTTGAAGCCTAGCTTCCTTTTCATTGGAGTTACCTTCGAATATAGTTTTCAAGATATCCCAAGCTTCTTGCGACTTAGTGCAATTAGTCACATGGTGCTGAAGATTTGGGGTAATGGCATGTATGATCGCATTTAAACCGTCGGAGTTTTCCTTTGCAGCAAGTATTTCAGCAGGGCTGTATTCACCAATAGGTTTGGGAACGTTTACATCTCCAACTGCCACAACGGGAGGATCATAGCCATTAACAACATATACCCATGATTGAAAATCACGCGCTTGAAGAAAAGCTCACATAGCAATTTTCCACCATAAGTAATTTGAGCCATCGAAGACTGGTGGTACGTTAATTGAGATAACACCTCTGTCCATAGAGTCAGATTGCTACAAACACAGACTTGTAAGGTCTTGAACATGTTTGCCTGCTCTGATACCAATTGAAAAAGTGGGGGTCTAACAACCACACCAAATATTTCGCTTAGCAATCTGTATGGACAAACTCGAATATACTTACTAGAGAATCAACTAGACAGTCAAAATCAATCTAGATGAAAAGTATATCAACGAGTTTATATCTCAATTTGATCTTTACTCAAGCAAATAGAAATCTGCGAGTCTTTATCAAAGAGAGATAACTTGGATGGTACCAAAGACCAATATCCAAGTGTTAATCAATTTAAATCAACAACCAAAAGGTCGGATATTCTAATTAATTGAACTAACGCACAACCTGTATTATTTCAATTATAAAGATAAAACAATATAATGCGGAAACTAAAATAACACCGACACCAGAAATTTTGTTAACGAGGAAACCACAAATGCAGAAAAACCCCGGGACCTAGTTCAGATTGAACGCACACTATATTAAGACGCTACAGACACTAGCCTACTCCAAACTAACTTAGGTCTGGACTGTAGTTGAACCCCAATAAATCTCACACTGATCCAAGGTACAATTATGCTCCTACACCTCTAATCCCAGCATGATACTGCGAACTTGATTCCCTTAGCTGATCTCACCCACAACTAAGAGTTGCTACGACCCAAAGTCAAAGACTTTAATAAACAAATCTGTATCAGACAGAAAAGTCTACGGTTATAGATAAATCCGTCTCCCACAAATATACCTACGATTTTTGTTCCGTCTTTTGATAAATCAAGGTGAACAGGAACCAATCAATAATACCAGACTTATATTCCCGAAGAATAACTTAGTATTATCAATTACTTCACAATAATCTTAATCGACGCAGCGAAAAAAGATACTGCGGAATCATAAACGATGAGACGAAGTTTGTTTGTGATTACTTTTCTATCTTGCCTATCGGAGATATAAAATCCCGAGCCAATTATTAATCGTACTCGTAACGATAGAAGATGCAAGATCAGATCACACAACTACAAGAAAAGTAGTATCGGTCTGGCTTCACAATCCCGATGAAGTCTTTACGTCGTTAACCTGGTTTAGAAAAAGAAACCAAAGGTTAAAGGAGAATCGACTCTAGCTTAGCAAAACTAGTATCACACAGAATGTGTGGGGATTAGGTTTCCCAGTTTCTAGAGTTCTCCCTTATATACACTTTCAAATCAGGGTTGCAATCAATGTTAGCTTAGTAACAGAGCATTCAATATTCACCGTTAGATGAAAACCTGATTATATTCAAGCTAATATCTCTCAACCGTTAGATCGAAGACTTAGCTTGTCACACACAAATGAAATGTCCAATTTTGGGTTTATGAACCGTACCCAAACATTAACATTTGTTGGTTAAACAAGTCAACCAAATGGTTAGCCATATGATTACTTTCATATCAACCATATTCTTCTTCTTCACCATAACTAGTTCAAATGACTCAAATGAACTAGTTAGAGAGTTTTTCAATTGCTTATATCTTATGTAACTACACAAGACACAATCAAATCAAAATCGGTTTGATTCACTTGAATCGGTTCATGAACTTTATAGCCACGGTTGGTAAAAGCATTCCTTAGTTTAAATACACATGAGTTCAAGAACAACTGGTTTTAGATATAACCTGCTCAAGTTCGCGGACTGGGTTCGCGGACTTAAGCTCATGGAAGGAGTTCACAAACACCAGCAGAAATTCTCGGGTCGAGAACTTCCGCATGTTCGCGGACTTAGTTCGCAGACTTGGCTCACGCCACTTCCATTTCTCTTGATCAACAAAGTTCGCAAACTTTGGTTCAAGGAATAAGGACTTATACATATATGTGTTTCCACAACAATGCTTATATCCTACCAATGGTTATGTAATCTAAACTCTCATTCAATCATTGAAACATTCTCAGAGGACGGATATAGCCGCTATTCACATACCATTTTTCGTCAGAGCAATTTTTAAAGTGATTGAAACATAACAGGACTTTCGTCACTAGGTAAAGATGAATTCGGCTAAAGCGAAAGCTTACGAACACATATTTCGAGAAATAGATAGGCGAGATAAACTCGGCTCGAAATAGCAAATGTGCATAATGAAAGTCTATATATCAAAACGACTTTTGTCTCAAGAGTAGGAGATAGAATAGATAGACTTTTGAGTGACAGATAAGTTCAAGTCTCCACATACCTTTTAGTCGATGAAGATCCACCAGTTCCTTGAGTAGTCCTTCATCTTGTATGATTATTTCCATGGAGTTCTTGAGCTCAACTACACTTTTTTATCCTAGTCCGAGACCTTTAGCTATGTAGGCTAGAAATCAAGACTTATAGATTTGATCACTAACATTGGCAAACATGCTTGAGATAGCAACGCATGCGAGTTCGACCGATCAATGCTCTAACACTATCTTCCATCAATAATTGCATAATGACATAATAGGCTTAACTTTTGTTTGTCAAAAGTTCATTCAATCTTTTATCAATACTTGCATACCCGACATATGAAGGACTTAAATTTTGACAACGTATGGGACAATCAAAGTTCACGGACGCAAACACACATATCCCATAACAAGTTGCAATATATAAAACCATAAAGATTAATACTGCAAAATCATCTTCCAAATAAACTTTAGAATTTAAATAAATAAATCTAAAAACATTGCAAGATGAAAATCGTTTGAAATAGCTACGTGTACTCACAATAATGGCTATTCCAAACCCTAGTTATCCTTCTTAAACCTGGCTGAATTGGGGCCTATGCCACTTAATTGGGGCCTATAGCTACATGAAAAAATAGGGTCATTAAAAAGTAATTCATAGCAACCCCTTAACCAACTATTTTCTTAATGGATAATTTACCCCTGATTAATTAGTGTTAATTCGGGTGATTAGTGGTAAAATATAGTGTTAGATGTGAAATTAACTTGTGTTAATTAATCATCTGAACATGAAAAAATTTGAAAATTTGAAATTTTTTGAAGAACACCAACTCAGAATCGGTATATGTTATCAAAAACGTATACCGATTGTAACCTCAAAAACATACAGAGATTTTTTGAAACTAGCTTCTACCCAGAATCGGTTTATATGGACATGAAAATCAATCGATTATCCATAATCGGTTTATATTGGCATGAATGTAAACAGATTGTGGGTAAATTTTCTCTTTTTTATCTGTGAATTATGTGTTGTTAAACATCAAATAAAATTAAAATTCATTATATACCCGAGTTAATGAAATGAAATCGAGTATGACTTCATACTCATTTTATGATCGAGTATTAACTGAAAAAAAATGGGTTAACCAGAATCGGTTTACATGATATATATGTAAAAATCGATTCCTGACATTGCACAACAGGAATCGGTTTATAAGAATGCTCATGTAATCCGATTCTAACAAAAAAAAGATACAGAAAAATTGAGAACAACAATCGGTTTACTCGACACACATGTAAAATCTGATTCTAACATTATACATCAACAATCGGTTTTTATAAGTGTTAATGTAATCCGATTCTGGTTCAAATTTCTCGAACCAGAAAACATATCAAGGACAATCGACCTTTGTGGGCATGAACATAAACCGTTTCTATTTGCAATCGGATCACATATACATTAACGTTAACCGATTCTGATAAACCAGGAAAAATTTGATTTCAAAATTTTCAATTTTTGAGCAATTTTATGTAACTAAAACCTAGTTTATAGGATTGGGTTGAGAAGAAAAGAAGCAGAATCAGTTGAAGTGGAGATGGAAATGAATTTGATTTTGATTTTAGTTTTTAATTTTATGATTTTAGTTTTATGATTTTGATTTTAGTTTTTAAATTTTATGATTTTAGTTTTATGAATTTGATTTTAGTTTTTAATTTTATGATTAGGATTTGATGGGGAAAAATTAGTAGTATTAATATTTAATAGAGGATAAAATGGTAGTTTCATCAAACTTAGACACCCCTTATCATTATTTATGGGGTGGATGAAACAAACCATAGGCCCCAATTAAGTGGCATAGGCCCCAATTTAGCAGGGTTCTTAAAACATAAGAATAAATTCTCATAAGAAGTTTCCTAGACAAAATATGACAACTCTTTAGAGAACATAATTCGAAAAACATCAGACATGGCCAGCAACCAGAGAGCGAACATAGACGAGTTCATCAGTTGCTTTCTTCAGTTTGTTTTTCAGAAATTCAAGATTCTTTGTTGCAATTCCAAGTTGTTCACCTACGACCTCAAAATCTCGAAGAAGATTTCCTACCAGTTGTGATGCCATCTGAACTGGTAGTTTGTTTTCATGATCAACAACATGATAACAGGTTATGAAAACAGGGTTCTTGTGAAACTCGATATCCTTGCCCTTCTCAATTTCGTCTTCCTTGCTGCATACATCCATTGTGCACACACACAAAAAATTCAGGGGAACTTTTTGACGTTACAGAACGTGTATGTATCAAAAAAGAGCATGATACATATATATATATATATATATATATGATTGTTTCATAGGAAACCCTAGGTTTACTCGTATATGTTCCGCACGGGTCAGGTGTACGTGCACTTATGGTTACAAACTTGGTGCAAGACCAAGAGAGTAATGAAGCCAAATTTAGAAGTAGTCTTGATAAAACTCAAAGACACATTCTAAACAAATTGACGACAACCTTAGTTCAAAAGAATATAAGATAATTGTTGATGAACAACAACTAATTGGTCAATAGGAAGAAGACAAAAATCCTTCAAGGCAATCAACAAAGAATTATTCTCAAGAGTGAAAGATAAAAAATATTACACCATGTAATGTACTGGAGCAAGGCTCAATAGTTTTATGATCATCATTACGTAAAGGGAAAAGGTAAGGAAAAGAATAATATAACGACGACTACTTTCTCAAGACAAAATATCTTCTTGAGAATTATGAGCATCCTCCCATAGTTACAAGGAGGATGCTACGTTGAGCAGTCAAGTTGTATTTTGATGAGCATTTTGCTCATCAAGAATATTGACTTCTTCTCTCTTTCCTTCATGAAGATTTTAAGAAAAATCAATAGGGTTAGTCGAAAGAGATTTAAACAGAGGAGAACAAGGGATACCTGAAACTGCTGCTTTCCTTGCCTTCTGAATGCTCCGTTTGAGTCTGTTTATACTTGTCTTGAGCTCCAAGACTCGATTATTGATATGAATGAAGTCTGGAACAGACACCTTGGATTCAAGGCTTTCTTCAGAGAGAGAAAAGGAGTTTGAACCTTTTTTCTTCCTCCTATGACTTTTTCTCTCCTCAGAGTAATTTAAAGAGTCAGTTGTCCATCCGACGTTCGTTCTTCTACAATTGTAGGCGTTTTCATAATCAAGAATTGGCTCATCACAACATTTTTCTTGATTGCAGACAATGCCTTTTACTCCAGCTAGATGAGAGACAGGTTTAATTACTTCTTTAGACATCCATACAAGAATGTTATGAAGTTTTTCATTCCTCAGTCGGAAACGACATCTCGTTTAAAGGTGTCCTTTGTTTTCGCAATAATAGCAGTTAAAGGAATTGTTCTTAACTATTCTCATGTGAGTTGATTTCGAAGGTGGACAATCCTTGTTCCTAGGAACATCAGCTGCTAAACAAGGTTTTTTCACATGGAGACTTGTCATTAGCACGAACAAAATTGATCTTACTAGTACTTGGAGCGTCTATTCCTTTATATCTCATACCATATGTATCATGGTGTTCTTTATATGCTCCCAGCATAGAAGATAATTTTGTAGAGCTAGAATTGAATCTTTTTAGTTTCTCTTCCAGTGAATTTACCTTATCAAGAGCACCAACAAGATCAGTCTCCAAAAGTTTTTCTTTGGCGAGAAGACTGATTTCTCTGTCATTAAAACCTTTTTTTGGAGAGTCGTATCTTGCTTCAGATTCTGCAAGTCTTTATTTCAACACAAAGAGGTTTCGAAGAAGATTATCACATTCGGATCTTTTTGAGCGTACATCTTCTTCTCGATCTTTAACGGTAGATTGTAAGAGTTTGTAACCATAATCATAACCTTTAGAGAGTTTTCTCAGTTTTCTGTTTTCTTGACAGAGAGGTGCCAGATATTTACCCACGCAAGTTGTTGAATTCTTTTCTTTTAAAACATGGTCAAAGAGATTGATATATTGAGAGACTTCCTCATCAATACTTTGTCCTTCTTCTGAATCACTCTCATCTAAAAGATCATCCAACTGTTCATCAAGACATTTTTCCCAGTTGAATGCAGCTTCAGTTAAAGGAGCGGACAAGGGAGACTTCTCAGAAGTCTCAAGATTTTGATCCAAATCAGAGTGACTCTGAACTAGTGTTGCGTTATCAGAGATAGCATTTCTGTCCATAGAGTCAGATCGCCACAAACACAGACTTATGAGGTATTAAACGTGTTTGCCTGCTCTGATACCAATTAAAAAAGCGGGGGTCTAACAACCTCACCTAATATTTCACTTAGAAATCTATATGGACTAACTCCAATATACTTTCAAGAGAATCAACTATACAGTCAGACTCAATCTTAAGAAAAGTAGATCAAAGAGTTATATCTCAATCTCTCAATTCAATCCGTAATCAAACAAATAATAATTTGCGAACCCGATTGAATATAAGAGAGATAACTTGAACGGTACCAAATACCAATGTTCAAGGATCAATCAATTTCAATCAACAACCAAAGGTTGGATTTACCAATTGATCGATTCAACGCACAACTTGTGATATTTCAATTATATAACAAAATATAATGCGGAAAAGAAATAATACGGAAACTAGAAGTTTTGTTAATGAGGAAACCGCAGATGCAGAAAAACCCCGGAACCTAGTCCAAATTTGAACACCACACTGTATTAAGCCACTACAGACAACAGCCTGCTACAAAGCTAACTTTGGTCTGGACTTTAGTTGAACCCTAATCAATCTCACACTGATTCAAGGTACAGTTGCGCTCCTTATGTCTCTGTTCTCAGCAGGATACTACGCACTTGATTCCCTTAGATGATCTCACCCACAACTAAGAGTTGCTACGAACCAAAGTCGAAGACTTGATAAACAAATCTGTATCACACAGAAAAGTCTATTGAATAGATAAATCTGTCTCCCGTAGATATACCACGAGTTTTTGTTTCGTCTTTTGATAAATCAAGGTGAACAGGAACCAATTGATAACCCAGACTTATATTCTCGAAGAACAACCTAGAATTATCAATCACCTCACAATAATCTTAATCGATTAAAGAAACAAGATATTATGGAATCACAAACGATGAGATAAAGGTGTTTGTGACTACTTTTCTATCTTGCCCATCAGAGATATAAATCACAAGCCAATCTTACGATTGTACTCACACACGATAGAAACATCAAGATCAGATCACGCAACTACAGAGAAAATAGTTGGGTCTGGCTTCACAATCCCAATGAAGTCTTTAAGTCGTTAACCTACTGTAGATGGTGGATTTTCGACAAAGGGTAGAATTATAAAACTATATTCCAGATTCGGCACCCGGATGAGTATTGAGACTCATGTCTCTAATTAAAGCATGAAAGCTCATGTCATAAATCTCTGACCGAGAAGGATGTCTCTCAGAGTACGTGTAGATGTGTAGTCTCTCAGCTGAGGCCACGACACATCTCATGAATACTGAGAAATTTCAGTAATTACTCCGGATCCGGCAACCGGATGAGTATCGAGACTCATGTCTCTGTGCATGAAAGCTCATGCAACCTATGATGGAGAAAGTCTCTCAGAGAAGATGTAGATGTGTAGTCTCTCAGCTGAGGCCACGACACATCTCAACTGTATAGAATCGAAATATTGGGCGGCTCCTAGACAGCATGTCTGCTAGTATAGAGCGACAACTTCATCGGGATGTAACCAAATTTTCCCCGACTATGCAAGAGGAATATGACACTCCATCAAGTTCATATTTCTCAACCCTCAGATAATTAATACTCCTAGACAGGAAGCCCTTCTAGTATAGAGCCAGCGATTAATTATCTTAAATTGTCTGAATATCCAGCAATATTCTACGAGCCATCGCCTGAATATCCAGCAATATTCTACGAGTCGTCAATCAATCGCCTGAATATCCAGCAATATTCTACGATTCCTCGTTATATTTCGTTACTTCAATTTGTGGTTTTCCCAGCAGAATTTCACAGGTTAGTAATAAATATTCAACGAAACAGGCATCTGGGCATCGAATAAGCCCTGACAAATGGTGCAAGTGTAATTAGCAGATAATACACAGACCAGCATTCTGAATGCACGAACGAGCATTTTAAAAATACGACCGAACGAGGAACCTATGCAAAATAGGAAGGGAAAATAATAATAAAATATTAAACAAAAGCGCCAGGGGACTAGGTTCACCAGCCGGCCAGTCATGCAGTGACTAGTCCCGCGCCCAATTTTATATTTTACCATATTTTTACTATTTTCACGATCTCATGAAAATCCTCTCGTTCGAGCAAATTTCCTTTATTTCAAAGAAATTATCTAAATCACATGATTTTATCAAAAAATAATAAAATTAGGGAAAGGTGTCGCGGGACCGAGCACCATCCGACCATGTCTTGGACGTGGCCGGTCCCACACCTCACGTCTCCATTATTTTATTATTTCTCTCAAATTATGAAAATTCCTTGATTTTATGAATTTTCCATAAAATCATGAAGATTACCTAATTTCGTGTATTTTTATCTAAATCACATGATTTTATCAAAAAATAATAAAATTAGGGAAAGGTGTCGCGGGTCCGCCGGCCGTCCGGTCATGCCTTGGCCGTGGCCGGTCCCACACCTCACATCCCATTATTTTGTTATTCCTTCTCAAATTATGAAAATTCCTTGATTTTAGGAATTTTCCCTAAAATTAGCTAATTTCATGTATTTTCTCTAAAATCATGGAAAATATTAAAAAATTAGGAAAACTTGTGGGACCGGGCTCTAGCCGGTCGGCCATGCCCTAGCCGGTCCCACATGCCCATTATATTATTATTATTTGGTGTTTGGTTTCCTGATTTCATGAAAACTCCCTGATTTCAACAAAATATCTTGGTTTTCAACAAATCCCTTTGATTTTATGAAAAATTATCTAAAATCATCAAAATTACATAAAATTGGGAAGAGTTCCTTGGGGCCCGCGCCCATTGGCCGGCCGGCCATGCCACGGCCATTGCCGGTCCCACACTCCCATTCCCTATTTTATATTTTAATTTATGTCTCTCATCTCATGGAAGTTCCCTAATTTCGCCAAACTCTCCAGTTTCATGGAATTTCCCTAAAATCAGAGAAAAATACATAAAATCACATAAAACTGGGAAAAGCATGTGGGACCGCGTGTCAGCCGTCCGGCCATGCCCTAGCCGTGGCCGGTCCCACACCTTGTGATTCCTTGTTTATTTATTATTTTCATTATCTCATGTATTTTTGCCGGTTTCAGCAAAACTATGGATTTTGCATATTTTCTCCAAATGTTCCTCAAACGTGCATCAGAAAATATCAAAATTCTCAGGACTGAAGCATGTACAATATGGTGACACGGGCACATCCCCTTGACCGACCAAGGGTGACCCTGAGGCTTGAAAACAGCTGGTCCCGCATGTTTTAATGATTTTACCTAATTTGCTCAGTTGCTCATATTAGGTTTGAACTCTTTCCAAACAATTGGAAGTTCGCTCAAACGACCATCTACTGGTCCCACGACCATCAAGGCCGGTCTCATGACCTCTTGGTCGGCCCCTCATATTTTCTACATCAGGTTTTATGATTTGTTGCTCACACGAGCATTATTTCAGTAAATGATTAAACCAGTATTTAATCATTCTTTCACCAACTGGTCCTCAAGAGACTTTGGTATTTTTTGCTCATTCGAGCATCTGGGCGTTATATGGTGAACCCGTCGTCCCATGTAGCCGATCCCATGTTGATTTGCAATAAATCATCATTTCGGTAAAATTAGGGTTTTGAATCCAGAGCTCTGCAGAAACGTGATTCTGTGCAGATTCGAATACTCTGATAATTTTATGTTGATTCCATGATTTATATTCATATTTATTTTGCTCGACCCAGCAGTCAGTAACTTAAATTAATATGTTATTTGGTCCAGCTACCAACAATTCATCAAAAGAACAATATCTGCTCGAACGAGCAATATTCGCTCGAACCGGAAATATTTATTCAATTAGCAATATTCGCTCAGACTAGCAATATTTGCTCAAATCAAAGAATATTGGTTCAACTACTAATATTCAACAATTTAGCAACACAGTTTTGCTTGTCTTAGGTTATAATGATACCTCGTCTCAGCAGACACATTAAATTCATGAGTTTCGAAACATTTGCTAATCATGTTCAACTCAGCGCTACATGGACTCATCATCCCATAAAGTCAGCAACTGACTCCACAATCACGAGATTTCAATCGTGTCACATGGGGGGATATTAACTAGGGTTTTGGTCTAGCGGTCTACGGCTCGTATGTTCACCCACGACGAGAATGTGAGCAAGTCGTGCAATCAGTTGGAAGAGTCAACAAAGTAGTGGGTGGAAAGTTAAACAAGTCTCCTCACGATGAGTAATTGGTTTTAACACGATTTCCCCATTTCCCACTCTATGATTCCAGCAACTGTCACACTTCATGGGATCATTGTGTTTTCAACTCCGGCATTATAAAATGTCTCTGAATCCTGATTGAAGAACAGAGGTTTTTCGAACAATTGAACAACATTCGCCAAAATGAGCAATTTCTCATCAAAGTTCATACAGAAAATCTTTCGTCTTCACGAACTCACATAAATTACTCTCAATTGAGCAAAATTCAATCATTCAGAGAATTATCACGCTGAATTCACAACACACCTACAATCTCAGATCACCATTAATCTCACGCATTTCTCAGCTTCCCTCCTACAGATCAACCCATCCTCTCTTGTGACATAAATTGACTCTGGAACGACCATTGTTCTTGGTTTAGGCCGGGGTCTTACAGATTGATCTCTCAAACTTAAAGCACTCCCTTTTTGCAGTGCATCTGTGTGAGGTTCAACATTTCGCTCGGTTCAAGGAGTCTCCACACGGTCGACTCTTCAATTCCGTAAAAACCAGCAAATCGTTCTTCCCCACTCACAGATTGGCAACCACAGTGGGAGGTTAATCTCTCGATTGCAATCTCACGATTTCACAAGATGGCTGGTCTTAGGTCTGGGTTAGTTACAGGTTCCAACACAAACGACGCTAGCACTAGCAACAACAACAATGACAATCAAAATATCCCGGAAACGATTCCGGCCTCCAACACTGATGGTGGTGACATTACTCCTCCTCACGCTGAATGTCATCCCCTGTTCGGTCGACACCCTGAAGAAGTCAGAGGAAATCCACCACCTACCATTGCTGATCTTATCAAAGTGCAGGAGACTCTCGCAAAGAATCAGACTGACATGGCTGCTACACAGAAGGAGCTGTGTAATTATCTCAAAACTCTTACTGATAAGATGACAGAGAAGACTCAAGAAAAGGTAAAAGAGAAGGAAAAATCCTCGGATGCTGCTGATCCTGAAGTAATCCCGATCCATACAGTGGATGATTATGAAACTGGCAAAGTTGCAGATTCGTCAGCAAAGGAACCATCAAATTTCATTACTCGGGAAGACTGGAGCGCCTTCTGGAGAACCGTGGAAAAGACAAGACATCACATGTCCATCGTCACCAACCTCCTTACCCTTCCGCTACGCAGAGGATTCCCCTTCCAAAAGGTTACATTTCTCCAACTTTTACTCTGTATGACGGAATTGGCAATGCTCGAGAACATGTCTCTCGTTTCCTCGAAGCCTTGGGAGAGCATGAACATAACCATGTTGTTCGCCTCAAGGAGTTTTCAAAATCCTTGAAAGGCAGAGCATACACATGGTACAACAACATCGCACCGGGGACTATCAACAATTGGGGAGAAATGATCAACGCCTTCTACATGAAGTACTTTTTCATGTCAGGGAAAGTCACTCTCTCTGATCTTGGAAGAATGTTCCAGAGGGTCAGTGAAAATCCCAATGATTACGTGAAAAGATTCAGAGTCCAGGCCCTGGACTGTCATGACCCAAATGTCACAGAGCAGCAGCTGGTAGATTTGTGTATCAATGGCATGCTCCCGGTTTACAGAGCTCTATTGGAGAATCTTCGATTCCAGACTTTCTCAGAGATTCACGAAGCCGCGAAGAGATCAGCAACCACTACACCTGCCCTGTTAGAAAGAGCAAAGTCCACAAAGACTGAGGAATCACGTGACACTCGAAGAAGCAGACGCCTGATCAACAAGCAATACAACCTGCATCCCTCTTCAAACGCTGCTGAAGGGAGCAAACACAAGGAAGAATCCCCGAAAAAGCATACTGCAGCTCCTCCAAAGATGCAAAAGAAGGACAAGCCAGAGACACGGGCTCCTGGCCACCGCACAGAATCTCTTGATGATGCACCTGATTTTCCTCTCCCCATTGGAGAAGTGCTCGAATTATTAGACACCTGGATCCAAGATGGTGCAATCAAATTGCCATATGCCAGGAGAGACCCAACTGAGGAAGACATGGAAAATCCTCGTTACTGCCGATTCCACTGGTTCGTCAATCACCCCACAAGTAGCTTCAAAGTATTGAAACGCATATTCATAGAAAAAGTTGAGTCAGGAGAACTTAACCTTGGAGCCGAAGGAGTACACATAGATCCTCTTCCTGTCAGGACTTTCTCCATTTATGAAGCACCAGTCAAGGAAGCGGTTCAGTCATTGATAGAGCATGTCTGTGAATTGCTCTATCTGTCAAAAGCACAAAGGGGAGACATGTTCACAGCTTTGAACCACATAGTGACTGGGAAACACCTATTGATTCCAGAAGTACCTCCTGAACCTTCAGCCACCGAAAAAGAAATGTATGACTGGGGACTGCTCACCACCGTGCATATTAAAGGAAATGAATTCAAAAGAGCATTCGTTGATGTAGGCACCTCCGTCAACATCATCCCTTTGAAAACTCTCAGATCTGCTGGTATTACTCGACAAGAGGCTACTCATGCTCCCATAGCAATCAGGGACCACGAAGGAATCTTCAGAGATGCATACAGCTTCGTCATTCTCAAAGTCACAGAGAATTTGGTCTGCACTGAGACCAAGTTTTACATAATTCGAGAAGATCCTGGAGATGACATGATTCTTGGAAGAACTTGGATTCATGCTGGAAGGGTAATTTCAAAGCTTTCAACACGCTCTGTCATTGACAAAGACTCCAAGATGGAAGAGGAAACAGAGGACACCCCACCGTTCGAGCATCTGGAGGAAGTAAAAACCTTGATGGGACTTACGCAAGAACCTGGGGAAAATCCACATACCTTTGTCAAAAGGTTTCGAGCTCAGGCAAGTCTTATTCATTTTCGTGCTCCAATATTACCAATGTTCAAATATGATGCTTTGATTCAAGGACTTCTCCCTACAAACGATTTAGAAATTACCAAAAATTATGAATGGACAACTTCACCTGCCAATATTATACCCAATGGTTGGGTTCAGAGATTCTCCAAGTCGGTCATTCTATCAAGAGGTTTATTGCTGAAGACCTGGCTAAGCATGACAGACAGTATGCTAGGTACTCTCCTCTACATGAGTGCCCATACGTGCCACAACCATGGAATCAACAAAAGATATTCAAGGCGCGAACTACTAAGCCGAACAAATTCGAGGAAGGGAATTTGGTTCTCAAGGCGGCTAAACGAGATCTCCACTCCGCAAGAAGATCCAATTGGGAAGGACCATTTATGGTTGCTAAGTCCATATCTGGAGGATACTATAAATTGGTCAACACAGATGGAAGAACCCTGCCAGTAATTCACGAGAATTGGCTTAAGGCGTTTGTCTGAAATTATTGGGTATTTGAGATACTGAGCGTTTGAGCACTCATGATGTCTGGATTTGGCATTTAGGATTTTCTTTCATTGTATTTCAATTCCTCCAAAACGTTTGCAATACTTGCAATCAGTATTTGAATTCAACAATTTATCAAAAATTCAGTTCACTTTACTTAAAGGAAAATCTCAATCAAATCCAAAAGAAAATCCTTAACCACCTAGGAATCCAAAACCAGCAAATACCAAAACCCAAATGAAAACCACACATCTCTCAGAAGTTTAGAAATTCATGGAATTATGGAAAGGAAACTAAAGAAAACCATCGAAGAAATATTTCTGCTCCTCTGCCTCCTCCAAGACTTTCAGAGCCGCCTTTTCCACCTCCAGCTTCCTGGTTAGATCAGCAACTTCATTCATCTTCTTCAACATGGAATCACTGGTAGGGAAGGGAACATCGCCCTTTACTTCTTTCCTGATAACTACATGTATTTGACGGAGCCACTTCAGATTGAAGCCAAGATCTTCAGCATTCTTCAAGTTGTATTCCCAATCAAAGAGTACATCTTGAGTAACATCATTTCTGGCAGCAATCCGGATATCATCTATGACACGCAAGATAGCCTCCACTTGTTTCGTCAGAAAATAACTGCGTTTTGGATCCCGAGTGACAACAATGTGTCCATACATTTCTCACAGTTCCTTGTACATTGCAGCATATCCGATAGGAACGCTAAATCCTCCAACAAGCTGGTGATACGGGAGTAACTCACCAAATTGAGGATCAAAGGAAATCCTTGCAGTCGGATACTCATGCACTATCATCTGGTTCTCAACTACTGGAGCAGCATCGGTGATCATAGAGACAATTTCAGAAGAAGTAGCTTCCGCTATTTCGGGTTCGGGTTCCACCGTCTGAGGCACAATTAGAGTTTCTTCTACCTTCACGGAATCAACGACCAGCGCTTCATCATCTTGAGGCACAGATATGGAAGTCTTGTCACCGACAACTCCTGGGTTGCCCAAACCATCATTACTGGATTCATAATTCCCAACTTCGTTATTCGGCACCTAATGTGAAGATTACATGGGATTAGAATGATTCAAGGATGGAAATCCAATACGATTATAAAATTAATAAAGTAAGTGAACTAACATCATCTAAGTTCCTTATCAGGCATCTATGACGTGTACAAGTAGCATCAAAGTCATGATACACGTTTTCAAAGAAACTCAGCTGAAGAAATTTTACACTTCCCTGTGTTCAATGACGAACTGGGATCAATTGGTATGTAGTCTAGGGTTGGGTCATATACCATTCTATGCGTATGGAAGTCCTCTACAACATGTCAAAATTTCATGGCAATTGGGAGAACGAGCTAGGCGCTGTGGTCAAAACATCGTGCAACATGCAATCTGAAAAAAGTTCTGAAAGTCTCCTGGAACTTTACTATTTCGTCTTTTTCAGGCCCTAAACGTGCTCAAAACTTAAGAAACTTCTTCGATAAAACTTGGAAATTTCCTGGGATTGAGGATACATATGCAGATATTGAAAATCCGACTCCAGATGAAGATTTTACGGCGTTTTTGGTAAAAAAACTGGCTTCTGAATTTTCTGACGACGAGATTCGCCCAAGTTTTTCATATATACACATAGATTCTCATTCATTCATTCACAAATCAGCACTTTCATACTTATATGAAGAGGGTACAGGGTATATACTTACTTTGGAGGTCTCCGAAGTACTCGAGGAATTATGATCGTCCGTATTAACGACAAGGGGTTCACTACTTCTATTTGGCTCCGAATCTTTGGAAGCGCCTTCATCTATATTCTCAGAGGAAGGTCGAACATCAGCACTTTCCGCCTCCATGATGACATCCTCCTGGACATATTATCAAGTAGTTAGCATTTTCACATGAAACATTTATGTCTGATGGTAAAGGAAATTACTCACGACGACTTCTTCTTCAACGTTCAAATCAGAAGTCGTCTGCCCAGCAGCAGAGAATCGAAGACCGTCAATACTAGACGGAGCAAAGTCCTGTGACCAAATAACAAATATTGGTTTTGAGATCCTGATAATACGGATGGAAGAAGTCACAGCGGAAAAATATCAACAACTCACCAAAAAGGCGACTGGGGACTTTATGGTGTTGAGAAACAACTTGCAATTCTTGCTCCTGCCTTCTCCACCGTGGGAAATTGCCTCCGCCTCTGAGAAATTCACTTCAATTCGAGGTCTCACATCACGACCCTCCTGCAAAAGAAATTGATGTGATAATTAAAGACGATTATACGAGTTGTATGAGGAATATGCAAAAGAATACATACTGGTGAACCTCCTGGAGATGTCTTTCGCTTGTCACCACCAGAAATATTCCTTAGTCTGGGACGAGAGGAACTCATCTCAGAAGAAGGAGGATCTTTCACTAAAGGTTGGACGGACGTCACATAATCATTAAGACGCTCAAGCTGCTGATCCCAGAATTCCATGTAGCCTGGAGTCACATACGTAGTTCGATCAACACAAGGGAACCAATAAGAGCTCTCTTCATCATGTGTGTGATCTAAGAAAGTCTTAAGTTGTTCCACTGGTGATATTATCCTTCTGAAGGTTGGAACACATTGGTCCATACCCATCTGACGGGCGGCTCTGTCAATATTATACTCCTCCACCGAAAAATCTCCATACGTTGCTGATATTATGTGACCGGGAGTACAACTCAGCATGAAAGATCTTTCGCCATCACTCAAATCAGCACAGGATTTCAAATACTTACTTTCTCCAGCATTGAAAGTCTTTAATTGATAAACGTGAGGAGGAACCACCACCCAAGGACGGAAGTTGAACTCAGACTCGTCATCTAATACGTCGATGAAGCGTGTCTTGGACTGAATTTTCTTCGTAGACCAGCGCATAATCCTAGCGTTGTCTTTCTCATGGAAGATATGTCGAGCATCAGCAGATTTCAGACTTTGTAAGACACTACGGGGAATGGGTGCATAGTTTCCAAAACTCTCCCACATCAGAGCTTGGAGGAACATCGTATTGGCGTAGCATTAAATATTCATGAAGCCGTTTGAAACACTGGAGTCTACGACTAAAGAGTCCAGGTTAGAATATAAAGAACCCAAGAATAAGCTACCCAGTGGAAGTTTTTCACCTTGAGCCAATTTAATAGCGAAAGGAATTACAAACGGCTTCAACAAGGTACCAGCATCTTCAAACACATCTCTGGACAGCCATAAGCACAAGAAAGCAGCAATAGACAACATACCGTCGGGTTCATCAAGAAGGGCGTCTCGTGGCCACCAATGTGTCAACCAATGAGCGTAACAACCTTTACCAAAAACCTTGTTGATTCTCTCCATCTCAGCTGTTAAAGTTTTGGAAACTGCTTTCTCTTCCGCCGTCCAAAGTTCTTCAGGAAAGTTGCCTGTAATTGGAAGATGCAACAAAACAACTACATCTTCCAAGGTAATAGTGAACTCTCCCCAGCTGCATATAAACGTATGAGTTGGGATGCACTAGCGAGCAAGAAGATCTACAATACCTCGTGTGTCATGAAAGATATACAAATCTCCAGATGTTTGAACGGCCCTGGTAATTTGTGCTCTATCCAGCATAGCTCTAACACGAGGAAATCCCAACATGTGTCTAGACCATCCCGAGAACTTCTGTAAAGGGCATCGAGAAAGCTTGAATTCAATCATTGAAGCCTGGAATAATCCTCGTTCAAGACAGAACCTAATAGCAGCACGAGGAGTCACCAATTTCTTTTGAGTGACCGTTTTGGGATTGATCAGAAGGCGATATACCGGGGACTTGAGACGATTTTCGGGATCCTGAACCTCAAAGAAAGCGTCATATATGTTTGGGACATTCTTGACTCCAGGTGTTTCGTCTTCCTCACCAACGGAAGTCTCATCCGTGCATGTTTCCTCTATGGAGATATCATCATCTGCACACCTTTCATCTCTGGAAGCGTCATTGGCTGGAGAATCAGACATCCTCGCAAAGCTGCTGTGAAATCCACACAATGTTTCAGTCATCCGCGAATTCAATAAGATGATGGAATCATGCAAATTAAAACGCCGGTGTCTACAAACGGTAAATCTTGAACTCTTACCTCTTTCAATTTCACTAACAATAGTGGTTGCAATACAAGAGTTAACACACGAAATCAATTCGTTCCTTGAAACCTGCAATAACGAACAACACTTCATTAGTTCATGGAAAATGATTTTCTCATAAAATCATGTACATAATTTTCATAATGTGAACATTCACACAACTGAACTATGATATTTACAATAAGACATGACTTCATCACAAATAAGTTGTATAGTTTGAAGGTTACTCAAAACCCATGTGTTGATTTTACAAAACAATAATTAATGCAATTTGTTCATATAAATTTTCAGAATTTATCTAATAAGAACAAATCCACGTGAATAAAATACGTCATCATGTTTCACATAAAATATGTCACGGTTACATGTAAAAAAAAATCTATTTTCCTTCGTATTAGTGTTTTATTAAAAACGAAGGTTTATGCTAGTTTTGTGAAAGCTCACACCTATTGTGATAAAATACTAACTCTCATGAAAGCTCATAAATAAAGTTTTATCACTGGATATAAGTTTACATACATGAAAATATATATGTATATTTTCCTCGAATAAACATTATCCTTTAAAACGGAGTTTATTTCGGTTTTATGAAAGCTCACATCTATTAAGGTAAAATCTTGGTTCACATGAAAGCTCATACACTAAGTTTTATCACTGGACCTAAGTCCACATATATAAAGAAATCTCTCATAAATCAGGGATTTTTATTAGTTTTCAAAACTAACGATCGAACGAACATACGTTTGATAAAACAAGGGTTTTCTACAAAACCCACATCAACATATACACATGTATAGGATTTTGATATGGTGAAAGCATGAAACACTCATGGAATCATCAAACATCTAAAAAAAATAAAAAATTTGGACGCACCTGGTCGGCGCCGGCCGGAAGTTGGTCGTACGGTGCTAGCTCCGGTCGGACGGACGGTGACGCTCCGGCGAAAATCCTTCCTGCTCCTGTCAAGCTCGGACGTGAAGGTGATGAAGAGGATGGTGGTCGTGGGAAGGAGAATAAGAAAAAAGAGAATTAATCCCTTTTGTACCTAATTTTATTTCCAAAACCTAATTCCATAAGGATTTCCCTTTTGGGCCCGACCCGTGAATCCTAAACCAACCAAGGTTCCACCATCGAACTAGCGGTTCTACACGGTTTTATGTTCACTGGATGACGCTATATTATGCCACAGAGGTTTCCGCTCAAACCATGGTTTGCTCATTCAGTCGAAATCCGGTAATATCTTATCTTATGACTAAGTTCAATTACTTATTTTTATTTATACCTGGAAAATCACCATTAAATGCTGACTGAGGAACATGACCGTTCCTCACTAAGCAGGGGACTTAATGTAGATGGTGGATTTTCGACAAAGGGTAGAATTGTAAAACTATACTCCAGTTTCGGCAATCGGATGAGTATTGAGACTCATGTCTCTCATTAAAGCATGAAAGATCATGTCATAAATCTCTGACCGAGAAGGTTGTCTCTCAGAGTACGTGTAGATGTGTAGTCTCTCAGCTGAGGCCACGACACATCTCATGAATACTGAGCAATTTCAGTAATTACTCCGGATCCGGCAATCGGATGAGTATGGAGACTCATGTCTCTGTGCATGAAAGCTCATGCCACCTCTGATGGAGAAAGTCTCTCAGAGAAGATGTAGATGTGTAGTCTCTCAGCTGAGGACACGACACATCTCATACTGTATAGAATCGAAAGATTGGGCGGCTCCAAGACAACATGTCTGCTAGTATAGAGCGACAACGTCTTCGGGATGTAACCAAGTTTTCCCCGACTATGCAAGAGGAATATGACACTCCAGCAAGTTCATATTGCTCAACCCTCAGATAATTAATGCTCCTAGACAGGAAGTCCTTCTAGTATAGAGCCAGCGATTAATTATCTTAAATCGTCTGAATATCCAGCAATATTCTACGAGCCATCGCCTGAATATCCAGCAATATTCTACGAGTCGTCAATCAATCGCCTGAATATCCAGCAATATTCTACGATTCCTTGTTATATTTCGTTACTTCAATCTGTGGTTCTTCCCAGCAGAATTCCACAGGTTAGTAATAAATATTCAACGAAATAGGCATTTGGGCATCGAATAAGCCCTGAAAAAATGGTGCAAGTGTAATTAGCAGATAATACACAGACCAGCATTCTGAATGCACGAACGAGCATTTTAAAAATACGAACGAACGAGGAACCTATGCAAAATAGGAAGGGAAAATAATAATAATAAAATATTAAACAAAAGCGCCAGGGGACTAGGCTCACCAGCCGTCCAGTCATGCCGTGACTAGTCCCGCGCCCAATTTTATATTTTACCATATCTTTACTATTTTCACGATCTCATGAAAATCCTCTCGTTCGAGCAAATTTCCTTTATTTCAAAGAAATTATCTAAATCACATGATTTTATCAAAAAATAACAAAATTAGGGAAAGGTATCGCGGGACCGAGCACCAGCCGGCCATGTCTTGGCCGTGGCCAGTCCCACACCTCACGTCTCCATTATTTTATTATTTCTCTCAAATTATGAAAATTCCTTGATTTTATGAATTTTCCCTAAAATCATGAAAATTACCTAATTTCATGTATTTTTATCTAAATCACGTGATTTTATCAAAAAATAATAAAATTAGGGAAAGGTGTCGCGGACCGCCGGCCGGCCGGTCATGCCTTGGTCGTGGCCGGTCCCACACGTCACGTCCCATTATTTTATTATTCCTTCTCAAATTATGAAAATTCCTTGATTTTATGAATTTTCCCTAAAATTACCTAATTTCATGTATTTTCTCTAAAATCATGGAAAATATTAAAAAATTAGGAAAACTTGTGGGACCGGGCTTTAACCGGCCGGCCATGCCCTAGCCGGTCCCACACGCCCATTATTTTATTATTATTTGGTCTTTGGTTTCCTGATTTCATGAAAACTCCCTGATTTCAACAAAATATCTTGGTTTTCAACAAATCCCTTTGATTTTATGAAAAATTATCTAAAATCATCAAAATTACACAAAATTGGGAAGAGTGCCTTGGGGCCCGCGCCCATTGGCCGGTCGGTCATGCCACGACCATCGTCGGTCCCACACTCCCATTCCCTATTTTATATTTTAATTTATGTCTCTCATCTCATGGAAGTTCCCTAATTTCGCCAAACTCTCCAGTTTCATGGAATTTCCCTTAAATCAGAGAAAAATACATAAAATCACATAAAACTGGGAAAAGCATGTGGGACCGCGTGTCAGCCGTCCGGCCATGCCCTAGCCGTGGCCAGTCCCACACCTTGTGATTCCTTGTTTATTTATTATTTTCATTATCTCATGTATTTTTGCCGGTATCAGCAAAACCATAGATTTTGCATATTTTCTCCAAATGTTGCTCAAACGTGCATCAGAAAATATCAAAATTCTCAGGACTGAAGCACGGACACTATGGTTACACGGGCACATCCCCTTGGCCGACCAAGGGTGACCCTGAGGCTTGCAAACAGCTGGTCCCGCATGTTTTAATGATTTTAACCTAATTTGCTCAGTTGCTCATATTAGGTTCGTACTCTTTTCAAACAATTGGAAGTTCGCTCAAACGACCATCTACTGGTCCTACGACCATCAAGAGCCGGTCTCATGACCTCTTGGTCGGCCCCTCATATTTTCTACATCAGGTTTTATGATTTGTTGCTCACACGAGCATTATTTCAGTAAATGATTAAACCAACATTTAATCATTCTTTCACCAACTGGTCCTCATGAGACTTTGGTATTTTTTGCTCATTCGAGCATCTGGGTGTTATATGGTGAACCCGTCGTCCCATGTAGCCGGTCCCGTGTTGATTTGCAATTAATCATCAATTCGGTAAAATTAGGGTTTTGAATCCAGAGCTCTGCAGAAACGTGATTCTGTGCAGATTCGAACACTCTGATAATTTTATGTTGATTCCATGATTGATATTCATATTTATTTTGCTCGACCCAGCAGTTAGTAACTTAAATTAATATTTTATTTGGTCCAGCTACCAACAATTCATCAAAAGAACAATATCTGCTCGAACTAGCAATATTCGCTCGAACCGGAAATATTTATTCAATTAGCAATATTCGCTCAGACTAGCAATATTTGCTCAAATCAAAGAATATTGGTTCAACTACCAATATTCAACAATTTAGCAACACAGTTTTGCTTGTCTTAGGTTATAATGATACCTCGTCTCAGCAGACACATTAAATTCATGAGTTTCGAAATATTTGCTAATCATGTTCAACTCAGCGCTACATGGACTCATCGTCCCATAAAGTCAGCAACTGACTCCACAATCACGAGATTTCAATCGTGTCACATGGGGGGAGATTAAATAGGGTTTTGGTCTGGCCGTGTACGACATTCACCCACGACGAGAATGTGAGCAAGTCGTGCAATCAGTTGGAAGAGTCAGCAAAGTAGTGGGTGTAAAGTTAACCAAGTCTCCGCACGATGAGTAATTGGTTTTAACACGATTTCCCCATTTCCCACTCTCTGATTCCAGCAACTGTCACACTTCATGGGATCATAGTGTTTTCAACTCCGGCATTATAAAATGTCTCTGAATCCTGATTTAAGAACAGAGGTTTTTCGAACAATCGAACAACATTCGCCAAAACGAGCAATTTCTCATCAAAGTTCATACAAACAATCTTCCGTCTACACGAACTCACAGAAATTACTCTCAATTGAGAAAAATTCAATCATTCAGAGCATTCTCACGCTGAATTCACAACACACCTATAATATCAGATCACCATTGATCTCACGCATTTCTCAGCTTCCCTCCTACAGATCAACCCATCCTCTCTTGTAACCGAATTGACTCTGGAACGACCATTGTTCTTGGTTTAGGCCGGGGTCTTACAGATTGATCTCTCGAACTTAAAGCACTCCCTTTTTGCAGTGCATCTGTGTGAGGTTCAACATTTCGCTCGGTTCAAGGAGTCTCCAAACGGTCGACTCTTCAATTCCGTAAAAACCAGCAAATCGTTTTTCCCCACTCACACCTACAGGGTTTCATGCAAAAGCTAAGGTTAAAGGAGAATCGACTTTAGCTTATGCAACGAGTATCACACATGAAGTGTGGGGATTAGGTTTCCCAGTTGCTAGAGTTTTCCTTTATATAGTCTCCAAATAAGGGTTTGCAATCTATATTACCTTGGTAACAAGGCATTCAATATTCACAGTTAGATGAAAACCTGATTAGATTCAAGATAATATCTTTCAACCGTTAGATCGAACTTAGCTTGTTACACACAAATGAAATGTAACTTCATTTAGGTTTGAGTAACCGTACCTAAACGTGTACACTTAGTTGGTTCAACTATAGTTAACCAATGGTTATCCATATGAGCACTTTCATATCAACCTTATTCATCTTCACCATAACTAGTTCAAATGACTCAAATGAACTAGTTAGAGAGTTGTTCAATTGCTTAGATCTTATAGAAGTATACAAGACACAATCGAAGCAAAATCGATTTTGATTCACTCGAACCGATTCATAAACATTATATCCACGAGTTGCAAAGATTGCATCCCTTATTATACAAAAGTTTTAGTTCATGAACAAACCGATTTTAGAAAGTAACCTACCTAAGTATGCGAACAGGTACGCGTACTTAAGTAACCGTACTGAGTTTTTTTTTACTTTCAAACTCCAATAGAAATTCACTGACGTGAACTTTCCGCCAGTATGCGTACGGGTACACATACTTACCCGGATTTCCAACAACCGCCAGTACGCGTACGGGTACACATACTTTGGATTCCCGGTTTTGGACTTTTACACAAATGTGAGAACACACTATGTTTATATCCAAAGATGGTTACATGTTCTAAACTCTCATTTCAATCATTGAAACTTTGTTAGAGGGTGTTAAAATAGTTGTTATTCACGAACTATTTTCATCAAAGCGATTATCAAGTTATTGAAATAATTAACATGACTTTCTTCATGAGTAAAGATGAACTTGGCTAAAGCGAAAGCTTACCAACACATATTTCGAAGGTAAGCGAGATAAACTCGGCTCGAAATAGCAAATGTGTATAATTGAAGTCTATATAGCAATACGACTTTTATCTCAAAATAGGAGATAAAATAGATAGACTTTTGAGTGATAGATAAGTTCAAGTATCCACATACCTTTTGTTGATGAAGTTCCACAAGTTCCCTTGATTAGTTTTTTGTCTTCAATCGATGAACGCCGTGGAGTCTAAGGCTCAACTACACTTATTATCCTAATCCGAGACTCAACTATAAGTAGACTGGAAATCAAGACTTATAGTTTTGGCAACTAAACTTGAAAAACAAGATTGAGATAGAAACGCTTGCGAGTTCGACCGAGCAGTGCTCTAACAACTCTTGTGGAAGATGTATTCACCAAGGGCCTATCTGTAGCTAGATTTACGTTTTTGTGTGACAAGCTGAGCTTGAGGGGGGATAATACGAGTGTATTATTCACTATCAGTTACGTTACCTTCTGTTAGTTATTTCCGTTTATATCCGTACTTTTCCTGGTTTTCCGTTAGTATGTCCAACTTTATTTTGACATCTTGTCCTGTAACAAACTCTGCCTTCTATATGAGGCTTGTACTGGTACTCTTTTGTTCTGTAGTGTGTTAATAAGATTCAGTCATTCCTTACCACTCATTTCTCTAGTTAGTACTAGGTAGGTTATCTTTTTTTCTTCTATTTACGTCAATGGATGGAAATATTCATGTTTCTTACAGCAAAAAGTGGAGATCAAACACCATAAGTGAAATCATTATTTAGTTATATCAACTACCACAACCAACTGACAAAGTACCAAAGCTGGATCCTGAAATCATGGTCAGGTATATATGCCGGTATGCATCTCATGCAAAAATGATGAGAGTTCACCCTCGCTTTGTGCAGATCATGGACATAATATGCTAGAATACACTTTCTGATGGGGCAATCACGGGTTAGGACCGACCTTGGGCGGGTAGAAATTTGAATTATGTCAGTCCCCACTGCCCAGTCAAGCAACTTTTATCCACGCCTCAGTTGACCCATCTTTGTTTCACCGATGACTTGCTAGTGTTTTTCAAACGAGATGTTCTTTCGTCTGAGAGTCTTAATAATGCTCTTGTCAAGTTTAGTAGGTGCTCTGGTTTGGCTATGAATTCTTAAAAGGCTCCTATTTTTTCTTCTGTTGTGGATGACAACTTGTTAGCTGAAACTTTGCAAGTTTTGGGTTGTTCTAAGGGTGAGTTACCTATCAGATATCTAGGTATCCCTATTCTTCTACTAATGTCCTATAAGAACTGCCTCCATATCATTGATAAAGTTGTGTCTAGGATTAGGACTTGGAAATCAAGATTTTTAACTTATGCTGGTAGACTTCTTCTTCTTAAAATTTTTCTTAGTGGTATGATTTTATTTTCGATGTCTTGTTTTATACTTCCTAAAAGAGCTATTAAAGAGTTGAACTCTAATTTCAAGAGATTTTTTTGGGGTGGACCCGAGATGGGGAGAAATCTTTGTCTAGTGAGTTGGTCTTATGTTTTCCATACTTTGAGGAAGGTGGCTTGGGTGCTAAGGATTTGGAATTCACCAACATAACAACCAATATGCGACACATTTGGGACCTAGTGTCTGGTAATAGTACCATTTGGACATAATGGGTAAAGAGCAACCTAATTAAAGATCAATATTTTTGTACTTTTAGAGCTCCTCAAGATTCTTCATGGTGTTGGAGGCGAATCTTAGATCATAAGGAGTTAGACAGAAGGTATATTGGAGTGGTTGTGGGTAATGGCTCTTCTGTGAACTTCGCTTCTGATAATTGGCACATAAAGGGTACAGTCGATACTTGTATTTATCCTAATGTCTTAGTCTCTATTGGTGTTACTAGTCAGAGCAATGGTGAGTGGGTTTTCCAGATAAATGGATGAAAGGGTGGTTGAGGTTATCCAACAACCGTCTTATGCTGAATTCAATGTAGAGTAGAAGGATCATCTTATTTGGAAACCAAGCAAAACTGGCAATTTTCTTTGAGGGATATACATCGTTCTGTTTCTTCTCACAACCCTGTCCCTTCTTGGAATGGTTTTGTCTGGTTTAAACACCATATTCCCAGACACTCATTTATATCATGGCTTGCTTTGCATAAAGAATGAAGACAAGATTCTCAGTTGGGGGGGTGATTCAAGATGATGCTTGTATTATGTATGGGTCTGGTCATGACAGAGAACCATTTATTTCATGAATGTCCTTTTGCTGCTATCATTTGGAGAGGATTGTTACTCAAGTTGGGCTATGTTAAGGATATGGAAAGTACTTGGGACGATGAGGTTAATTGGTGTGTTGATGCTTTTAAAGGTTCGACTTGTATGACAACTATTAAGAAACTTATTCTCAATTCTTATATTGGCCGTTTGTAGGATCAGATTCTCGCAACAATTGTGTCTCAGCGAAATCATCAATGGAATTGCACAATAGCATCGCAGAACAGTTTCAGAAAACAACGTCAGCAAATATCATGGGAAAGATGTGATAGTCTTGCGAAAATTAGAGAGCTTGCGAAGTTAACATTTATAAGGTTGCGAGAATATCGCAAGCCATATCCGAAAATAAAGGACAGATTAGCTATCATCCACTATGTATTTTCTTATAAATAGTCACTCGAGTTGTAAAGGAGAGAGAGAGAGATCTTTTTTGAGTGAGAGGTAAGTAAATAGGAGAGAGAAAGTTGAGAGCAGAGATCATTCTTGATTTCTTTATTTTCCTTGTAAGAATATTCAGAAATTAATCAATAAAATTAAGAGTGTAAACCTAAAAATAGGCTGATCAACGATAAAATCATACTATGGGTGTATTGTAGGATTTCCTGCAACTACATAATGACGCTAGAAACAGGGACGATTGAAGATTGAAGACTATTCTATAAAAAATCGAAGATTAACATTGAGATTTGTGAAAATTTAAAGTAGTTGATTAAGAATTTTTCATAATTTCTTGAAACACTGTTAACATTGAAGAAATGGCTAGAAGAAGAAATACATCCGAACAACCAACTACTATTAGAAGAAGCAAAAGAATTGCTGGAAGAGAAAGAAGTGAAGTGGGAGAATCTACTAGAAGGAGAAATAATAGAGAAGATATAATTCAATCACCAATTCAAAAAACACTCGTTCAAGAGAGGAATACAGATTATGACAGAGTGAGCGTACACACTTGGCGATCAAATTCAGCAGAAGAAATAGAAGAAGAGCAACAAAATAGAAATTACAGACAAGAATAGAGAAATCAAGAAGCAGATGAATGAATAATTCATGGAGATGAAGAAATTGGAGCATTAGAAACATTTAGACGAAGAATACATGAGGAAAGAAGAGCTGAGGCGGAAGAGCGTGCAAATTTAACAAGACAAAATCACGAATTAAGAATGGAGAATATCAGATTGCAGAATAGAAGATCGAGAAGTATTACAAAATCATATTCCAGATCAACTAGAAGAGAAATGAGGCAAAATTCACCTACAGTCAATGTTGGAAACAATATTCAGGAAGAAATGTCAAATCCTAATGAAGAATATCGCGAAAATAGAGAAAGAATTGATGATCGTTACATTCCACAAAATGAAACTTTTGATGATAGGCAAATTAGAGGAAATCAATAGAACGGGAAAATTCAGAGGCAAAGTAACCAAGATGGCGAAGGAAATCAAGAAGAGGGAAGAAGAATTTTACATGTGAGAGAAAATCAAAGAAATCAACAGACAATTGAAGAAGAAATTGAAAGACATAATGCTGAACAAGCACGTTTAATCTGCGAACGTGAAAAGTTGAGAGCGGAAATGGAAGAGAAAGAGCTTCAGGAGATAATTCGCCAGAACAATCATGACAACCGAGAAAGAAGGCGTATACAAAACTGGAATAATGATAATCTTAATGAAGAGTAAGATAGAGTGAAGAGAATGGCTGAAAGACAGCGAATTGAGTTGATAAGAAATGAACAAAATTATGGAGGGGAAAATGAACGACATCATCACTTGCGAATACAAGATAGGGATGAAGAAGAGAATCGCAGAAGAAGACGAGATGAGGATAATGAAGAAGAGATACAAAATTTCGCAAGAGAAGATAAACGTGAACGCAGAAGAAGAGAAGCAAAATTAAAGAGACCAATGGGTCAAGATTCAGGAGTAAATAAACAAATCTTGAAAGAATTAGAAGAAATGAGAGGAATGCTGAATAACATAGGAGAACTAGGTAGAAGACAATTAGATGAAGCAATAGAAGAAGCTGCGAAAACTCCATTTACCAGATAAGTACAATTAGGAGGAATACCACCGAAATGCAATTTGCCCGCATTAACCAGCATTTTCGATGGAACAACTTGTGCAATTCAACACATTAAAGCTTATGTGAGGTGCATGTTACAATGGGAAAATCATGATGCGGTATTGTGCAAATATTTCGCATCCATCTTAACAGGAGAGGCGTTAAAATGGTTTGAAGGTATACCAAAGAACACAATAACCTCCTTCAATCATTTGCAGACCACATTCTTGGGAGCATATATAAGTAACAATTCCTCACGACCTGGTATAGAAGATGTGTTTGGATTAAAACAAAGGATTGGTGAAAGTTTGAAACACTTGACTAAAAGATGGAGAACCATGTGTAGCGAAATGGCTGGCCGTGTAGATGAGAGATATCTCATATTATCATTTATCAATGCTATGTTTGCAACAAACCTGTTGTATGTCCAAATTTTCAGAGTCAAGAATAATTACAATGACTGAATTGCGAGAACTTCAAGAAGAATACATTGCTTTGGAGGAAAGACAAAATGAAATGGAATCATATCCAGTTGCGAACCAGCTCACAACAGCGAATGCAAGCTTATTACCCAAGCTAATAAATACAGTGGCGAATACTTCGCAAGTACAACAAGAAAAGGTGACAGGTAACAATCAGCAGAAGTTGGTAGCTATGGGAGTCGAGATCAAGAAGAGTATGAAAGAGAAAGAAATTTCTACAGTCGTGGAGGAAATAACAAGATTCAAAGACTCGATCAACCGCAAGAAACTTATGGAGGTCAAAGACCAAACTTTAATAGAGGACAAGGAGGTCATAAGGTATATGGGAAGAAATCAAGATGCCACCTCTAAATGCAAGTGTGGAGAAGATATGGGAAGCTATAATTTGATGGAAATATACCAACACCTGGAACATGGGAACGGAACCACCTCCAAATCACAGAAGTCATGAATTTTGTTCTTATCATCATTTTCATGGACATACCACAAACGATTGCAGAAATAAGAGAATTATTTTGAGAATGATAGATCAAGGAAAACTAAACGACTTTCTGGTAGGGCATCCACAACCTCAACCATTACCACCACCACCAGAACATCACAAAGTGAATACGATGAAAAAGAAAGAAACATTCTTCATAGAAGTTGGTGCAAAAGCAAAAAATCTATTCTGTCACTCTATCGTACATTCATATAAGACAATTGAAGATTTTCATGATAATGTTTTAAGGAGTGTTCGCAAGAGATAATAATGGAAAGAAATTATGAATATTGCGAAAATTTCGCAACTAGAGGAATGGCAGAAACAGATCATTTCTTTACCGCAGAAGAATTCCCGAAGGAGAAGAGTGCATGACAATCCATTGGTAATAAAATTAGAATTAATCCAAAACCAAAGAAGATGAGGATGATGAAGCTGAAGATTCATGGGCAATCAATAGAATCCTAGTCGATACTGGAAGCTCTGTGAACATCTTATTTTATCATACTTATAAAACCATGGGTGGAAGAGATGATGATCTTATACCATCAACATATAAGATATATGGTTTTAATGGTACTGCTAACAAGCCTAAAGGGGAGGTTACTATGCAAATTCCATTGAAGGGAATATCTTCAGAAATCTCATTCTGTGTGTTGATGTAGAATCACCCTACAATGCATTAATTGGTCGACCTTGGCTACATGGGATTCTAGGTGTAGCTTCAACTTTCCATCAATGCATCAAATTCCCTCACCCCAATGGTGTAGGAATCATAAAGGGAGATTGGGTTGAAGGAAAGAAATGTTACGAAACTGAGATAGAATCTTGCGAAGGAAGAGCAAACAAGAAGGAAAACTGGCGACAAAATCAAGGATGTACAAAGAAGTGAGAGAAGTTGATGGTGGATACAATCGAAAAGAAAGGAGAAGAGATGTTACAAAATCAATGCTAGCTCAGGTAAAAAGGATGAACATACCATTACCAAGGAAGCAGTAGCAGAAAATCATAAAGAAGCAGAGGAGGGCAAAAGTAATAAAAACAAGAAATGTATGAATGATTAAGTTGTTGCGATAATCTCGCAATAAGTAAAATTCTCAAAAATACATTTGATTGAACAACAAAATTGAGATTGCGAAATTCAGATACAATATTATGAATTGCGAGACTCTCGCAGAGATAATGAATTTTACAGAAAATAATCAAAAGAATGACAAAAGAGAAAGAGGCGAACCTTTATGGCGTACACCCTAGTTCGCGAATAAAATTTCGCAAGAGGCAAATGTAAGACCTAAAGTACGTCATATAGGGGGTACCTGTTACATGACTCAGGGAAAGGCTACACCGCCACCGGAACCTGAGTCATGGAGATTTGGGGTCAATAAAGCCCATCCGGGAGAGGCACCTTGGATTCTCAACTTAAGCATATGACTTAGGTTGGGCGACTAAGGTAATAAGGACTCTCCCAAGGAGTGCAGATCTGATCAAGGCGCCGAGGTACACGGTTGAGTCAAGAGTGCCGGGGGCGTTTGAAGCGTCCTTGCCATTCTTGACAAGTCTTGGCTTATACTGCACTCGGCCGAAGAAAACCCCACTTAGGGTGCAGTCTCGTAACCATAAGCCCTATAGGTAAAAGGGATAAGAGGCTGCGAAAACAACTGGTTGTTGTTAAGACTGGATGGGAGGAGCTAACCTTGTATGGTAGAAGTACGCCTCCTTGAAGGGGCAACCAGGGGGAGATAAGGGCGGCACCCTCCATTAGGGAGCTGATAAGTGTCTTAAGACGCAAATGTCATGAGGCTTTTATTCGCAAGGATATTAAGGCTTGTCATATTTGTGCAACATCCTGAAGAGGCAATAATACAAAAGAAAAAGATAAGACGAGATCAATGGGTTTTCGCATGAAAGTGCGAAGACGTCCTGCGATTTCGTCGCAAGACGGCAATGTCATGGGGCTTTATTTTCGCAAGAATATTTAGGCCTGTCATATTGTCGCAACATTCCTGAAGAGGCCATAATACAAAGAAAAAGTTAAGGCAAGATCAATGGGTTTTGCATGAAAGTGCAAGGACGTCCTGCGATTTTGTCGCAATGACAAGAGGTGGCATAATAAGACCTTTAATTAGGAAGGCAAAATAAGACCACACAGGAATGAGATTTTGAAAAGAAACAAAATTCACTTCGCAAGAGTTGCGAAATTATACAATAAGAAAAGTTTATGAAATCTCTCATTTGGATTCAAATAACAGAGGCAAGTATGGGAATGTATGAAATTAGAAAATTATTTGTCTCCATAAGAGATTTACTCAAAAATTCAAGAATTAATGATTATATTGATTAACTGTATTGCAAAGAAGAATTGTTTTAATTTACGCAGGTCAAAATGAAAGAAACACAAATATACAGAAAGAAGAAATAAATGTACAAGTATTACAAAGAATCAAAGAAGAATAAAGACTATTTCTTGGTTAATCCTTCATTATCTTCATCAGACTTATTTCCTTCTTCATCTGCGTCAGAATCCTCATCACCATCAGAACTTCCATCACTATCAGATTCTTCATCGTCAGCATCTATCAGAGATAATCAAACTGGGAGTATTTGTGGGATTTCTAAAGACAGGGTAATCAGAATGTGGGATATTATGATCATCACAAACCATTGGATGGTTTGATTGCGAAAATGCATAGCGTCATTCTTAAAATTCAATGGTGATTTGATTTGATTCTTCAATCTAGAATACTTGTCGTTGCGAGAAGAAAGATTCTTTGCGAGTTCCTCCTTTTCAGCTTCAAGTTCTTCAATCTTTTCACGATATTATTTTCAGAATCTGCGAACAAAAGACAACCAATTATTAACTTGATGAAAATCATAAGAAGCAAAAGATTAGTAAAGAAGAGCAATTAGCAACCTTCTCTGTCAGAAATCATGTCTCTAATCAAGGTTGTATGTTCAACTTGGAGACTAACATTTACGCCTAAATCTTTTCTAGCATCATCTAAAATTTTCGCAGCCCAGACAAATTCATCCTCACTACTTATGAGAAGACGAGAACGAATTTGATTTTCCCTTTCGCAGAGTTCAATATTCTTGCGGTTAGCTTCATCTCGCTCAAGTTGAACTTCAAGGAGAGCCTCTTGGAATTTCGCCAAGCCTTGGCACCTTGATCAGAGATACGATCTTATCATCTATGAGACCGCTAATTTGGTTCAACTCATTGGTTTTCTCTTTGGAATCAATAAGGAGACGCTTAAATCTGTTGGCTAAGCCTAAACTGGATCTATGATCAATTTCTAAGAGGCGAAATTGATCTAAGTTCATTTAGAGAAAGAGATGAAATTCTATCATTTGAAAAGCTATTTAAGGAATTGTTAAGACGTTCAAGAAGGGTATCATTATCCAAGGCATTAGGAAATGACGAAGAAGGGTAGCTTCATCAGAAAGACCATAAATGTCTGCAAAAAGGATCATTTAAATAAGATAAAACAACAGATGAATGAATAAAGAGAAAAGAGAAAAGTAATATACCGTAAAGCTGATTATTAGCTTGTTGAAGACTAGAAATTTTGTTCTTATAAGAGGAAGAATCAATTTCTAATTGTCTATTTTCTCGCGAAGACCTTTAACTTCACTTCCAATTCTTCATTCTTTTGCGAAATTGAAGATTTTCTTTTCAAGATTTTCGCGTCTTCTCTCTAGATCTGAGGCAAGCAAAAGAAGCTTTTCCAGCCTGCGAAAAGAAATAAAAAATATTAATATAGAAAGAGATTTTGAGTTATAACAATGAAGAAGTAAAAAGATAAAAGTATACCAAACTATTGAGAGAATGCAAGAAGTCGGGAGTCACTGATCTAGAAACTCCGCGAAGAGAGCTATCACCATCTAGTAAAGGGACATCAAAGGGTAGCGAGAGCTTTGCAGGTATTTGCGAATTGGCTATCTCCCATTCCTTGTAGAGAATCAGAAAAGAGGCCAGAAAGCTTAGCCATAGAAGATTCGGTGGAGAATTTCAGTTCAGCGAGATCATCATTATCCTCATCATCCTTGTCACTTTCAGAATTTCGTTAGGAAGAACATTTGAAGGAGAAGAAGAACATTTTCTTTTCTTTGGAGGAGGACCAGTTGATTTTTCTGCGAAGAGCACCTTTACCTTTATCACCAATCTTCGCAGCATCAGATTCTTCTACTTCAGCAATAATCTTTCACACAGATAAATAAGAAATGGAAGCATGGAAGACAGTACTATTTAAAGTCATAAGAGAAAATTTCTTACCTCATCTGTATATGAGCGAAGAGCCAACAGAGTACTAGATTTCCCAGTCCTGTTATAACTATCTTTTAGTTTTTGGATCTGCGGAATATCGCAAGAGTTAGCGAACATAATAGTAAAAATCAATAAAGAAGTATAAAATGAGTTAAAGGGGAGAAGTATACCTCTTTCTCCTTTTCGGGCCAGGAGAAAACCCAAGGTTGATATGCTGCGAGATTCGTAGGAAGAACGTTTGATCCAGCAATATAAGGACCCTTTAGCATTAAAGGAAACACACACCATTTGTCATCTTTAGATTGGCGAGGAGTTGTGTTTTTACCAGAATGCCAGTCAATATCTTGCATAAGAATTTTAGATTCATCAATGTTATCTTTTCTTCTTAATCGAATACCCCAGCGGGTATTCTCTTTCTTCATGGAGATAAGTTCGTAATTCTCAAAGAAATTCGCCACTGTATACTTCTCAGCAACTATTTCTAGGTTTGCCAATTTTGGATCCCTAAGTTCACTGTAGTAAAGAGATCCTCTACCAGCACCACGATTAGCGAATTCTAGCATTAGACAGATACAATCCCCACTTAGTTGGAAAATGGCTCGCGAAAATCCCGGATGAGCGAGAATATCATAAAATAAAGGGATGTCTGGGTTATAAAGAGGAAGAGGGAGACCTGCGAGAATTTGACCTAGCGAAATTATGATTGATTGGTCATCACAATTTTGATTGGAGAAAAGCTTGACAGAAAGAATTGATTTGGCATTCACATCAGGAATGGGGGAGAGTGTAAGACCTTTATTAGCAAGATCTTTTTGGACCTCTTGAAGATTCTTCTCATATCTATGACCACTTGGATCCATGATTGAATAAAGGGTATGAGAGCGTATGGAAAGTAAAAGAATTGAAGGAAGAAAAAATTACAGCAGCAGAATTTGCAGAAGAATGACAAAGTTGCAGAGATGAGAGAATAAAAATAGAAGAGAAAGTAAAAAGAAAAATGAAAAGAGGGAGGGAGAAGAGTATATAAAGAAAATTTACTTCTCGAAGAAATAAACACCATTAAGACGAGGAGACGTGAGCGGTTGAAAAGTAGCGGTTACAGAAGACGTGTCAAGAAATAAGTGGAAGAGAGAGAGTACGTGTGATAAATGTGGAATATGAAAAGATAAGGAGTTGCGACATTTCTCAAATCATTCTCTATTTTGCAGAGAAGATTTGAGAAGAGGCAAGATATAGGATCAGATTCTCGCAACAATTGTGTCTCAGCGAAATCATCAATGGAATTGCACAATAGCGTCGCAGAACAGTTTCAGAAAACAACGTCAGCAAATATCATGGGAAAGATGTGATAGTCTTGCGAAAATTAGAGAGCTTGCGAAGTTAACATTTATAAGGTTGCGAGAATATCGCAAACCATATCCGAAAATAAAGGACAGATTAGCTGTCATCCACTATGTATTTCTTATAAATAGTCATTCGAGTTGTAAAAGAGAGAGAGAGATCTTTTTTGAGTGAGAGATAAGTAAATAGGAGAGAGAAAGTTGAGAGCATAGATCATTCTTGATTTCTTTATTTTCCTTGTAAGAATATTCAGAAATTAATCAATAAAATTAAGAGTGTAAACCTAAAAATAGGCTGATCAACGATAAAATCATACTATGGGTGTATTGTAGGATTTCCTGCAACTACACCGTTTATGGAAGAAGAAAAACCATAGAATTTTTATATCTCAGTTTAATTATGTTGAGCAAGTTAGCTTTCTTATTTTCCAAGAAGTGAGATTCAAAATGTCTGCAGCCATTCATAAAGAGGAAGAAAATCATAATTCCAAGTGGTTTATGTAGAGATGAAAAATAGATTGTTCTTTTGTGCTTCCTGGAATTATCAGTTATACCTGGCAAGGGCATGCTGAGTCCTATATAATGATTAACTTTGATGGCTCCTTAAAAGATGAGTCTAGTGGTTTTGGAGTTCTCTTGAGAAATGATGGAGGTGACGTGGTTGTTGTAGCTAGTGGAGGTAGTCCTTCTATTTCAGTTATTGCTCATGGACTTTAGGGAGTTGAGTTGGGTTTGAAAATGGCTTGGAAGGAGGGAGTCCCTAGGTGCATATTTCCATTGATTCTATGGAAGTTTATAACTGACTCGTCAACCCAGATTTGCAGCCCCCATGGAATGTTTTACAGATTTGGAGACGGATAAAGGTTTTGAGGAAGGAGTTTACTGACTGGAAAGTTTCTCATTGTTATAGGGAGACGAATAAGGATGCAGATCATTTGGATGGACTATATTTTATGGGAAATGGGTGGAGTTAAGATTTGAAGAGTTTAGCCCTGATTTTAGAGAAATCCTAGATGTTGAGCAAGTTTTTCTGAGAAAGAAGAGTGTGAATAGTAGTTAGTGGGCTTTCTGTTTTTAGTTTGTTTTATTGGTTTGGGTCTCCTTAACCCAGCCGACCTTGTTAGAAAAAAAAACACAATCTTTAACCTGCAATTAAAAATCTTATTTTCATAGTTCCTTTATTTTGTGTGTATATTTTCAAACCCCTCTCTTAAAACCCTGGCCCCGCCTCTGACAAGACATTAAACCTCGACAAAAGAAAAAAATAAGAAGGCAAAATTGGGGGATACCTCCACAAATTGGAGGATACTGAAAGTTAAATAGAGCTGTATTTTGGCTAAGGGATTACTCTAATAAAAAATTAAAATAAATAAAACCTAAATAGTTTTGAGTATCCCCATTCTCTATCAGAAAACCCGATTTCCAACTCCCCCCACCCCCCTCTCTCTTAGTCTTTGTTATTATCTCCAGACTCAATTTCATATTACAAGCAAATCATCTGTAACTCCGACGACCTTGAATCTACATAAGTTCAATTTAAGATGCCTGCAATATTCATTGATGAAAAATTCCAATCAGTCAATCAAACATTAGCTACGTAAAACAAAGTAACTAATTAATTAAAACCCCCAAATTGAACTAACTAATCAATAGACCGTAAAATCAAACGAAAATCATAGTTATCAATTTATCAACACTGTGATGTTATTATGGACAGTTGGAGTATAAGACGGGGGAGGGTGTTACGGACAGTGGATAGAAAAGGCGAGGTCTTCGTACAGAAATAGAAAATTGGGGAGAAACGACACAAATTTAACCTACACAACAATAATAGTAATAGGATGATCGGGATGAGGAAGATGAAAAAGACTAGGATGATTAATTAATTAATTAAGCAAGAAACATGATTTTTAATGCAAAGAAGATGAGCGGATTGTCAGTCGGTATTGTCACCATGATTGTTTCAATGCCGACAGCTGAGTCGGTATTGTTTTGGTGTATGAATACAATGCCGACTCAACTGTTGGGTTTTTTTCTCCATGCATGTCAAGAATCGGCAATGGTAATGTTATGCCGACGGTCTATACTCAAAAGGGATATTAAAGGGTAATTTAATCATTATCAAAATCATTTGGTTAAAGGATTTTTCAAATTACTTCATAATGTATTTTTTTTTTATTTCTGAGTATTCTCAATTTGTAGAGGTATCCCAATTATGCCTTCAAAAATAACCATAAAATAAAGGGAGGAAACAAGATTGTAATTGAAAAGAGGAAATGAAACACGACCACAGCTGGAAGGAATAACAACCAAAGACTGAATTGTAACTAATCTATTTACTAAATTTAGCTACTTAAGCTTATAGTACAAACCCTAATAAATGGGTTATTTGGGACACTGCAAGATTTGTAAATTTTTTGGTAGAATGGATTAATGAGAGAACATGCAAAAGAAAAAGAAATCAATGGTACAACACAAGTTTGGACCATAGCATCAATAAGCGACAGGAAAAGCATTGCACGAATTTTCTCGACTTAAAATTCCGGTACACCTTTAATTTTGAAACATACAAAAATAAATGACACACGGCTGCTACACAAATGATGTCTGAAGAGTGAAGTGACGTGTCGTAAAAATTGATCAGTATTACTTGAGAAGCTCTTATATTTAGCACGTCCAGATTTGTAAAAAACAAATGACTAAGTACGTAGCTCCACGCTTCTTCTTTTGAGACCTTAAAAGAAGAATTCCCCACTTTACCAATCATATATCTATTCACTATTTTACCAAGAAAGGAGTTTGTTGTTGATTCGTACATGTTAATGAGTGACTATTGGACTATAAAAAGTCTTCATCTATGACATTCTATATTTTGCTATCAATGCAACATTTAATTTGCTGAAAGTGACTATTCTATTTTCACAAACTTAGTTAAAAAACCAAAATCAATAATTTTTGAGTGAAAAAGACATCTAAATTTTGATACTGTTTAAATGGACAAAAATGTAAAAATAGTCAGCATGTAAACAGTTTCATCCTACCCGTTTTTAAATATTTTGTCTTATTTTTAATTTACATCAGCATGCATCGAGTTTCATCCTTGCTATTTTTTAAGTTTAAGTCAGGATGAATCCAGTCTCATCCTTGCTATTTTTTTGGTGTCCATTTCACCCGTAATAATTTTTACTCGTCCATTTGAACCATGTTTTAAAAATATTTGGACAAATGACCCATTTTCCGATTGGTCTTCAAACATTGTTTCACTGTTCCCGTGTTTAATACAATAGATGATCATCCGTCCCTGGATAGATGATCTAATCCAAGTTTCCATGACTCTTAAGGCGAGGTGGAGGAGGAGAGGGAGCATTTTTAAATTTTTTTTTACAATTATACCTTTATAGATAATAATTAGTAAAATTTAGAATTGATTTACCTCTCATGTTATACCACGGATATTAGTAAACTTTATATCATTGAAAATCATTTTAAAACACCCACCTAACGAATATAAACATCGCTATCAAATCATACATATTTCTTACACTAACAACAATTAATTAAAACGATAGCTATAGAAATATTCCCTTGTCTAATGATATAAGTCATCTATTAGTGAGACAAAATTTTAAAATAAATATGTCATCTATTTGGGGACGAAGGGAGTATAAGTCAGCATTTTAGAAGCGTGATTGTAGTTTTGCCACAAGTTCCGATTTTGATGTTTATTAGATACTTATAAGCTGGGCTATAACAATGATATTTATTTTCCTTATGTACCAAAGAGATAAAGAACAAGATCACGTCATAATCAACAATCTTCCTGGAAATATGATATGATGAACAGTTTGTGGTATATCAAAAATGATTCTAGGAATTACTAGTTAATCCTATTTTAGAGAACCCGGTTACTGTCTAATCCACTCATAGAAATTATTTAATCGGTAATCCAAAAACATGTTTTTGGACCAAAATTTTTTACTGCTGGTCCACCACACGTAATGTGTTCTTTCACAGATGCCCATAATACCCTTGACATCAAACAATAAGGAGAGTTAAATCTTATCATCGTCATTTGCATTTTCCTTTCCCTGCTCGAGCTCTGATCTAGATATGAAGATTGTGAACTCGTTAGGATCTCTGATGGAGTCGTGTTTTCAAGCAAATATATTTTGGTAAGTGGGTTCCATTGTCGTTGATCTAAGTTTAGATTTGTTTTTTGATCGATTTTACATAATCGTGTATTTAGGGATTTATTTTTGAATTATTCCAATTGGTTTGATTTTGGATCTTAATTGGTTTGATGGTACATATTTTATCTTGAACTTACAGCGATGGATCTTCCATTCTTATGGAAGATATTTAGGAAATTTTAACCTAATTTATTAGACTCTTACTCTCATTCTGCAAATTAAATGTATGATTGGATTGATGATAATGGTGGAAGAACATTTACTTTGTGTTTATTGATATGAAATACAAAAATGACTTTCTTGCCTGATTGCCAAGTAGGTGATGAAGAATTATCAACTTATTAAAAGAAAGACACGGTTGGTCCTCCGGTGATAAATATTGGGTGTTTAGAATGAAATTAGTGCTAGAGAAACATAAGTTTTACATAAATTTTTGCTTCTTTAAGCTCTAGCTGGGACTTGTATGACTATTAATGAAATTTTGGATTTTTTTTCGGTAAAGCCGCATCATCTATAGGATATGTAATGTAGGATATGTAGTGAGTATTAGAAAATATGTATTGTAGCATATGAATTGAGTATACTGTGTATATTTGATGTACCGAGAGTGAACTTGAGTGTACGATTGGATTCTATAGTGATTTTGGTGTACGATCTTTAGGTTTATGGATCTACTATGTTGTTTTTGTTTTATCAATTGAGTACATAATTTGATGTACTGAGAAGAAAATGAATTCATATCTGATATTTTCATTCAAATAGACTTTGCAATATATTTATTGTTGGTACAGCTCCAAAATATGCATATCTGCTTGTGTTCTTAATATAATCATTTTCTTGTTCTTGGGATTCTTGTAAAGATCATATGATCTTCGCCAAAACATATTTTTGACTGGATTAATACGTTCTAGGGGTTCAGTCAGCACATATTAATATGTACCAGGTTTTACTCAGTACGTATTAAAATGTACTAAATTCATTTATGTCTGTTTACGTGAATTTGTAATGTGTTTTTCTTCAAATCCTGATGTTTGTTTGCTAAATTAATAAGCAACTTATTTACACATGTTATGATGTGTTTGCTTTTATAAGAAGCATGAGAGTTCAATGGTTTTCTGAATGTACATATGAAGAAAGTAAGATAAGTTTGTTGCATTTCTTTATTATATTTTGTTGATAGACTTTCTTTTACTTTCTTTCTTGTGTCAGATCATCCTTGGATTTTATGAGAATGGCATTGCTCGTAATCGTGCATTAGATCCAGCAGTTCTTTCTCGGCTTCAAGAGTTTTCTGCAATGACAGGTACATATTCTGCAATGATATTCTTATCAGTCTTTGCAGAAACTGCACTTAATTCTAGAAAAAATCACTCAAAATCTACTAGGATTTCACTTAGTACATATCGAGATCTACTAGGTTTTCGCTCAGTACATATCGATATGTACTAGGTTAGGTAAGATAGTTAACTAAGATGCTTGTACACGTAGTGATTCATATTGATACATACTGTCAGTTGGGCTTATTTTTGTTTTCGAACTTTTTTTTGTCCTATTATTATTTTGTTCTCTGTGATGTTTACCTAATATTGCATAATGGGGTCTACAGGAGTTAGCACCATCAGCGTGCTCATCAAACAAGGAGACGATATCAAATGTGTGATATCTACTAAATTTCACTTGGTACATATCAATATGTACTAGGTTTTCGCTCAGTAGATATGTACTAAAGTTTCACTGTATACATATTGATATGTACCGGGTGATATAATATGTACTAAAGTTGGATAAGTTATGTTTATGGCAGAATTTTCTTTTAAGTACCATGTTTGTAGTACGGAGAGATATGCACTGCTATTAGATAAGGCTTCATACTCTTTTTAGTCTTTTATTTCAAGTTCATACGATTAGTATGTTGCAGTACCATAAGAAATATTGAAGCTAAGTTTTTTTTTCTTTTTTCTGTAGACCCTGTTGTACTAAATTGTAGACCTTTTTGTACTAAAAATAGTCTTGAGTTAAAATTTCAGTTTTCTTATTTGCGCGCAAGGTTTTACAGTACATGCAGATATGTACTGCTTGTATTTGAGGCTTCATACTCTTTTTTTTGCAGATATGTACTGTTGTTTTCTTAAAGAGGTTTCATACTCTTTTTCAATCGTCTTCATGCTGACTAGTATGTTGCAAAACTATAAATTCAAACAAAGAATTTAGAAAAGCGGTACAATATTGCAAAATATTACAAAATAATGACGGGAAAAATAATATAAGAGACGATAACGTACTCAACCATTGTGTTACTTGCAAAAAAAATTTCCAATACAACAAAATGATTCAGTATATATATCAATATCCGTACATAAGCTACTTTATAAATCAATTTTTTTTTTGACATTTTCCATTGAGAAGAATATTGGTCATAAACCATGACATACCATACAAAACACAAAAAAAAAGAGAAAACATTACTTATTGTACAATAACTCTTCATTAGCTAGTCACAATTGAAAAACATCTAAGCAAACAAAGGATTAAACGAACACCACAACTACTAGTTTTCCACTGCCACACTGCTCCCGTAACCAATTACCGATCCGTACCCAACCACAACTCCCTTATCAGCACTATATCAATGTTCACCAGCAAAGATATTACCAGCTCCAGCACTATCACCTAGCGTATACACCTCCACCAGCACCATTGACTACAAAGCTACCATAAGCACCACAAACCCACATAGTCATTTACTTGTATAATCAACAAGCATCAGAAACATAAATTACAAACTTATCCAACTGTACATGTTGATATTTAATGGTGGATATGAATTCTAAAAAGTCAGTTTTTCGATTAGTACATACCAATTTGCATGTTAGTACATATTATAACATAAGATTAACCCGTATCTACTAGATATAACATGAACTGGTCATATATATCCATCATTACATGTTGATATGTACTAATTCAACAACAAAGTACTTTCAACAGCACATATCAAAATATAAACTAGGATTTCTAACAGTACATACTAATGTGTACTGTGGGATCATACAGAACATAATATGAACTGCAAAAGTTAAATACTATGATACATGCGTTACATATTGATATGTACTGTATGAGTATGATCATACACAACATTTGATCAGTACATATCAAAGGTTTTTAACAGTACATTTCAGTATGTACTATAGGATCATATGAGGAAATTTCAAAATATACAATACATATCAAGGGTTTACCTGGTACATATCAAGCATACAAAGGTTTAAGCAGTACATGTTAATATGTACCTTATATCTATGTAAGATAAAGTACCGATGGTTCATATCCTACAATACATATCAAGGATTTTGGTTTGTACATACTGATATGTATTGCAAGATCAGATGCAGCAAAAGGGGCAGTACATATCAAGGGGTTTTCATCTGTACATACTGATATGTATGTACTGTAGGATCATATAATAAAATTGGTATAAAACATAAACAAAATTAGAAGTATAAATATTTCACAGATGGAAACAAATTAGAATCAATACCCCTTTTTCTGTTTTTGGATGAAAACCCAGATTTTTTTTGATTTTGGTTGAGTATCAATATATTTTCTTATTTTTATTTGATGCTGATTCAATTGATTTCTTTTTCTTCTTTGATCTAGGTTGAGAACCGAAACTAATTTATTCTTCTTTCATTTGTTCTTGTTATAACCATTTTTGTCGATTTGAGTAGAAATCAATTTTCAGATCTACGGGTTTTGATGATTTAGGTTAGATGAAGATTGTAATGATCCTGTTGATGATTTCCTTTCAGATTCGGGTTACTTTTGATTTCTGAGTTTTCGATTTCAGGGGTTAAATCGTTGTTCGTTTTGATTTTGATCTTTATTGAGCCCCCTAGTTTATATCGATGTTGGCTTTGAATCTTGATTTAGGAGAAACGTGACTGTGTTCGCACGTGAAATATCATGGGTAAAGAAGTAATTTTCGCTTCTCAAACCTTTTTATGGACCTCCAGATAAATGTTATTTCCCGCTGGACTAGCGATTAAGCTGGGTCAGGTATTGTGGACGAAATAGCAAAGTTCTCAAAATGATTAACAAACTGATCGGATAAACATTGGTACTTTTTTTTCTATAAGACCCACTCCCATGAATGTTAGATTTATTATTTCCTTGGGTGTCAATTTTAGGAATACGATTTTTTCTCGACGTTTCTGTTCTTAATTGTCTCAGAATCTTTGAATCTTTCGCCGCAATTAGGTAAAGAGCAAGGTCAGTTAGAAGGTTTCAGGATGAGTCATAAGGGGATCGAGATCACTCAACTTCAATTTTCCGATGACACGTTTGTAGTTACCTAAAATCAGTGAGAGGCTAAAGTTGGATTCTAGGGTTTCTGAAAGTGAGTTATGGGAGGTTAAGCACGAACAGTCTGCCTAAACCACACACAATGGCCGTTCAAAGGATGCTTCAGTCATAGGAAAGAGGTTAGGTCTGGTCTTAGGGAGGGAAGCAGATGAAGAGAGAGATCAGAGAATTCTAAGGAAGAAGAATTACTCTGAGATCTTATGAGAAAGTTGTGTTAGATTTGAGAAATAGATGACCTATTTATAGCTGAATTCTCTAATCTCAGGTCGGTGAAGATCGGGATTGCTTGTCGTGTCGTGCGGAGCACTTCTCCCGTTTCTTCAGGAATAGATAGAGATAAACTAGGTTGAGTTTATCTCATTATTCCACCGCCTTTACTCTCTTATGCAGTGAGAAATAGGTCGGCTATTTCTCACACGTGCTGTAGACTGCCAAACCAAAACCCTAATTGATATTACCCCATTTGTGAGAAGTTGAGCCAGCCTTTGTAATGATGTGTTGAGAGAATGAAACATTCTATTTAGCTAAGTTGGCCAAGATAAAGAAATATTCTCTGATTTGTGAGAATGACTAGGTTGAGTCACGTGAAAAGGCATGGAATGCCTCGGAAATCGTGTGTAGAGGGTGAGAGAAGCTGAGGTTGAGCTCCCTCTCTCCATAGCCGGTTACATATGTCATGTGGAGACTATATTATTGCTTGTGGGTCCCTTTGTTGAGCATGCAGAGCTCAATAGAATCTATCCACGTTTTTGGATAGACGTGTACAGTATAAGCCCAATTTACTAGCCGTGAGTGTATTTGAAACGCTGAGAAATAGGCTTGATCCCTAGGTGAGGCGTGTTCCTGAGTTTTATGCGTGTATAAAACTCTTAAGAAGAGATGGCGCAGTTCGGATGAGGCCACCTGAGGTTTGGCTGACGCAACTAAGGATGTCGGAGATTTGGCTGACGGATTTGAGGCCGTCAGAGATTTGGCTGTCGATGATGTACTAGGAATTAGTTCTTGATCTCAAATAGGGTGAGTCATGCTTACATGAGACATGTATGTCTCCGCTATGGGTTATAAGTCCGCCGAGAACGTTTTTACCCATCTACAGAGCCTACATGACCAGTAGTATCTCGCGGGGATGTATACTAGGAGTCATGGCATCACAATCAGCTGCGTCTCGTGAAGAGGTGCAGATAGGATGTAATGACCTATGTGCAATTCAAGGCTAGATTTATGCCTCAAAAAGGACTTGAAACAAGTGATGCGTAAAATAATGCATCGGAATTAGCCTCTAAGGCTCTAAACCCTGCGACGAACCGGTGCAGTTTGGAACAGTATGGAAGATATGTTAACTTCATCTTTCTTGTCGAGCATGCTTGCACAGGCGTATGAACGTGCATTTTCCCGGAAAAAAGAGAAGTTTTAAGACCCGGTCTGTAGTATCAAAGTGGCACATCGGGGAGTTATTACTTGCGCACCATGGCATGCTAGGTGTAATTTTCCGGTTTATCATAAACATGTTATATCTGCTGACAAATGAATCCAGGAACTGAAACCCCTCGTTCTCTTTCCTTATAATGTGATTCCTTCTTTGTTTCCTAAGTTTTCCATTGATAGGAAGAAAATTTCTATCTAGATACAGAATGAGCATATATTTCGTTCTTTTTCTTTCCATAATATTTCCCAAGTAAGAATGAATAATGCAAACCTAAATCTAGGGCATCGAAGATGGATACTGATTGCATAATTTTTGTCATTTGGGCGCACTATCCACGTAGTTACTGCAAATGCTGATCTTTTGGTAGCTGGAGGAACTGATTGTTTTCTTCATTGCTGGTGTTATAGCATAGCTCGGTTGAACTCACCAAGCGTTGGTATGTCAAGTTTAGTTGTCATATTTTAGTATCAAAACTCATCTAGTATCTTAGTTGTATATACTGTACATATTGTATATAATACTCTAGTGATGTGATATGATCATAATAATATGATCATAGTATTAAGGAATTAGACTACGAAGTATAACGCTTATCTTTTGAACTTCGTAGGTATGACATCGACATAATTTCGTATAGTGTTATGATTATGTGAATGGGCTATGGTGAAGATTTCATCCTAGGAAACAATGTTTTAAATTTGTTTAAAGGAAGTACCTTCATGAACTTGTTTCGTGAATCGAAAGGGAAATCAATAGGTTGATTGGTCTGGATATTTATTGTATACCTTTGGATGACCAATATGTGTGAGTTGGTAGAAACGATCTTAAATCAGGTTATGTATCTTGGTATAACCAATCACAATTCCTAGACTTATGATTTGGTATGACAGGTCCTGGTAATTGGTGTAACCGATCCTAGGTAATCACCATGAAATGGTATGATCGATCCTTGTAGTTGGTGTGACCTAGTAATTGGTGTGACCGATCATAAGTGTTGTGTGATCGATCCTTGTAATTGGTGTAACCAATCCTAGTGACTGGTGTGACCGATCACATGTACATACCGTATTTAGGTATAACTAATCCTAGTGATTGGTATAACCGATCTGAACCCGTGTATGTGACTTGGTAGGACCGATCACAACTAACCATTGTGATTTGGTATGACCAATCACATAGTAGTCTTGGAATACTGGTAAACCAATTCTAAACTTGTTTGGAAGTGGGGTAGAAACGATTCCAAGAAGAAAATCATGGAAATATAAAATAAGGATTTGCAGTGAAAAGATGTCAACATACTTTGAACATGAGCAGTAAATCTTATCATTTATTGTTCAAAGATATTCCTTGGTACTCAAGGAGATCCTGTGCCAAAATAAATTAAGAATCTTTTAATTAAGGTTTTTGATTTTATATGCTTTAATTCCCAGCAATTAATGCGTAGCTCTAGAGAATAAAATTAGTAATGTGCATTTACTAATTGGAGATTTTCTATTGAGAGATTTCGGAAATATTAAACCAACATTTATTGGGATTATGAAAACCGAATTTGAGCATTAGAATATTTTCGGTTTTGGAAATTCCTTGATGTCCAAACATCCTTGGTCTAGAAATTTGCCTTTCTAGCAAACTATCCTAAGATCCAGGAAAACTTCATTTCTTGTTGTTTCTGGTGGAGCCGTCTAGGAAAGTATCCTAATTAGGTGAAATCTCTTACGATCGCTCGTTTAAAGACTTATGTGGGATCAAGAAGCTCCACGAGTACCGTTCGTGGGAAACTATAATTGCAGTGTTATCAGTTTTCGATTTGATTTGATTGACTAACGGTTGTTGAAAATTTGATTGCACCTAGTTTGTTTATGCTTGAGAATCTTCTCTTCTGATATAAGATTCACTCAGACTAGATCAAAGTATCGACGGGATCTTTAGAACTGTTGTTAGATTTAAAGACATCTTGTGATAATCCATTGTTTACAGACTCCCTTCTGTGTATGATTGATCACAAGAGATTTGAGTGGTGTTGTGCAGATATTTGAAGATAAAAGAAGATTTGAAGACGAAGAAGATTTCTTATTAGTTTTCGTATCTTGTGAATTTAGTGCACAAACCTTGATTGGCTGGGATCCAACTATAATCGATTTATCTTTGATTGAGTGTGAATTTATACTTGACTATTTCGGTAGTTATAGTTAGATTGATCTAACCAGACAAAGGAGTTTATTCATTAAACGGAAGAGCCTTTGTCTTAGACTCATTTATGTCTTGTAGCAAGATTGATTAGAGTGGTTACCAAACAGGTTCTTCCTTTGCTGTTTGGAATACGATCCAAAGGACTTTCTATTCACGTGCGTGACTCTAGAAGTCGAAGGTGCAGGGATACTGAGGGAACTAACTAGCTAGGGGTAGTCTGTTTGGTCTCAACTATACGAAGTTGGTATTAGATTTTGTATAGCAGCTTAGTATTCAATTCTGGACTAGGTCCCGGGTTTTTCTGCATTTGCGGTTTCCTCGTTAACAAAATCTTGTTGTGTATTTTACTTTGATTTCTGCATTATAATTGTTATTATAATTAAGTAAAATATACAAGTACGTTAACTCCTTAATAATTGATAGTGATCCTAATCGAATGCCTTGACAAGAAAAACTAGTTAACTAACCTAGTGTTTGTCTTGTCTAAAGGGAAAGGTATAAGTTATTTTCTGAATAATCAGAGCCTAATGAGAAAAATAAAGTTAATTCTAATATTTATCTTGGTCTTATCAAAACAAGCGATTGTGCATACGCAATCGGTCCAACAAGGGAATTGAGTATCTTAGTCGAATTGTTGGATTACAGGGAAAATTGCTTCGTGTAATTGTTTCCTTGATAATCCAATTTTAACAGACTCTGTTCTGTGCGTAAAGTGATCACAAGAGATTCGACCGGTATTGTGCAGGTATTTGAAGATAAAAGAAGACTTGAAGACGAATAAGATTTCTTATTAATTTTCATATCTTGTGAATTTAGTGCACAAACCTTGATCGGTTGGGATCCAACTAAAATTGATTTATCTTTGATAGATCTGATTGATTAGTTATATGAGATCGGAATTCTCTATATTTATCTTTGAGATCTATATTGATTGAGTGTGAAACAATACTTCACTATTTCGGTAGTTATAGTTAGATTGATCTAACCAGACAAGGGAGTTTATTAGATTAAACAGAAGAGCCTTTGTCAACGACTCATCTATATCTTGTAGCAAGATTGATTAGAGTGGTTACCAAACAGATTCTTCCTTTGCTGCTTGGAATACGATCCAAAGCATTTGCTACTCACTTGCGTGACTCTAGAATTCGAAGGCACAGGGATACTGAGGGAACTAAGTACCTAGGGGCAGTCTGCTTGGTCTAAAATATACGAAGTTGGTATTAGATTTTGTATAGCGGCTTAATTGTGAGAGTATTCAAAACTGGACTAGTCCCGGGGTTTTTTTGCATTTGCGATTTCCTCGTTAACAGAATCTTGCTATGTCTTTTACTTTGATTTACGCATTATAATTGTTATTATAATTAAGTAAAATACACAAGTACGTTAACTCCGTAATACTTGATAGTGATCCTATAGAGTCTAGTTATTACCGAACCTATTATCAAGTAACACACTTTGTTGTCGTATTGTCTCGATCTTGTATCCATAGTCAATCACACAAGTTATGTTGTTTTTGTGATTTTCGATCTCATATCCATAGACAATCACACGAAGTGTGAACCGAGTTGTCGTATTGTCTCGACTCTGTCCATAGACGATCTCGTTCGGTAGAGGACTTATAGGTTGATAAATACAAAGATTGTGGTGTATTTGGGTACCCTCATCTTGAAAATGCGGGGGTCTAACAACCCCACCCAACAATTCGTTTGGCAATCTGAGAAGACTTACTCTGATACACTTTCTAGAGAATCAATTAGACAATCAGACTCAATCTAGAATAAAGTATATCAAAGATTTTAATATTTCTAACTCTCAATTTAATCTGAAATCAGCAAATAGAAATCCGCGAGACCGGTTGATTAAGAGGAGTAACTTGAACGGTACCAAAGACCAATGTTCAAGTTTCAATCAATGTAAATCAACAGCCAAAGTTTGGATATTCTAATTGATTGATCTTAACGCACAACCTGTGAAATTTCAATTATGTAACAAAATATAATGCGGGAAAAAAATAACACAGACACCAGAATTTTGTTAACGAGGAAACTGCAAATGCAGAAAAATCCCATGACCTAGTCCAGTTTGAACACCACACTGTATTAAGCCGCTACAAACACTAGCCTACTACCAATTAACTTCGGAATGGACTGTAGTTGAACCCCAATCAATCTCACACTGATTCAAGGTACGGTTTCGCTTCTTACGTATCTGATCCCAGTAGGATACTACACACTTGATTCCCTTAGATGATCTCACCCACAACTAAGAGTTGCTACGACCCAAAGTCGAAGACTTGATATACAAATCTGTCTCACACAGAAAAGTCTATAGAATTGAATAAATATGTCTCCCACAGAAATACCCAAGAGTTTTTGTTCCGTCTTTTGATAAATCAAGGTGAACAGGAACCAATTGATAACCCGGACTTATATTCCCGATATCAATCACCTCACAATAAACTTAATTGACTAGCGAAACAAGTTATTATGGAATCACTAACGATGAGATGAAGTTTGTTTGTGATTATTTTCTATCTTTCCTATCGGAGATATAAAATCTCGAGACAATTATTTCAATTGCACTCAACACGATAGAAACAACAAGATCATATCACGTAACTACAAAGATAATAGTTGGGTCTGGCTTCACAATCTCAATGAAGTCTTCTAGTCGTTAACCTACAGGGTCTCGAGAAGAAACCTAAGGTTAAAAGAGAATCGACTCTAGTTATGCAAATAGTAACACATAGGAGGTGTGGGGATTAGGTTTCCCAGTTGCTAGTTCTCCTTTATATAGTTTTCAAATCAGGGTTTGCAATCCAAGTTGCCTTGGTAACAAAGAATTCAATATTCACCGTTAGATGAAAAACCTGATTCAACCAAGCTAATATCTTTCAACCGTTAGATCGAACTTAGCTTGTTACACACAAATGAAATATACCATCATTTCGGTTTATGTAACGTACCTAAACGTGTACACCAGGTTGGTTCACAAATAGTTAACCGAGGTTAGCCATATGATTACTCTCATATCAACCTTATTCATCTTAACCATAACTAGTTCAAATCACTCAAATGAAACTAGTTAAAGAGTTGTTCAATTGTATAGAAAACATAATCGAAACCAAATCGGTTTGATTCATTTGTATCAATCATGAACATTATAGCCACGGTTTGCAAAGATTACATTCCTTATGATTTAAATGTTTAAGTCCATGAACTGACAAATCTGACAAAGTAACCAAGCTTAAGTATGCATACGGGTATGCGTACTTAAGCAACCGAATTTCGAGTTTGTTAAGTTTCCAAACTCAGCAGAAATTTTCGGTTCAAAAACTTCCGCCTTAAGGTGACTAGTTTAGGAGTTTGTAATTCCCAAACTCAGCAGATATTTTCGGTTCGAAAACTTCCGCCAGTATGCGTACGGGTACGCAAACTTATCTTGTCTCCTTCACCAATTTCGTATACACACATATGCATACTCTTGGTTCCCGGTTTATGGATTTATACACTAATATGCGAACACACTATATATGCTTATATCCAAAGATGGTTACATCCTCAACTCTTTATTTCAATCATTGAAACATTCTTCTATAATGACAATAGCCGTTTTCACACACTATTAACATCAAAGCAATTTTCAAGATATTGAAATAATCATTATCGAAACATTCCAAGCCTACATCAAATCACTGTATCACACAAACCATATAAGATGTTACTCGGAAATTTTCTCATGATATAAGATGAACTTGGTCGAAGCGAAAGCTTACCAACACATATTTCGAGAAATATGTAAGCGAGATATACTCAACTCGAAATCTCAAATGTGTATGGAGAAAACTATACCGTAACACGACTTATGTCTCAATATAAGAGATAGTAGAAATAGACTTTCCAAGTGATAGATGAGTTCAAGTCTCCACATACCTTTTGTCGAAGCAGTTCCACAATCTCCCCTTAGTAGTTCTTCGTCTTCAAGAGATGAACGCTGAGAGATCTAAGCTCAACTACACTATTTATATCCTAGTCCGAGACATCTATAAATAGGCTAGAAATCAAGACTTATAGTTTTGATCACTAACATTGAAAAACATGCTTGAGATAGCAACGCATGCGAGTTCGACCGAGCAATTCTCTAACAATCTCCCCTTTATCAATTTTAGTGACAAAACTATCAATACATACGGATTACAAAATAGATAAAAATTGTAGCTTCCCATCCACATGCTTGATCTCCTTGGCATCTTCAACGCGACTCGAAATCTTCGTCACCTCCAAGTACTCCATGATCCTAAAGGTTGTAAGTTCAGCATCATAGTTGTTGAAGATACATATCTATAACAATGAGAAAACAAAATGCTCTCAATCATTGTTATACAGTGTCATAGTATTATTACACATCATCAAAGTCCAATTGTATCGCAACTTTGACAACAATACTATGGTGATATTCATCACTCCCCCTTAGTCAATACTTTATCTCAACATGAAAATCGCTCCCCCTTACATAATGATCCGTAAACCATATGTATTTGTAGTATCACACCACACATTAATTCTCCCTCTTTTTGTCAATATAAACTGGCAAAGGTACGAAAACTAGTGGGACCCTCATGAAATTTCCACGGAGATACTTCATGACTAAAAGAGAATACCATACCATCTTATTTAGATGCCATCATAAAGCCGAAGCTAAATGCATTCATCAAGGAGTTAATAAAGATACAAGATGACCCCTAATATTCCACATCCGCACTCCCCACAAAGATTTGGAAATTAAGCACAAGTTCAATATGAACTCTCCCCCATAAAATGTCATTCCCAAAGGAACAACAAAGGCGACCTTACTTTCACAAGAAAAGAAGGATTTCTTACAAACTCTAGGATACTTGACAGAAACAAATATGCTAGAAACAAATGCAAACAAGACTTAACACTATTCTGGAGTTCTAAACTCAATTGCCCAAAAGATCGATATAAAAGCAGGGGCAAGATTTATGAGGATCTAATGAACTAGAACAACACCAATAGACTGCCGCAAGTGCTGAAACGTGGAAGTGTCTAATGGTTTGGTGAGAATATCAGACAATTGTTGTTCGAAAGGCACGAATTCCATAGTGATAATACCATCTTCATAAATATCTTGCATAAAATGGTACCTTATGTCTATGTGCTTAGTTCTTGAGTGTTAAACAGGATTCTCAGTGATGCGAATCGCACTTGAGTTATCACAAAAGGTCTTCATTATTCCAGAATCAATTCCATAATCGGCAAACATTTGTTTCATCCATAGAAGTTGAGTACAACATGACCCAGCAACAATGTATTCTGCTCCACATGTTGAAAGGGATTGTGAATTTTGTTTCTTGCTATGCCAAGCTACAAGATTCATCCCTACATAGTAGAATCCCCCTGATGTACTCTTTCTGTCTTCCACACATCCTACCCAATCAGAATCTAAATAGGCAGTAAGATCAGTGTTAGTATCAAAAGTGTAAGAAAGACCATACCCGGCAGTGTGACTGATGTAACGTATGATCCTCTTTGTGGCGGCAAGATGAGATTCCTTTGGATTTGCTTGAAACCTAGCACAACAACCAACACTAAAACCAATATCAGGTCTCGTAGCAGTGAGATGTAAAATACTTCCAATAATATATCGATACAGTTTTTGATCCACATTTATACCTTTCTCATCTCTATGTAGTTTACATGTGGTAGGCATATGAGTGAGTTTTGGAGTTGACTTATCAAGACCAAATCTTGAAACAAGATTTTTTGTATATTTTTCTTGAGATAAGTAAATTCCATCCTTGTGTTGTTGAATTTTTAAACCCAAAAAGAATTTTAATTCACCAACATTTCTCATCTCAAACTCCTTACCAAGAGAAACTTGAAAATCTTTTGCAAGTTTCTCCAATGTTGATCCATACATGATATCATCTATATACACGTGAGCAATAACAATTTTTCTACTCCATTTGGTAAACAAAGTTTTATCAGCTCCACCTCTTGAAAAACCTTTCCTCAGAAGAGAAGTAGTTAGTTTTTCAAACCAGACACGAGGTGCTTGTTTTAACCCGTATAATGCCTTATTGAGTTTAAGAACATGATCAGGGAAATCAGGGTTTTCAAAACCTTTAGGTTGAGCGACATAGACATCTTCCTTTAAGTTTCCATTTAGGAAGGAAGATTTAATATCCATCTGAAATAGCTTAACCTTAAGGAAACAAGCATGAGCTAATAACAAACGAATGGACTCAAGGCGTGCTACAGGATCAAAGGTTTCGTCAAAGTCGATTCCTTCAATCTGTGAATAACGTTGAGCGATATGTCTAGCTTTGTTTCTGGTGCCAAATTCATCAGACTTGTTCTTAAACATCCATTTGGTACCAACAATATTTATATTGGGGGGACAAGGTACGAGTTTCCATACGTCTTGTCTTTGAAATTGATTTAACTCTTCATGCATTGCGTTTACCGAAAAGGTATCACTAAGAGCTTCATCAATGTTCCTAGGTTCCACTTGCAATAGATAACAACCAAAATTGCAAATATTTTTAAGTTGACCTCTCGTCTTAGCAGTAGAGTCCTTACCATAAATAATATTGTTAGTATCATGATTCCTTTGAACCCAAAGGTGTCGTGTGGAGACACGCTCTTGTTCAAGAGGAACCTTATGACTAGAGCTTTTCTACTCATTACTAGAGACATTAGGATCGGCAATCATTGGAATAACTTCTTTTGATTCTGACGTTTCTTTGACATTCTCAATTGTCTCGGTTGGAGGCAACTCAGTAGGAGAGTCATCATGATGAAAGTTACTTAGATCATCAATGATAACATTATCTAATTCCATCATGACTTAGGTTCGGATATTAAAGACTCGGAAACCACGACTGTCAGATGCATAGCCGAGAAAAATACCCTTATTGCTTTTTCAATCAGACTTCCCTTTCTGTTCTCGATCCTTTAGAATGTAGAACTTACTGCCGAACACTCTGAGATAGTGTAAGTTGGGTTTCCTACCGTACCACAACTCATAGGGAGCGTTTAAGGTCTTTGACCGTAAGTAAACACGATTGATCAAATAGCAAGCCGTAAAAACAGCCTCACACAAAAACCTTAATGGTAGGTTTTTGTTATGGAGCATTACCCTGGCCATGATGGAATGCACTATCAGATTATTCATAATTCTTGTGATGGGAATAAAGGGAATATCTAGATTCTTTGGAGTTCCTCATTAAATAAACCAAAAATTCTTTCAAGTAATAATCAAGCAATAACAGTGGAGGTGGGTGAAGAAATAATTACTGGAGTGCATGCTGCTACATTAACAATAAACAGAAGAGATTTGTGGCAAGATTTGGAGAATCTAAGTTCCCAAAATAAACCTTGGTTAATCATTGGTGATTTTAACACAATCACTAGTGTGGAAGAAAAAAAAGGAGGTCTTAGTCCCTTGAAAATTTCCATCAAAGAATTCAATAATTGTTTGAATAATTGTGGATTGATTCAAGCTCCTTAATCTGGATTAGAGTTTTCTTGGTGCAATAATAGGGCAGGGGAGAAAAGAACACTATGAAATTTAGATAGAGCAGTTTTTAATGACAAATGGATTGAGCAATATCTTACTTGGGGATACAAAGTTGGTGTAAGAAGTATTTTAGACCATGGAATTCTTTATGGTACAAATGCAGAGATTCCAAAACCTAAGAACATTCCCTTCAGAGCTTTAAAAGTGTGGAAGTCTCATCCTGATTTTTTGCATCAAGTTCAAGCTTCGTGGAACATAATGATTAGAGGTAATCCAATCTTTCTTTTTATGAGTAAACTAAAAAATTTAAAGAAAGAATTACAGGTATGGAATTGGAATACTTTTGGAGATGTAAATAAAAAACTGAAGCAAGCTGAAGATCAAGTACTACAAGCTACATTGTTATCTGACAGCAATCCTGAAAATACTATGCTTTTGAATGATTTAGTTACAACAAGAGGGAAGCAGGAGATTCTGGTTGAAAAACAAAAAGAAATAAATCATCAAAAAGCCAGAGTCAAATGGCTAAAAGAAGGAGCCTCAAACTCAAAATTCTTTCATATCAATATGAAGTTAAGACAATCTCAAAACGCAATTGTTGAGCTAGAGGATGAAAATGGAAGCATAGTAACAGATCAAAAAAGAATAGCTGATATACTCATTAATCATTTTAAAGAAAAATTTAAATTTCAAGAAAAAAATTACCATCAAGATTTCTTTCAAGTCATACCTCAAGTGGTGAGTGATGAAGAAAATACTTATTTTGAAGCTATCCCCTCTAATGAAGAAGTGAAACAAGCAGTATATGATCTGGATCCTGATAGTGCCCCTGGACCTGATGGGTTTGCAGGTTGGTTTTATAAATATGCTTGGGAGATAATAGGCAAAGATTTAACAAAGGCTATTCAATAATGCTAGAGGGGTGGTTTCATTCCACAAGGTTTCAATGCTAATTTCTTATTACTTCTACCATAAGTCAAGAATGCAAAAAAAAGCTAGTCAGTTTAGACCAATTGGTCTAATGAACTTCAGTTTCAAAGTAATTACTAAGATCATAACTTCAAGATTTGGAAGGTTAATTGATAGACGCATTTATGTGTCTAATTTGTCCTCAATGTTTCGTATTGTTAGTACTCGTTTTCGTCCTTATTATGGTGTTTTGTGTGTTTGTAGGTATTTTTTGGAAATAAATATTGTTGGAAAATTCGGCTCATAAAATTATGCGGAGCACCCCCGGAGGACATGTGCTATGCGGCCTCTCATTTTGGTTCCTCAATTACTAAGGGGCACCTCAGTTGGCCAATGCTATTCGCACCCCCGTCTCTGTTAGGGGGAGGTCATCATCTACATTTTGAATTTCAAAATTGGCGGGAAAATAATTCAGACGCAGGCAGAATTAGGGTTGGACTTTTTAGCATGCTAGAAGGAGATTCAATGGCTGATATTCATTGGGATGACTTGAACTATCCTAACAGGCTTGGTAAAGGCCTTCGGTTCGATCCAGTTTGGCTGGATATTCCGCGAGAAGAAAACAGGGTAACACGTTCAGGCGAGAGATATTCACGGGATTTCTTGTTATTTTGGAAAGATTATTTGTGTCTGAATCGTGTTGAATCAATCTTACAGCGTGTACTATCATGTTTGGAGTGTTTATGCATCATGCCAGCGCGTGAATTGTTAATTCAGGGAAGAAAATATCCGAATATTATTTTCTCTTTACTGCCGAGTAATGGAGAATTATTTGGAGTTATGGAGGATATTTCTTGTGCACGAGAGGATATATATAGCGTTGAGGAGTTTTAGGAATGGACGGGGAGTTTGGGGAGAATCAGAACACCACAGAGCTTAAGAAACCGAAGTTGCAGAGCTGCCATTTCTGCTGCTGCACGAAGAACACGAAGAACATTGACCCACAAAAATCTGTCGTTCATGCTATAACAACGACACAAAGGAGGGGGTCGTATATCTACAGTGACAGTAACACATCATTTCTATCGCTCTTTGTAACAGTTCGGTTTGTAACTAAAATAATTGTTACAAACCCGGTTTTATTCATTTTCTCCCATATTCATCATTTGTAAACCCCTTGAGCAATAAAAATGATTTTTGAGCGTGTTTCCAACATGATGAGAGGCTAAATTCTCGCGTAACCAAGGCAATGGATGAAGCTATTCACACATGAATAATGGGTAACTATTTCATTTTCTCTAATATTTAACTATAATTCACTCAATCACTACTTTTGCAGAGTTCTTAAAAGTTTACATAATTTTCTTCATTAGTTGTGATTCAATTATATAGGTTATGCTTTGTTTAGATAATCTATGCTTAGGGGATACAATTAATATTTGAGAATATGTTTGATTATTTGTGAATTAAGAAATAAAGGATTAAAAGGCTAATTAGAGTTATGAAATATTTGACATCATTCATTCATGTGTAATAGTGGATTCTAGTGTCTTGGTTATTTTCTAATATCTTGAAATCAAATTTTCATATAAGTTTTCTTTACTTTTAATTTTTATTAAGTCTAGAATCTTTTTCTTTCACAAGCCTCAACGAACCTTTTACTACAACAATATTGAGATAACATCATTAATCCACAAGATTGTATCTCCTCAACAAGATGCCTTCATAAAAGGTAAAAATATTCAAGAACAAATTGTTCTTGCTTCTGAATTGGTGAATGAGCTTGATACCAAAAGAAAAGGTGGAAATTTGGGTATAAAACTAGATATTTCACAAGCACATCACTCTCTCAGCTGGGAGTATCTATTTCAAGTAATGAGACACTGGATTTTCAGAAAATGTAATTACTTGGCTTCATATTCTTCTGAAATCTGCAAGGATATCAATACTTCTGAATGGTGGACCTGTTGGGTACTTTCAAGTAGGGAGGGGTCTCGGATAGGGAGATCCATTGTCTCCTCTTCTTTTTGTCATAGCTGAAGACCTTTTCAGCAGGTCAATATCAAAAATGATCCATACAAGACAGCTTCAATCAATGGTCTCAAGAAATGGTGTAAGTCCTTCACACATTTTTTTGCAGATGATATATTTTTGTTTTGCAATGGTGACAAGAGAAATGTGAAAAATCTAGCAACACTACTCAAAGAATACCAAGAAGCTTCAGGTCAACTTTTCAACCTCTCAAAAAGCAAGTGTTTCATGGGGGGTACTAGTGAGATAAGAAAACAGCAAATTGCAAATGAATGCAGAATGCCTTTATCTTCATTTCCTGACAAGTACTTAGGGGTTATGTTAACTCCTGGAAAAATTAAAACACAACATGTCTGGAACTGTGTGGAACAAATACAAGCAAGCTTAGCTGGATGGATGGGAAAGCTTCTGTTTTTTCAAGAAAGATTGATTCTAGTCAAACATGTGCTCTGCATCATACCAATCTATTGTATGTCAGTCTATAAATGTCCCCAAAGAGCACTAAAGGAGTGTGAACAATCTATAAGAAACTTCTTATGGACTGGAGACCCTGCAAAAAGAAAGAGTATTACTCTAAAATGGGATAAGGTATGTGCTCCAATTGAAGAAGGTGGTCTTGGTCTTAGAAGATTGGAAATTATGAATAAAGCATTACTTATGAAACTATGCTGGAAAATTCTGAACAGTAATGAAGAATGGGCAAGATTTTTCCAAGAATTTTTTTTAACTAGGAATAGAGAGTGGATTGGTTATTATAAAAAATCATCAATACTTCCTGGTTTGAAATGGATCTCAGAAGAAGTAAAGAATTCCACAAGGTGGATTGTTGGTAAAGGTAATCAAATTTCAGTTTGGACTGATACATGGATAAAAGAAAAACCTTTATCTTTTTCCTGAAAATGAATACATGAATCAATTCCCTAATCTGAAGGTAGAAAATTTGATCCTTGAAGGTGAATGGGTTATGCCTACTGAAATTTTGGAAATGATATCTGTTAATGAATTGCCAGTGATCAGTTTGGGAGAAGACAAAAGAATTTGGAGTGGAACAATTACTGGAGTTTTCACAGTGGATTCTGCAGTGGAAAGTATCTGAACAAAATTCACCAAAGTAAGCTGATCTACTCAGGTATGGAATCATTCAGTACACCCAAGTATAGCAAGTAATATTTGGAAACTCATTAGAAACATATGTCCCACTAATGAAAAAATGAAAACTAGGAATTTCCAATTAGCCTCAAGATGCTGCTTTTGCAAGAAAGAAGAGGAATCACTAGATCATATACTGTGGAAATGCAACTATAGTGAACTAATCTGGAAATGGTTGGGAGATATGTTCAGTTTCAAAAATCCACAATCTTTTGAGGAAGTATTCAATGCTGCAAAACAAAAAAATCCTGCAGTAAGTGAAATACGGAGAATTTCTGCTTTTATTACTTTAAAAGAACTGTGGTTCCAAAGAAATAAGTGTGTGCATGAAGATGAAGCTTTCAAAGATCACATAATCAAGTCTAAAATTCTACATTTCACTGCAAAATGTGAAGTGAGAATGAAAAAACCTATGTGGAATTCAATTTATGATCTTCAAATCTTAAAGTGCTTTGGGTTGAAATGCAGAAGGATCAAATCTTGTTTAGTTCATGAAATATGCTTCAAACTACCACAGCAGAATCAACTACTACTTTGTTGTGATGGAGCTTCTAAAGGTAATCCAGGCTTGTTAGGTTATGGAGTTATAGCAAGAAATGCACAGGGAAAAGTGGTAATTGCCATAGAGGGGTGCCTTGGAATTGCAACAAGCTATTTTGCAGAAATTATGGCAATTCTTTTTGCAGGAGAATGGGAAATACAAAATGGTTTCAGATGTCTTCTCTTTAGCTTTGATTCAAGAGCTACAATTATAGATTTTCAAAGTAAAAGAGTCCCCTGGTTTGCAATTTCAAGATGGGAGAAAATATGCAAGACTGTAAGCTCATGGGAGTTCATCCATAACTACAGAGAAGTAAACTTCTATGCAAATGACTTGGCAAAAAGGGGAGCAAGGTTACAAGGAAGAGAAAAGCAAATCTATACTAGTAAACCTCCTTTCCTTATTGAAATTGAAAATGAAAACAAAAAATACTATAGAAGGAACTAGTCTAGTTTTATTTTAGTTTTCTTTAGTTCCAAGTTTTGAAATATTTTTTGTAAACTTTTGTATTCTTTTGGTTATTAATAAAATTTATTACTTAGCAAAAAAAGCATTACCCTGGCCATTTCCTGAATATTTCTATCCTTCCTTTCTGCAACTCCATTTTCTTGTGGAGTGATGGGTGGTGAGTATTGTTGAATAATTCCCAGAGAGTCACAATATTCAAATACCTTGGTGTCTTTGAATTCTGTTCCACGATCGCTTCTAATTTTCTCTAGTTTGCGACCTTGCTCATTCTGGATTCTATTAACAATAATCTTGAACTCACCGAGAGTTTCATTCTTGTGAGCCAATAATGCCATCCAGGTGAATATAGTATAATCATCTACCATAACCAAAGCATACTTCTTCCCAGCCTCTGTAGTTTGTTGAATTGGGCCAAAAAGATCCATATGAATTAAATCAAGTGGAGCTTTGGTGAGAATATTTCGGGATGATTTGTGTGGAACTTTCGTTTGTTTATCCTTTTGACAGGCACCACATACACCTTCAACCTTAGCATTGATTTTGGGAACGCCTCTAACAAGTTCTTTGTTAATGATCTTAGTTAGAAGACGATAATTGATGTGACCAAAACGTTCATGCCAAAGGTGTGTAGATTCAACCTTAGTCAAATTGCAACAGTTAATGAAATGAGTATCTAGAAGATAACAGTTATTTTTGCCACGAGATCCTTAAAAAATCACTTTTCCAGATTTGTCGACAATGTCACATCCTTTATCATTGAAGACAACCTTATGGCCCTTGTCACAGATTTGACTTATAGAAAGAATATTATCAGTCATACCTTCAACATATAAGACATCATGAATTTCAAGAACGCCAGGTAATTTGATTGCCCCTTTCTTGCTTATGTAAAAACAACTTCAATCTCCAAAAGTTACGGGTCCACCATCAAAATCGCTTGAGTTGATGAACCCTGAGAGATCTCCAGTCATGTTCCTGCTACATCCACTATCAAGGAACCATTGAAAGGGTAATGTTGACTTTAGAGCAAAATCTCCCATACTAGCACTACTAACCATTTCAGGATTTCTTGTTAGTATTGAATGTCTTTTAAGAGATGACACAAGTTGAATAACCCTTTTATGATAAATACTAGCAACTTTTAGTCTTCTCTTGAAGGACAAGCACACATGTTGAAAGTGATTGTGAGAACCACAAAACAAACATGTACCAACATCATCAACCTTGTTCGAAGACTTCTGAGCACTGTCAGATTTCACAAAGCCTAGACATTGCTTATCACCTGACATACGACAATTCTTCAAGGAAGAATTAGAGTTGTCATTTAAAACCTTTGAAAAAGACTTTACAGACTTCAAATCCTTAAGCTTTGCAATTTCTACAGCAAGATCAGAACTGACCTGGATTTGTTTATCTAACTTTTTCTGGAGCTCAACAACATATTCAGAGCAATCATGAGAATTAGGTTTTTTGATATAACCTTCTCAATGAGATTCATCAATTTCCTTTATCCATCGAAATTTTTCGAGACACAAGAACTTGATGAGATTTCTTAAATCAGGGTTCTCAACCTTTTCGATGGTTTCTAGAACACACTCGATGTTGAGTTTATCCATTTCTGGTGAAGCATTTTCAGAGACAATATCATCCACATCATATCGCTACAAACACAGACTTATGAGGTCTTTAATGTGTTTGCCTGCTCTGATACCAATTGAAAATGCGGGGGTCTAACAACCACACCCAACAATTCGTTTGGAAATATGAGAGGACTTACTCCAATACACTTTCTAGAGAATCAACTAGACAGTCAGACTCAATCTAGAATAAAGTATATCAAAGAGTTTAATATTTCTAACTCTCAATTCAATCCGCAATCAGCAAATAGAAATCTGCGAGCCCGATTGATTAAGAGGAGTAACTTGAACGATACCAAAAACCAATGTTCAAGTGTCAATCAATGTAAATCAACAATTAAAGGTTGGATATTCTAATTGATTGATCTCAACGCACATATGATATTTAAATTATATAACAAAATATAATGCGGAAAAGAAATAACACAGACACCAGAATTTTGTTAACGAGGAAACCGCAAATGCAGAAAAACCCCGGGACCTAGTCCAGTTTGAATACCACACTATATTAAGCCGCTACAGACACTAGCCTACTACCAATTAACTTCGGACTGGACTGTAGTTGAACCCTAATCAATCTCACACTGATTCAAGGTACAGTTGCGCTCCTTACATCTTTGATCCCAGCAGGATACTACGCACTTGATTCCCTTAGCTGATCTCACCCACAACTAAGAGTTGCTACGAACCAAAGTCGAAGACTTGATAGACAAATCTGTCTCACACAGAAAAGTCTATAGAATTGAATAAATCTGTCTCCCACGAAAATACCCAAGAGTTTTTGTTCCATCTTTTGATAAATCAAGGTGAAGAGGAACCAATTGATAACCCGAACTTATATTCCCGAAGAACGGCTTAGAATAATCAATCACATCATAATAAACTTAATCGACTAGCGGAACAAGTTATTGTGGAATCACAAACGATGAGACGAAGTTTGTTCGTGATTACTTTTCTATCTTTCCTATCGGATATATAAAATCTCGATCCAAGTATTTCAATTGCACTCAACACGATATAAACAACTAGATCAGATCACGCAACTACAAAGATAATAGTTGGGTCTGGCTTCACAATCCCAATGAAGTCTTCAAGTCGTTAACCTACAGGGTATCGAGAAGAAACCTAAGGTTAAAGGAGAATCGACTCTATTTATGCAACTAGTAACACACAAGAGGTGTGGGGATTAAGTTTCCCAGTTGCTAGAGTTCTCCTTTATATAGTTTTCAAATCAGGGTTTGCAATCCAAGTTACCTTGGTAACAAAGCATTCAATATTCACCGTTAGATGAAAAACCTGATTCAACCAAGCTAATATCTTTCAACCGTTAGATCGAACTTAGCTTGTTACACACAAATGAAATGTACCCTCATTAGGTTTATGTAACGTACCTAAACGTGTACACCAGGTTGGTTCACAAATAGTTAACCGAGGTTAGCCATATGATTACTCTCATATCAACCTTATTCATCTTAACCATAACTAGTTCAAATAACTCAAATGAAACTAGTTAAAGAGTTTTTCAATTGTATAGAAAACACAATCGAAACCAAATCGGTTTGATTCATTTGAACCAATCATGAACATTATAGCCACGGTTTGCAAAGATTGCATTCCTTATGATTTAAATATTTAAGTCATGAACTGACCGATCTGACAAAGTAACCATATTAAATATGCGTACGGGTATGTGTACATAAACAACCAGATTTCGAGTTTTTTAAGTTTCCAAACTCAGCAGAAATTTTCGGTTCAAAAACTTCCGCCAGTATGCGTACGGGTACGCATACTTAAGGTGACTAGTTTAGGAGTTTGTAAATCCCAAACTCAGCAGATATTTTCGGTTCGAAAACTTCCGCCAGTATGCATACGGGTACGCATACTTATCTTGTCTCCTTCACCAATTTCGTATACACATATATGCATACTCTTGGTTCCCGGTTTATGGATTTATACACTAATATGCGAACACACTATATATGCTTATATCCAAAGATGGTTACATCCTCAACTCTTTATTTCAATCATTGAAACATTCTTATATAATGACAATAGCCGTTTTCATACACTATTAGCATCAAAGCAATTTTCAAGATATTGAAATAATCATTATCGAAACATTCCAAGCCTACATCAAATGATTGTATCACACAAACCATGTCAGATGTTACTCGGAAATTTTCTCATGATATAAGATGAACTTGGTCGAAGCGAAATCTTACCAACACATATTTCGAGAAATATGTAAGCGAGATATACTCAGCTCGAAATATCAAATGTGTATAGAGAAAACTATACCGTAACACGACTTATGTCTCAATATAAGAGATAGTATAAATAGACTTTCCAAGTGATAGATGAGTTCAAGTCTCCACATACCTTTTGTCGAAGAAGTTCCACAATCTCCCCTTAGTAGTTATTCATCTTCAAGAGATGAACGCAGAGAGATCTAAGCTCAACTACACTATCTATATCCTAGTCCGAGACATCTATAAATAGGCTAGAAATCAAGACTTATAGTTTTGATCACTAAAATTGACAAACATGCTTGAGATAGCAACACATGATAGTTCGACCGATCAATGCTCTAACACGTCTTTTCAATTGGTATCAGAGCAGGCAAACACGAAAAGATCTAACAATCTGTGTTTGGTGCGATCCAACCTATAAGAAATGAGTCAAAGTAGAGTTAAGCGAGAGCGAAAACTTAAGAAAGACTCATTTAACGTATCACAAGACTTTGGAAGTTTTGAATTTAAAAAATGCTAAGGAGGGACATCTCATCGAGCTCTACTGGCTCAGTTGAAAATATTTATGAATATTCTCAAGATGAGATTAAATTAAGTCTTGTATTGATGATCAATGACCTCGATTATGAAAAACCCTTCCGCAGGAGATGAAAATTTTGTTGATAATGTAAGTATAAAAAATTTCGATCTACAAGAGTTAAAAGAAAATTTTCTATCTTGTACAATTGAACTCACCCTTGGACTAGCAAGAGAAGGAAAACTTCTAGAAGATCTAAGTTGTTTCCAAGATGAAAATGAACAACTTGTTTGTGATCTTTCCTCCTTGACAACGGAATTAGATTCTCTCAAGAATACATCTTCCTTAAAGATTCAATCGTTGGAAGAGAAACTTGTTGAATCTGAAGTAAGGATTAACTCTCAACAAAAAAGCTTTGGAGGGAAGGAAGGTAAATATCTCTCACGAGAAAAACACCTTGAGGCTGATCTAGTTGGTGCTCTTGATAGAATCAAGATGTTAGAAGAAGAAAATTTGTATTTGAAAAATTCCAATGATAGCACAAAAAATTTATCCTCATTGTTAGAAGCAAGAAGATATCATGGTGATACACGAGGATTAGGATATAAGGAATCAAGTGCTTCCAACGATAACAATGAGATAAATTTGTCAAAGCTACAAATTCTTCTCAACCAGAGACTTACAATGTTGTCAAAGATGCTCGTATTTCTTGTAAATAAGTAAAGCATGTCATGCCTAAGAATCATGTTCAACTAGACTCTTCAAGTGCAACCATCAAAGAGAGCACTTCTGCTAATGTCAAGAAAGCAACAACGTTGAACAAAGATAAGATGGAGAAGAAGAAAACTCGTCGAGATCCAATGCAAGAGGATCCACAAAAAGGTAACATTAAAACTCACACTTCTTATGTTACTAAACATTTTTATTTTTGTGGTAATAAAGGACACTTGCAATGGGGATGCAAAGTTATTAAGATGCAAGATGCACTTTCTTTTGTATCAAACGAATTGGCTAAGTTTGCTCCCCGAAAGAACTCAGATCGTTATTGTCCTAAGTTTAGGAAAAAAAATTATTATAATGATAATTCAAATTCTGCTTACCGCTCGACAAGGTCATCTCATAAAAGACCCGAATATAGAAAGAGAGATAACTTTGTAAATGCTAAGACAAGATCTGAATTTCCAAATTGGAGAAAAGTTGTTTCGCAAAGTATCCAAAAGGAAAATCCTCCTAATGGTATGAATGAGAAATCTACTCCTGGGAAACGCATCTATAAATGGGTCCCCAATTTCTCCATAACCAAGGAGAGACCAAAATTTAGTCACAAGAATGACACTCAATTGATAAGTATTGGTAACAATATTTTTGAGAGTATTCTTAAAAGACTAAGGAAAGACATCTTGTTGTCTAAAGTCTCTTGTACAAATGCACACTGTGATATTGACACTCTTCTTCACAAGTAAAATAATAAATACAAGAAATGGAACAAGAGTAAGCAAACCAAGAAAGAGGTCAAGAGTGATTCTGTCTTAGTCCTTAGTGACAAAGAAGACAAGGATCAAATAAGCACAACCTAGTTGTGTTGGAATGTGCATTCTCACCTTTGTTCTAAATCTTATGAAGGGCGAGAATGCACATGAAACTGAGCACATGACCTCTCGGTTGTTATATGACTAATTTAACATCTTTTGGGAGATTTCTTTTCTTCTATACTCATACCTTCTCTATTTATATTTGAGCTTTTCATAGAAAAAGTAATTTTGAGTTTATTATGTTGATATCTACAGGTCATATATGTGTAGCTCTTATTTTTACGGTTAAAACGAGCCAAAAATAACTGAATTCGGACATTGTATGCAAAAGTTATGTCTAAAACAGTTTCGTGTGTGGATTCATGTTGTGATCCATCACAAGTAATCACTGGAACCGGTCCTGGTAATTGGTATGACCCATCACAAGTAATCAATGTAACTGGTCCTGGTGATTGGTATGACCATTCACAAGTAATCACCGGTCCTAGTGATTGATTGGTCCATACGAAGGAGTGTAAAACTGTTTTGCCCATAACTTCTTCGTCCAAACTAGGAATGACGTCATTCTTTTTGCGTTGGTTTCGTAATTTAATTTCCTACAAGATTGAGGTAATTGAAATACGTGATTTTCTGTTTAACATTTATGGTGTATTGCAAATTGGATTTATGAGATTTTGGTTTTGGTTTTTATTAATCTAAATGTTCGATCTCATATGGTGAAACCCTTATGATTTTTGTGGATTTTTGATTTAGCAGGATTAAGTTATAGGACATGTTGGTAGGATTTATCAAAGGATCATAAGATGTTCCGATTGAAACTCATATGTTAATATTCACAATATGTTGAATCAATTTGTGTTTACATGAGTTGTGTTTAATATAACATATGAGTTTCGGGTTTTCAACTTTTGTTGTTGGAACGCATTAGTTAAAATCGATTCAACCTTTTTTTTTTTGATGCAAAACAGGGGATTTTATTAAGTTAATGAAACCGAAACAAGAGGATTCATATCCTCCAATATTGCACTTGCAATAAAACTTGGAGGATAGTCATACCAAGTTTGAGAAATGATGTAAATTCTAGCATGTTTAGCCAGCCTATCTGCCGGCTTGTTTATTTTCCTACTAATGCATTTACATATCCAAAATGAATGAGTTTCAAGCTTTGTTTTTATATCATGTATCAAAGTATGGTTTTCCCAAGTAGCATAATGAAGACCTCCGTTTACTACCCTGATCACCAATTCTGCATCCATTTCGAATATTGCAAACTGAACATTCAACTCTTCTGCACACTGCATAGCTTGCAAAAGTCCCCTACATTCTGCTTCTTCAGCACTCATGAGTCCATCCGAATAGCCGCATATTTCTTGGATAAAATCTCCTGCATAAGAACGACATATTAGTCCCCATCCTGAATGAGCAATATGATTTATAACTTTAAAAGATGCATCACAGCAGAAGGAAAGATAAGGGGATGATGGTGGATTCCAATTAGGTATTGTATGTTGCACACTGTTCTGGCTATTGTGACGTTTCTTCATCATATGCTTTCTTGTGGAATCATTCAACAACTTAATGAGATGTATGACTTCAACTGGGTTTGGTTTTATGTCTTCGAAAACATATTTGCATCGAGATTTCCATATCTCCCAAAGTGTGTTTGCCATTATTACTGTCCAGTTCTCAATCAGATTGTTGAACTCATTATCAAACCAACTTTGAATCCATTCTTGAACTGAGGAATTGTTACTCGGTATACTTCTTCTAGCTCCTGGAGTTGTGAACCATATGGCTCTTGCAAAAGAGCATTCCCACAATATGTGCCTTGTTGTTTCAATGGCTTGTTTGCAGACTTTACACTGCTCCCCTCTGTAGTTAAGAAATCTTGCCATTCTTTCATTAGAAGGGACAATGTCAACCATACACTTCCACAGAAAGTGTTTTACTCTTGGTAAGTCTGGTACATTCCAAAAATTCTTTCATAACTCCGCTGCTGCTGCATCAATAATAGGTCCTTCATCTTTCAACTCCACTAATTTTTGATATGCTGACTTCACAGTAAATCGATTCAACCTTTTTCTGGTAAAGTTTGCTTTTGTTGTTGTTCTTTTGTTTTTGCGAGAAGATGACCACACACTGGGGGAGAGTTCTTAATTGAACTTGCGCTTAGTGATATATCTTTCTGGGGAGATGTGGCTGCGGAAATTGAGGTAGCGAATTTGTTAGTTAATCGTTTTCCTGCTTATGAAATCCTGTTTATATTGAATATATTTTGCTTTTGCTTAACAAAATTTCGGTACAATTGATATGTTCCGTTATATTGTGTATGGATTATTTATGTGATTCAATTGTTTCCGGTTAAGAAAAATTGTGTCAATTTATTTGGCTTATTGTTTGGTATCTTCTTTATTGTTGGGTATCAAGTGTTTTTTCTTAACGAAATTCGGTGCAATTGCGGTGCTGTAGTGTTTTTTCGTTTCAATTGCTTTCGGTTAAGAAAATAATTGTGCAAGTCAATTTATTTTGATTTGTATCTATTGTTTGAGACTTAACAAAAATACGAGATCATTTTTTTAGTCCAATTGATTCCTGATCTTAGTTAGACTTATCAATTGGAAGATTCGGTTATTCAAGTCTAATCGAATGCCTTGACAAGAAAAACTAGTTAACTAACCTAGTGTTTGTCTTGTCTAAAGGGAAAGGTATAAGTTATTGTCTGAATAATGAGAGCCTAATGAGAAAAATAAAGTTAATTCTGATCTTTATCTTGGTCTTATCAAAACAAGCGATTGTGCATATGCAATCGGTCAAACAAGGGAATTGAGTATCTTAGTCGAATTGTTGGATTATAGGTAAAATTTCTTCGGGTAATTGTTTCCTTGATAATCCAAGACTCCGTTCTGTGCCTAAAGTGATCACAAGAGATTCAACTGGTGTTGTGCAGATATTTGAAGATAAAAGAAGATTTTAAGACGAATAAGATTTCCTATTAATTTTCCTATCTTGTGAATTTAGTGCACAAACCTTGATCGGTTGGGATCCAGATAAAATTGATTTATCTTTGATAGATATGATTTATTAGTTGCGTGAGATCGAAATTCTCTATATTTATCTTTGAGATCAATATTGATTGAGTGCGAAACAATACTTGACTATTTCAGTAGTTATAGTTAGATTGATCTAACCAGACAAAGGAGTTTATTAGATTAAACAGAAGAGCCTTGGTCAACGACTAATCTATATCTTGTAGCAAGATTGATTAGAGTGGTGTTAGAGCATTGCTCAGTCGAAATCGCATGCATAGCTATCTCAAGCATGTTTATTAATGTTAGTGATCAAAACTATAAGTCTTGATTTCTAGTCTACTATAGATAAGTCTCGGACTAGGATAGAAAGTGTAGTTGAGCTCAAGAACACCATGACAATCATCATACAAGACGAAGAACTACTCAAGGAATTGGTGGAACTTTATCGACTAAAAGGTATGTGGAGACTTGAATTTATCTATCACTTAAAAGTTTATTTACTCTATCTCCTATTCTGAGACAAAAGTCGTTTTGCTATATAGACTTTGATTATACACATTTGCTATTTCGAGCCGAGTTTATCTCGCCTATCTATTTCTCGAAATATGTGTTGGTAAGCTTTTGCTTTGGACAAGTTCATCTTTACCTAGTGACGAAAGTCATGTTATGTTTCAATCACTTTGAAAATTGCTTACTTTGACGAAAAATAGTTTGTGAATAACAACTATATAATAACGTCCTCTAAGAATGTTTCAATGATTGAAATGAGAGTTTAGATTATATAACCAATGATGGATATAAGCATTGTGTGGTAACACATATATGTATAAGCCATTTTTCCTTAAACCGAAGTTTGCGAACTTTGTTGATCAAGAGAACCGGAACAAGAGTTGTGAACTCAGTCCGCGATCTCAGTCCGCGAACCCAGTCCGCGAACTGGCGGAAGTTCTCGACCCGAGAAAATCTGCTGGAGTTTGAGAAGTCCTTCTGGGAACTTAAGTCCGCGAACTAAGTCTGCGAACTTAAGTTGGTTATATCTAAAGACGATTGTTTGTGAACTTATGTTTATATTAATTAAGGAATGCAAAATGCAAACCGTGGCTATAAAGTTCATGAATCGATTCGAGTGAATCAAATCGTTTTTGCTTCGATTTTGTCTTGTGTAGTTACATAAGATTTCCTTGCAATTGAACAACTCTCTAACTAGTTCATTTGAGTCATTTGAACTAGTTATGGGGAAGAAGAATATGGTTGATATGAAAGTGCTCATATGGCTAACCATTTGGTTAACTATTGTTGAACCAACAAATATACATGTTTGGGTACGGTTACACAAACCTAAAATCGTGCATTTAATTTGTGTGTAACAAGCTAAGTTTTCGATCCAACGGTTGAAAGATATTAGCTTGAATCTAATCAGGTTTTCATCTAACGGTGAATATTGAATGCTTTGTTACCAAGCTAACATTGATTGCAAATCCTGTTTTGAAAGACTATATAAGGGAGAACTCTAGCAACTGGGAAACCTAATCCACACACCTCCTGTACTAGTTGTATTAGCTAGAGTCGATTCTCCTTTAACCTTAGGTTTCTTCTTGTAAACCAGGTTAACGACTTAAAGACTTCATTGGGATTGTGAAGCCAGACCGATACTACTTTCTCGTAGTTGTGTGATCTGATCTTGTTGATTCTATCGTTTTGAGTATAATTGTAACGATTGGCTTGAGATTAATATCTCCGATAGGAAAGATATAAAAGTAGTCACAAACATCTTCGTCTCATCGTTTGTGATTCCACAATATCTTCTTTTGCCGCGTCGATTAAGATTATTGTGAGGTGATTGATAATACTATGTTGTTCTTCGGGAAAATAAGTCCGGTTTATCAATTGGTTCCTGTTCACCTTGATTTATCAAAAGACGGAACAAAAACTCGTAGGTATTTATGTGGGAGACAGATTTATCTATTACTGTAAACTTTTCTGTGTGATACAGATTTGTTTATTAAAGTCTTCGACTTTGGGTCGTAGCAACTCTTAGTTGTGGGTGAGATCATCTAAGGGAATCAAGTGTGTAGTATCCTGCTGGGATCAGAGACGTAAGGAGCGCAACTGTACCTTGTATCAGTGTGAGATTGATTGGGGTTCAACTACAGTCCAGACCGAAGTTAGTTTGTAGTAGGCTAGTGTCTGTAGTGACTTAATACAACCTGTGTTCAATCTGGACTAGGTCCAGGGTTTTTCTGCATTTGCGGTTTCCTCGTTGACAAAATTTTGGTGTCTGTGTTATTTCTATTCCGCATTATATTTTGTTATATAATTGAAATATCTCAGGTTGTGCGTTAGAATCAATCAACTGGAAATCTGACCTTTGGTTGTTGATTGAAGTTGATTGATACTTGAACATTGGTCTTTGGTATCGTTCAAGTGATTTCTCTTGTATTCGATTAGACTCGCAGATTACTATTTGCTTGAGTAAGAATTGAATCGAGAAAGAGAGATATTCACTCTTTGATATACTTTATTAAGATTGAGTCTAGTTGATTCTCTTGAAAGTATATTAGAGTTAGTCCATACAGATTGCTAATCGAAATATTGGGTGTGGTTGTTGTACCCCCGCTTTTTCAAGTGGCTACTCACTTGCGTGACTCTAGAATTCGAAGGCACAAGGATACTGAGGGAACTAAGTACCTAGGGGCAGTCTGCTTGGTCTCAAATATACGAAGTTGGTATTAGATTTTGTATAACGGCTTAATTGTGAGAGTATTCAAAACTGGACTAGGTCCCTGGGTTTTTCTGCATTTGCGGTTTCCTCGTTAAGAAAATCTTGCCGTGTCTTTTACTTTGGTTTCCGCATTATAATTGTTATTATAATTAAGTAAAATACACAAGTACGTTAACTCCATAATACTTGATAGTGATCCTATAGAGTCTGGTTATTACCGAACCTATTATCAAGTAACACACTTTGTTGTCGTATTGTCTCGATCTTGTATCCATAGTCAATCACATAAGTTATCTTGTTGTTGTATTGTCTCGATCTCGTATCCATAGACAATTAACACGAAGTGTGAATCAAATTTTCGTATTGTCTCGACTCTGTCCATAGACGATCGCATTCGGTCTTATAGGTTGATAAATAAAAGATTGTGGTGTATTTGGGTACCCTCATCTTTTCACAATGGTTTGTATACGAAAATACATACCTATCCGGATCACCAAACAAACAGATTTTCCCATGATGTACACGAGTATGCATACCACACAAATCTGAAAGTCGATATATATAGCTACTCCGCTACGTGTACGAATACATGTAATACGACTTCAGACAAATTTCGAATATAATAGTTCAATATTTCTCTAAATCGATTCTAAACATTCCTGAATAACATCAATGACACTTATCACTGTTTCAGTCTATTTTCGAATGATAAACTTGAATCATGATTTGGTTCCGAACAATAAATTGTTCTTCGCCGAATTTGATCAAGTATGAACAAATGTTCATTAAGCTTAGTCATTATATTTCGAGAAATTCATAAACCAAATAATTAGTTCTCGACTCGAAATTCTTGTCTATGCAAGCTAGTCTAATTAGTTATGGGATAATCGTCTCAAGATAGAAAAGTGAATATAACTTGAGAAATTGGTGGTTCAGTCTTCACTTACCCTTTGTTGATGAAGATCTCCAAAAGCTTCAATTGATCTTCGCCTTCAAACTGTAGAACGCAAATGATGACTGGTTTGTTTCTCAACTCCACTATCCTAGACCGAGACTTAACTAATTGTAGACTAGAAAGCAAGATATATTTTTGACAACTAAATTTGACAAGAAGCTTGATATAGCAATACTTGTGAGTTCGACCGAGCAATGCTCTAACAATCTCTCCATTTGTCAATTTTAGTGACAAAACTATTTAATACATATGGATAACAAAAATAAAGTTTTGAAAAAATTCTCGATCCACCATGTCTTCTTAATTTCCTTGGTTTCTCCAACTCTCCTTGAACTCTCCGTTATTTAAAGTTGCAATGATTCTGAACGTGTTCAACTCAGCATCGTTGTGGTTGAAAAACCGATTCCATAACGATAACAACTTTTTGAAAACAAATATTCTCAAACGTTGTTATATAGAAACATAGTATTATTATCTTCTCTCCAAAGTTCAATTGTATCTCAACTCTAAAGTAATACTATGGTGATATGTTTCTCCCCCTTAATCAATACTTACATCTTTTGTTTAATAGGTAAACCTATTCTTAAATGATTCACTTCCCCTTACATAATGATACGTAAACCATATGTATGTGGTACGAAACTACTAAATAATTCTCCCCATTTTTGTCAATAAAGTTAACAAAGGTACGAAAATCGCGGGATCATAATGAATACAACCAAAAGATATCTCAAGCTTTAAGGAAGATGAAGATACTACATAATAACATTGCTAAAATGTAACTCCTTATATCAACTTGTTTAGATGATATCACATAGTAATAAATGCTTAACTCTCATCCTAGAAGATTAAAAAGATACACGCATCCCCTTTATAATTCCACAACCACACTCCCCACAATGATATAGCAATTAAGCACAAGTTCATTTAAGCACTCTCCCCCATAAAATGTCATTCCCGAAAGAACAACATGAGTGACCTTAATTTCGTGAAAAAGAAGGATTTTGGACATTAACAAATCACAAGGATTTGTATCCATAGTATCGACATAAATTGATCTCAAGGCCAGTTACGAACAACGAGACAATTTTACTCGATTTTACTCAACATAAGAGAATCTTACGAAGTGTTTCAAGTAGCAAAAACACATAAGTGTGATCACAAAAAGATCAATACTGCGAGAAAAATCTCAAGGAGTTTGTTCTATTTTCCGTTTATAAAAACATAATAGATTTAACTTCTGAGCATATATGAAATATAAAAGCTCGATTCACGAAAAAACGTAGAAGCACATATATTTCATAAGATATTGAGCAATACACAAGAATATCCATGGGAATCAAGTATCGCTATCATCTTATCTAAGAAACAAACTTGTAAAGAGCATACAAGTTGATTTGCTTCTTAAAAGGAAGATCATTCTTTTTCGCCGGGATTTACACCAAGAGTGGCTACCAAAAGCGTATAAAAAGATTTCCTTGACAAAGAAGAAGATGCACACATATATATAAATATATTACTCATTAATAATTGTGCATCATATGCTCACATATAAACCAAGGAGGTCGTGAACATTTAAGCAATAACCAAGTTCAATAACACTCAAGACTTAAACTATGAATCATGATCAAAAGAGATTTAATGATCAAAGTTGTCTTAGAAGTGTTAGAGAGTGTTTTTATAATGCCAAACATATTATAGAAATATTTTGTATGCATTTGAAAAATATTTGGCAGGAACCCGATCCTAAACTATGAAAGAATGACTCAAAAGATAGTTCGTGAACTTTAGCCTTTATGGCATGTAAACCAGTTTGTAAACCATACTTTTAAAATAGTGTCCAGTAATTTTTCAGTTTGCAAACCAGTATGAAAACCCTTCAGTCCACGAAATCATGAGTTTCCATGGTACACGTACCTTCTTGTAGACGTCGATATTCGATAAGCTTGTTTTGTCCATAACTTCTTCGTTCGAACTCGGAATGACCTCATTCTTTTTGCATTCTTTTTGTAATTGAATTCTATGCAATATGGTGAAGATAAATCTTTAATTTGAATGATTTAAGCTTGGTTTTGGCCTGTCTCTTGATTTTGAGCATCCTTGCTCCTTTTCGTCACACTTCTTCCACTTCTCATCGACTTGGGTACTTGGATACTTGCAATACTTCTCTTCTTAGATCTTTTTAGCACCTTGTAGCTCATTTTAGGATGATTCACCTAAAAGAGACAAATAAGAGAAAACAAGAGTAATAACAAGAATACATGCAAGAATAATAGTCAACATGATATGTGCGCCATAATTATTTTGCTTTCCTCACCGTATTCATAATAGCGAATTTCTTGGTGAGGATGAACTTTCAAAATAATAAAGTTGTGTTGGGGTGAACAATGTGGTTGAAACAAAATTTTCCGCGTCTATGGATTTTTCACCATCTATAGTTTTTGGATTATTTCGTTTCTTCTTACACCAATTCTTGCGTTTAACTTTTGGATTATCATGAAAGAGATCACTTTTAGATACATTCATATCTGAATCCATCTTTTCCAAGAAATTTTTAACTTCCAACATCATGGATTTTGCCTTTTCCATAGTCATGGAATTTTCTGGGAGATCATTCCTATTAACACTCAAAGCATTGCTGACTTTCTTAGGTACCCACTTCTGAGTGCGTTTAGGAACAACATGAACCTTCTTCCCATTATTTTCATCAAGGTTTCTCGAAGAGAATCGATTGAATGTTCTTTTACAATTTATACTTTCTCCAATTGGGAGCATCGGATCTTGTCTTCGTCATTACAAAGTTAACCTTTTGATAATCATTGCAATTTTGAAAAGGCTTTGTAATACGTTTATAGGAAAATCTTGGTTTGTTACAACACTGAATCCTTTGCCCAAAGGTTGGACAATTACAACCTGCGATATTAAGGGGATTATGATCTAGGTTTCATAACTTCTTGTGGTACATGCAGGTGACCTTTATTTCCGCAATACTAGCAAATATAAGGAATGTTATTACCTGGATTCGTGTGCGCTGGCTTTGGAGGTTGATATATTTTTATTCTTCGAACCTTAACTACCAGTGTAGGTATTTCACTATTTCCATCAGTGGAAACCATTGGTAGAGAAGAATCACCAGCCTTGACAAATTTTACCTCTTTGCTAATACTTGGAGCATCTATTCCCTTATATCCCAATCCTCGTGTATCACAATGATTTTTACTTGCTCCTAGCATAGTGGTTAATTTATTTTTGCTAGTATTGAAATTTTTCAAGTCCTCTTCCAATATCTTGATTTTATCAAGAGCATCAGTTAAATCAGCATCAAGACGTTTTTCTATGTCTCCAAACTAATTTGTTGAGAGTTAATCCTTGATTCAGATTATGCAAGTTTCTCTTCCAACAAAAAGTATTTTTGATAAAGATTATCACATTCAAGTGACTTCTTACCTAAGTCTTCCTTAGAATCTTTGAGGATTGATTTGTTAGAGCGATTCGAAACAAAAATACATGCGTAAATCCTTCTCAATTTCTTGTTTCCTCGACAGAGATGGGTCATAAGAGGAGTCACACAAGGAGTCGTCAACTTTTCAACTGGTTTCAACAACTTAAAATACTCCGAGATTTTCTCATCAACGTCTCTATCAATATCTGAGTCACCTTTATCTGAAAGTTCATCTAACTGTTCTTGTAGGCGTGTTTCCCAGTAATCAACAGTGTCTACATCCAGAGGATGTTTAGATATTGATCCAGATGTGACAGTTTCCTCAGGTATTGGATCCAACCTTTGATCAAAATAAACTGGTTGATTCTGAACTGGTAATATGTTTTTCGAGTTTTTACTCATATCCATATAGTCAGACTGCTTCAAACACAAACTTATTAGGTCTTAACGTGTTTGCCTGCTCTGATACCCACTGAAAACGCCGAGGGTACGAAAATACACCACCAACTTTTTCTTTGGCAATCTATATGGGCAAACTCAACACAACTCTGAGAGTAAAACTCAATCAAGGAAAGTTCCTAGAGTTATCTCCCTCTCTCTTGTTGTTAGGACGTTTACAGAATTGAACCGTGAACCTAACTACAAAGAGATTTCTTGGACGGTACCAAAGACCAATGTCCAAGGATCAATCAAGTCTAATCCAACTACAAGGTTGTACCTATATACTGTGATTGATCAACGTACAACTTGTGATTTTTCAATTATAAAGATAAACAATATAATGCGGAAGAAAAAAACACAGACACCAGAAATTTTGTTAACGAGGAAACCGCAAATGCAGAAAAACCATGGGACCTAGTCCAGATTGAACACCAAATTGTATTAAGTCGCTACAGACACTAGCCTACTAACAATTAACTACGTTCTGGAATGTAGTTGAGCACGAACTCAGTCTCCCACTGATTCAGGTACAGTCGTGCTCCTTACGCCTCTTGAATACCAGCAAGACTGTTCACAATTGATTCCCTTAGACGGTCTCACACTAAGTAAGAGTTGCTTCAACTCAATTGAAGACTTCAAACCAAATCTGCCTCCCATAGATTAAACTTATTTATTAATTTCCTGAATTACAATCTAAACGGACGCTCAGATCAAACGATAAACCCAGGTGATGGAAATCGATAGCAACCTAGACAAAAGTCTGGATATTCTCAAAATACGGACTTATGTAACCCGAGGTGCGTCCTTGATTATTATTCACCTCACAAGTATAAAACTTGCGGAATCAACAAAGTATGAGACGAAGAGACTTTGTTGATTACTATCTATCTTGATTGATGGAGCAAGGCTCTACAAACAATCAAGATCAGGATATTCAAGTTATCAAGATAAAACATAACTGGACCTGGCTTCACGAATCCCAATGAAATCTTTGTGGTCGCTAAACCCTAAAAGGGTTTCTGGAAAGGACGACTCTAGATACAACTAGGACACACTAAAAATTAGTGTTAGGATTCAAAGTTCCCAGTTTCCAAGAGTTCCCCTTATATATAAATCAAAGCCTAGTTTGCTTTAGGTTTAAGCTAAGATAGCTTTGGAACCAAGCAATCAACATTCACCGTTAGATGAAAGCTTTGAATCTTATTCATATATACAAGATATACACTATGGATAGGTAAACCGTAACCGAAACGTGTATAAAGACTATATTCAATATGGTTAGCCGAAACTATCCTATTTGAACTTAAAAGCTTAACACTCATTTCCATCTTCTTCATTAAGCTTAGTCATTATATTTCGAGAAATTTGCAAACTAAATAATTAGTTCTCGACTCAAAATTCTTGTCTATGCAAGATAGTCTAATTAGTTATGCGACAATCATCTCAAGATAGAAAAGTGAATATAACTTGAGAAATAGGTGGTTCAGTCTTGTTTTGGGGTAAAAACTGATTCTGCCATTTTTGGTAAATTTGGGGTGTGTTGATGAGAAACGAATTCAAACCCTAAACAAATGCACTGCATGGGAGTACTTTTAGGTTCGAGATATCAATCTGTAAGACTCTGGTCTAAACCAAGAAATGGTCGTCCAGATTCAATTCGGTCACAAGGTGAAGGATAAGGGTTGATCTTAGGGAGGGAAGCGAAGAAGGTGTTTGAGATCAGAATGTTGAATTAGGTATGGATGTTTTATGACTTGTGAAAATGGTTTCTGGATGCTTGTGTTGATAACACTTCCGTATTCTTTGAAATAGGTTGAAAACCTATTTATATAAGTCATTGAGCGCACCCTGATCTCATAGGAAGTGGAGGAAGTTAAGTAGTGGAGAAGTGGAGTTGTGCGGAAGGTGGTGATCATCGTGTTTTCGTTATGAGGGAAGATTGACCATGTTTTCACCTACTGCTCTCATTACTATTAACCGTCTGTATTTCCTGATACTCTCTCATAATGGGAGCGTTGCACGCCGCACGCTGTAAACCGCCAGACCAATACCCCAGTGAACATCCCCCAGTTTGTGGCATGTTTGATGTCTCGAGTAAGTGGGTCGAGTCGTGAGACTCGTCGTTGAAAGCAGCACATAGTGATTTTAGGTCAAATAATAAATTATTTGTGAAACCAATATTTATAAAACATCGCTTATAATCGATGTATATGAATCATCGATTTTAAACAAGCAACTGAAAAATAATCGATGTGCTAGAAGCATCGTTGTTTTAGAGCTCGATTGAATCAGTCACGAGTTGATCGTCTTAAAGAAGTAGCACGACCGACCACCTTTGGGTGATCGTTTGAGGGCCCCATGGGCGAGCTATCACTTAGTCGATCACTCCCTGTGGAGGAGGGATGGCCGGCGATCACAATGCTATCCTGTTGTTTTTCTGAAAATAAATCTACACCATCCAACTAGGCTAGCGAAGTTGAACGAACGAGATAATTTTCGGTAGTTAGATATTGTTCATGTAATTTATGGTTTAGGGGCCGCGCGACCAACCCTTTTTGGGCGAGCGATTCAAGGCACTGAACGTTAGTTCGAAAATGCCGATTGATCATGTGCAAAGACGTGTCGCCGACGATCATGTTGATGCCTTCAGGGACGTCTTAAATTGAATCTAAGCCACTCGATCTGGCCGGCAAAAATGGATGGTTGTGATCGATTTGCGACAGTAGTGTGTTTCCGCAAAGCAATTTTATGGTTTTCAAACAGCGCGTTCGCCCTACTTTGGGCAGGTGATTTGATGTGCTTTGGTATTGCTATGAGCAAGTCGATCGACCAAGGGTGGAGTCGGGTCGACGGTGAACGCGTTAACATCTCATGGGCCATATGAAATTAGATCTAAGCCACTTGATTTGGCTGGCGAAGATGGGTAGTCACGATCGATTTGTGGTAGTAGCATATTGCCGCAAATATACATTAGGGTTTGAAGACGGACGCGTTCACCCTAGTTCAATTGAACATTTTGATGCGTCATTGACTTCCCATGAGCAAGTCGATCGATTGGGAATAAAATTGGGCCGGCTGTGAACGCATTGGCACCTCTTTGATCGTTCGAGATGCGATCTAAGCCGTCCAACTAGGCCGGATAAGTTGGACGGATGCGATGGATTTTGAGATCGTTTTTGTCGGTCTTAGCTCGTTTGAGCTATTTTTTAGACAACGCGACCACCCATGTTTTAGTGAGCGTTCAAGGATGTAGCGGACGAGCTAAAGGAATTTCGACCGCTCGGGATGTTAGTGGGCCCGCCGGCATTTATCGTGACGATCACCTAGTTCCGTTAGGAGTAGGCGAGGATGGTTGAATTGCCTGGCCAAATCGTGTGGCTGTGATCATCTTTTAAGACTGATATGGATAGTCTAGATTTTCCTTAAGGAATTAAACGCATCCGATCACGCTGACTTTTAATTAAAAGGTGTGTAAACACACTGATCTCTTTTTCATAGGGTGGTGTAGCCTATATGAGTGTTTTCATGCAGGTCTCAATACTGACACTTCGGGGGATTTATGCTACTCCGTTGCGAGTGAACATTAATCGTCATGTCATGTCAATATTGAGAGTTCAGCTGAGAACATAGCATAAGAAAACACTAGGAAGGCTCCTGCATTAGTGAGTAATGTAACTAGGAGGTTAAATACTCATTAGGCTCTATACTAGTGAACAATTCATCTAGGAGCTAGAGTTTCAATATAATGTGAAGAGAGACATATGCACTCATCATATTCTGATATATTCTCCAAATTCCTTGCCAAATATAGACATATCAAGGTCTACTACTTCTGATGCCGGGTCAGGTAGGACTTTTACAGTTTTCGCCATAAGCTAAAAACCACCATCAACATTAAGTCCTCTGCTTAGCACGTAACAATGACATTGTTGCAGGGTATGCACTAGATGGTGACAGACGAAAAATAAAATTGAAAAGACGAAGCAGGTAGATATTACCAGGGAAATCCAAATCGACCTTCAGCAGCGGGATCATGTGACCAGTGGATTTCGTAGTAGCGTGTTGCTAGCTCAGTTATGGGGTATGGGTGCGGTGCGCTCAGTCATCCATTCCTGTTGGAGCAAGAAGGAATCCTTCGTATGTTCAAACTCTAGAAACTCCGTTCGTATGAAAAGGGGTATCGACCCTCTTCTGTATTTGTTGCTCGGATGGTTCCGTGCTTTCTTCTGCAGCGGTCGGCTCCTCTTCATCACTGTCAGCAGCTCGATCATAAGCGTGCCAATCGTCAATAACAAGGTAAGTTCATATTGTCTTCCTATATTAGATGTGAGTGTAATATCCATGGGTGGTTGATCAAACTTGGATATTTAGCTCGGCGTGAATGACTTTCTTTGTTAGCGGCGGTAGATCGAGCGTCAACGGCAACAAAGCAATCTCCAATAGTTATAATCAGCAGCAAGGAGATCCAGGAGAACTCAAGGTAGGTGCTCTTTTCTATTTTGCGCATGTAGCCATCCAACAGTACCACCGATCTTCTCCAGAATGTGTAATAAGGTTCTGACTCCAGAAGAATGAGTATCTAACCTCTCCAGTGGGTTTAAAAATTTACCAAACTCCATTGCGCTCAATTGCAAGAGGCATTGACTTTAAGTTGCTTAGTGTCTGGACTGCTGAGTTGCAATTGAAATGTTCTTTAAACTCTTGAGCATTGACCGACACGAAATTGTATTTATTCTGACTCTTTAGCTCATAGACTTATTTTTTCCTTTCTGATTGCGATGATGACATGCTTGGAAAGCTTGTATGGGAAAGATCTTCCGGAGCCGTTAAGTGAAGTAGATGAGCTGAGAGGCGTTCCGTTGCCGACGTGCTGCTATCAAGTCTTCAAGGAATTCGTTCCAAGGGACATCCTTTGAATCATCTTCTGAATCTTGGATTGTTGTATGGAATGGGATGCGATGAGCAGTCCCCAGTTACACTTCTGTTTGGTCACTAGAGCTATATTTTTGAGTCGTCTTGGGAATACAATGCGGTCTTGTAAAGACGTGTAGATGTGTACTAGATCCGATGACGTGGCCAGATACGTGAAAATATCTCTGCGGCGTACTTTGGAGTCTTTGATGCAGTATACAGCTTCATGTTGAGAACTTCCTGCGGCTCATAAAGCTTTGACAGTGATGATGCTCTATCAGAAATAACCTGGTTGAGGGACGTGAAGGCATCCCGTGCTGGCAGTCCCCAGGTGTAATTATCCTGAGCCTATTTTCTATTAAAAGACGTACTTCCATTGCGTTTGCTGGTAAGGTGGTTGACGAATTGATGAAGGCGGCAATCTTTTGGATTCGTCACTTGTTGATCAGAGTCGTGTTTGATAGATCTGTATTGTATCCAAACTTTTGGCAGCTCATGCACCCCTTCCATAGGAAATTGGAAATCTAGAAAGACCGATTCTGATTTTGTCGACGATGTGGCAGACATGATGCAGTTGGTCTGTGTGGCTTGCTGAGGTGTTGAAGGGGCTTCTGGAGAGAGAGCGTTGAAGAGGATTCTTATGGAGAGAGCGTTGAATCGGCTTCAGGAGAGAGCGTGTGTTGAAGCGGCTTCTGGAAAGAGCGTTGAAGCGGCTTCAGGAGAGAGCGTGTGTTGAAGCGGGTTCTGGAGAGAGTGTTGAAGCGGCTTCTTCTGGAGAGAGCGTTGAACCGGCTTCTCGAGAGAGCGTTGAAGCGTCTTCTTCTGGAGAGAGTGTTGAAGCGGCTTCAGGAGAGAGTGTGCGTTGAAGCGGCTTCTGAAGAGAGCGTTGAAGCGGCTTCTTATGGAGAGAGCGTTGAAGCGGCTTCAGGAGAGAGAGCGTTGAAGCGGCTTCAGGAGAGAGAGCGTTGAAGCGGATTCTTATAAAGAGCGTTGAAGCGGCTTAAGGAGAGAGAGAGTTGAAGCGGCTTCAGGAGAGAGCGTGCGTTGAAGCGGCTTTTGGAGAGAGCGTTGAAGCGGCTTCTTCTGGAGAGAGCGTTGAAGCGGCTTCAGGAGAGAGTGTGCGTTGAAGCGGCTTCTTCTGGAGAGAGCGTTGAAGCGGCTTCAGGAGAGAGATCATTGAAGCGGCTTCTTTTAGAGAGCGTTGAAGCGGCTTCAGGAGAGAGTGTGTGTTGAAGCGGCTTCTGGAGAGAGCGTTGAAGCGGCTTCTTCTGAAGAGAGCGTTGAAGCGGCTTCAGGAGAGTGTGTGCATTAAAGTGACTTCTGGAGAGAGCGTTGAAGCGACTTCAGGAGAGAGCATGCGTTGAAGCGGCTTCTGGAGAGAGCATCCGTTGAAGCGGCTTCTGGAGAGAGCGTTGAAGCGACTTCTTCTGGAGAGAGCATTGAAACGGCTTCAGGAGAGAGAGCGTTGAAGCGGCTTCTTCTAGAGAGCGTTGAAGCGGCTTCAGGAGAGAGAGCGTTGAAGAGGCTTCTTCTGGAGAGAGCTAGCGTTGAAGCGGCTTCTGGAGAGAGCGTGCGTTGAAGCGGCTTCAGGAGAGAGAGCGTTGAAGCGGCTTCTTCTAGAGAGTGTTGAAGCGGCTTCAAGAGATAGCGTGCGTTGAAGCGGCTTCTGGAGAGAGCGTTGAAGCGTCTTCAGGAGAGTGCGTGCATTAAAGTGGCTTCTAGAGAGAGCGTTGAAGCGACTTTTTCTGGAGAGAGCGTTGAAGCGGTTTCAGGAGAGCGTGCGTTGAAGCGGCTTCTGAAGAGAGCGTTGAAGCGGCTTCTTCTGGAGAGATCATTGAAACGGCTTCAGGAGAGAGCGTGCGTTGAAGCGGCTTCTGGAGAGAGCGTTGAAGCGGCTTCAGGAGAGAGAGCGTTGAAGCGGCTTCTTCTGGAGATAGCGTTGAAGCGGCTTCAGGAGAGAGCGTGCGTTGAAGCGGCTTCTGGAGAGAGCGTTGAAGCAGCTTCTTCTGGAAAGAGCGTTGAAGCGGCTTCAGGAGAGAACTCCAGTGAGGGCGCCCTTAACCCTTGATTTTGAAAAATGAGCTCTTCCCATTCTTCTGAGACGATACGATATGGCATATGGTAAGACGACACATAAATACTGCTGGCCGGCAAGTCGTGTTTTCTCCTCATGGGAAAGAATACCATTTTTATTGTAACATCTCAACGCATACAACGCTCTCTTCGGTGATTTGAAATAGGGGACATAACAATAATGGTTAAGGATTCGACCAACCTTCAGTTTGATATTCCCTTGCAAATTATATGCTTCTTGATTGACCGTCTCTTTTGTGTTGAAGAAGTCCTTGACTGACGGCGAAGGAATTTCATGCTGAGCCTCAGTCCCCAGTTTACGTGGTTCTATCATGTATTGTTGATGGGTTGACCATGATGAAGGTATCACCGTCTTGCATCCATGTTGATGACTATGTACAAAACAAGTTGGCTGGAGCTTGGATGGATACGATCAAGATCCTTGACAGGGACGAGTTATGACTACAGGCACAAACCTTGGCAGTGACGAGTGGTGGTTACGACAATGGATCTTGCAAGGAAAGAGCGGCAGCTACGAGCACGAACCTTGGTCGGCCACGACCATGAACATGGACGGGTTTTGATAAATCACGTATGTGAGTTTATTTTGCCTTCTTTATTTTTGGTGAAGCAGCTCCTCCCTGATTCCCTGCGTGCGGAAACTCGCCTATTGTTGCTTGCATGAATGCTCCATCATGGTTTGTACGGTTTCGTGGACGGAGTCCCCAGAAACTATGCAACTCCTGACCGGAAGAGGATATCTGTGCACTCCTTCAGCGCTTAGTTGAACTTTTCCAGCATCCACTTTCTCTTTGAAAACGCGCTTCAATTTGTTGCAATCGCTGGTGGGGTGATAGACGAACTTATGGTAACGGAAATATTTTGGATTTGCCATTTCTTCTTCGGTTGGACGACGTCTGGTAGGGGGTAGCTTGATGAATCCATCTTGAATCCACGCTTATAGGATTTTTATTACCTCTTCAATTATGCACGGGAAAATTAGAGCAGCCTCTCTAGTTTCTTTTTGCTGTGCAGGCGTCTCAGTCGCAGCTTTCCGGGTTTGAGTTGTCTGCTGCGCTAGTGCCGCACGTTTGGGTTTTTGATAGCCGTTCCCCAAATTTATTCTCTTTCCACCCTCACTAGCGATTTTCTGAAGGTTGGATCTTTTATTGGAAGGACGCTTGCTTTCCTGAACATCTTTACGAGTTTCTTCATTCTAGGACGGTTCAGATCGACTGAGTAAAGCAGTAGCGGATCTCTTAGCAGCTTCTGATGCAATATGGGAATTGATATTCTCCAGGAAGGAAGCATATAATGAAATCACCTTTTCCTTGCGAGGACTCTGATGAGAACGTGATAAATCCCACGAGTCTTCTTTCTGAGTTTGAGGAAACATCTCTCGATTTTCATGAGCAGACATGTTAGGTTGGTGGTTGCCTTTCCATTTGACGTGACCATAGGCTTCATCTTCCTCACCAGGAATAGGAATATGAATCTTGGAAGAAGGACTACTACCATCAGTATTGATCCAAAATGAATTGTTGGTGGCGTTTCCTTCAGAATGAATGCGCGTTGGTTCCTTTGATAGTTGATCCGTGAGGACTTTCAAAAGCGCAAATACTCCGTCCTGCGTCTTGAAAATAGTAGCTTGATTCCTGAAAATATCATTTAGAATTTTCATCAAATCATGAATATTTGTTAAATATTGAGACTCCATAGCCTCGACGAGGGTTTTGAATGAAATAACGGATTCAAGAATAACATGTGAAGTATTGTCAGTGCTGGGAGAAGTAAAATTGGGATTGAGGGTTTCTGAACCATTCCTAAGATCAACCATATTGAGAAATTTAGGAAATTGAAAACGGGATATGAGAAATGATTTTTTGCAACCGAGAGATCAATCTCCCACTGTGGTCGCCAGTTGTTTTGGGATAAAAACTGATTCTGCTGTTTTTGGTAAATTTGGGGTGTGTTGATGAGAAACGAATTCAAACCCTAAACAAATGCACTGCACGGGAGTACTTTTAGGTTCGAGAGATCAATCTGTAAGACTCTGGACTAAACCAAGAAATGGTCGTTCCAGATTCAATTCGGTCACAAGATGAAAGAGAAGGGTTGATCTTAGGGAGGGAAGCGAAGAAGGTGTTTGAGATCAGAATGTTGAATTAGGTATGGATGTTTTATGACTTGATCATAAAATGGTTTCTGGATGCTTGTGTTGATAACCACTAGTCCAAAACCTGGTTTTTAGGACACTTGGGTCGTCGGAAAATCGACGGATCCCACATGTAGTTATACATTTTACAGTTGGTTTTCGTTGAAAAATTTGGATTTCCAAATTTACAGAACGGGTTTGTCGTTCTTTTTAGTTCTGTTTTCGCCCATGATCCCCTGAAATCCCACCCATATGAGATAAAAATATACACCCTTAGATCAAATTAATCAGACGACTCTTAGTTGGATCTAGAAAATTCTCCAAACCGAAAAACACACAAAGGAAGTCTCATATATTCTCCTCCGTGTTTATCAAAATAAACTTCCTCCTCAACTTTCTCCATTCAATTTTTCAGATCTTTTTTCTTCAATCCATTTCATCAAAGATCTTCAAAGTTCTTCAGAACCCCTAATTTTAACTTTCCGCATTCGATTCTTCAGATATTTTTTCTTCAATCAATTTCATCAAAACACTTCAAATTTCTTTAGAACCCCCTAATTCTAAATAAACTGGAATGAATTCAAATCCAAATATAAAAATTTATGTTGAAATGGTGAAATTGGTGGTCTGTTGATGCGTGGAAAAAACGATTGTAAAGAAGATTCTCATCAAAGGAAGAAGAGAATCATCATCAAATGGTGAAGAACCGAGAGATGAGGAAAGATAGAGACGTGAATCGGTAAAATTCTAGTGATTTTGACATAGTTATTTATTCTTTTAATTTTTTTTACGAATTACTGATTCAATTTTATAATTTTTAAGATTATAAATAAATAAAAAAAACAGATTTTGTGAAATGTTGTTTCTCTATGAGTTTGTACTTCTATTTAGTGATTCGAATTTGTTTTTTTTTTTTTTCCGTATTTTGGTTTAGCTTTTATAAGAAGAGGAAGAAAACCCCTAAATCCTCATTAACATTGGACTATCGATATTTCCTAGTACATTTAGATCACATTTATTTATGAATAAATCATGGCTTGAATACTACAAACTATTATCTGTCTGAACTGAATCATGTTTAGATAATATCAGTTATTAACTTCATGGTAATTTTGTGTTGTATGCTCAATAACTAGGTGTATTTGTTATCTGCATTTCAGATATCGGAATTGGGCAATTACTGGTATAGATTGTTTAGTGTTGTTGATAAAAGGGTTAGGTTTTTATTTGCAATTATATGGATAAATGTTTGTTCTTTTGCATTTCCAAAAGTAATTTTCAGTGGATCTTCTTGTTAGAAGTGTTCCGCGTGCTGACTGCTTATCATTGTATAGTTTGTCTTATGCAGTTATTGTAGATTTTTGCTAGCTAAGGAAAGTTACCGCCGCTGATGAGTTGGGATGTAGCTTCAAAGTTGTCTGATGGTGCATAAGGAACAAACATTTATTCAGCTGGACAACCTGCTAAAGGAGGTAAAAATTTATGGAGATTGTTTAGAGAAATAGTCGATTGCGAATGATTGGGTAGGTTCGAAACCTGTCCTAAATTTTGCAATTTTGAAAAGCGCTTTTTCTTTCTGGGCTTCATTCATTTATTGTTGAATTTGCTCAAACTGCGGTATCCAAACTGAAAGTGTGACTACTCGTTTTCCCGTAGTCTACGTAATGTATACAACCCTGAGGATCTGATACTAAGTAGAATTAATACCTCCGTTGAATTGATAGTGCTAAGTGATAAATGATATCTTCACAATAATAACAAAGAACACACGTTTAATGAAAAAGCTTCTAAGTTATCATGAGACACAAGAGATTTACGTGGTTCGACATTTGTCTACATCGGGGTAATGAGTGCTTGTTTTTGTATTAAGTTGTGGTGGTTACAAAGATCTTAAATGCTTCCAAAAGTAATAGAGAGAACTCAAGTGGAAGTAAATACTTAAGTTCTAAACATTAAAGAGGTATAAGCTTAAGACTAGATCTTCTCTCCTAGATATTGAATGCCCTTAGTTTGTTGGTGAGGCTTGGTATTTATATCCCTTCTTGCTCCAGGTATATCTTTGCTTCCTCTGGGTCCATCGTTTGCTGATATACCTTTCGCACCAATGGTACCTTCGTCCACCGCGTACTTCTCCAGTTGTATTTCGCCACCTCATCTGGCCCACGTTCCTTTGGGAACTACCCAACCTTAGTACAGGTTGTACCTTCGTTCACCGCCAGCTTCCGCCAATCAGGTTTTGCCACGCTTTCTCTCTCCACGTGCCTAGATTCAAGGCTTTTTCCTTCCTTATCTTGACCGTTCATGCCTTCTTTCTTGGGATGAGATAAAGTAGATATGCGTAGGTATCCCTTGTTACTCAGGCTTCTCTGCTTAGCGAAGGCTACAAAGTTAGATATGTATGCGGCCACTAAGATCGTGACACGTGCTCTACAGAATATTGGTATTCACAGTTTGCCCCTTTTCTTTCATCTTCTACTGTTTGGTAGAAGTGGAAGAAACTTCCGTTGCGCCGCCAATTTTGCACGTACCGATTGGGTGGTCCCTACATGTCCTTTCATGCAATAACTTCCCCTTGGATTTTGGGACATCCAAATTTTTTGGATTTTCCAGCCGCCTATAAGAGGGGAATAAAAAGAAGGGAATTTTATTAACTCCCTTTCCTCTTCTTCTTCGAACTGTTTCTCTCTATCCCTTTTATTGAGATACTCTTCTGCTGCTAACTGCTCCCCTTTTTCCTTCGATTCTCTGCGTGCTTTGGCTCTACTGTTTCGATCGTACAAGTAAGTGATACTCGTTTTTGGTCTTGATTTTCTCCATGCTTTCTCCTGTTGTATCGTTGTCGGACTAGGAGATTTATTGATGTTGCTTATTATGCTTGTATATGATAATTTCTCCTTTCTTTTGCTCGTTTACGCTGTATGGGAACTTGGGTTTTGTTCCATTTTGATTTTTGATGATGGTTTCGGTATGATAGTTCTTCGCCTGCAACTTTTGATCAGGTGATCAAAGGTTTTTGTTCTTTTCCCATGACATGTTCAAACTGTCCCCTTTGGTTGGTTAAGTGAAACCCATGCCCAAAGCTTTCCAGTTTTTTCCCCTGATTTGCTTTTGAGTGGACTGCAATTTTTCTTCCACCATTGTTGATGAAGATGTTCTTCCTGATGGTGTTAGGTATAATGAGGCTTCCAAAGAAACCTACGCGTAAGGGACCAAAGGTGTCTTCGTCGACTGACCCTCCTCCGCGAATGGATCATCCTGATGCTACACCATCTCCTCCCCCTGAGGACCCTGAGGGGCCTATTGGTACTGAGGTGACTACGGTTATTGAGGAAGCTGCGGTCCCTGAGGCTGAAGAGTTTGTTGTTGAGGATATTCCGCCTCCTCCTCACTATGAGCTTCAGAGGATCCAACTGCGCGCCAAAGATAGCTTCACTCATTTGTCTATTGCTGAGATTACCAAGTCCTTTCGTCTTCACAAGTTTGAGATTTCTTTTGTTAATGGCCCTGACGTTCTCACCGAGTCTCTCCTTCGAGATTTTCCCTATGATGAGAACAATCTTCTGATTAGCGTTGGCCAATTGGCCGCAGGTATGCTTCTTCCTCTGTATAATAGAAAGGATCCTTTCTATTATGACGTTTTATCCACCAGGGATGACCCGACAAATAAGACTCATTCGAGGAGTTTACTAGTACACTGGTAATTACTGGCGTGCCCTTCGTGAAAGCTGGTAACGTAGCAAGGGTAAGACAACCCTGGAGTCTTATGATCCCTTTGCTGAGGGGAGGTCTAAGCGGGAGGATTATACCCCTGCCAACTTCAATGCTACGTATGCTGCTGCTATTCAGAAGAGTAATCTTCTTCCTTGGAGTGTTGGTCCTCGTCGCATCCATGTTATTGCTAGGCAGATCAGGGAAGGTAATAGACTTCGCTTGCTGGAGGAGATTGATAAGACTGGTTTGACTACCATCCCCTACTCTGCTAGGCTGCCTTTGCCAAAGTTTGATCGTATTCGTCTTGATCACGATGATCGTTGGTCCCGCACTCCTCTTCGTGTGGTGGGTCCTTGGGCTTATGGTTTCACCACTGCGGATCCCTTAGTTCCTCGTTCAGCTCGTTCTTTTCCTGAGAAGTATGATGGGTATCAGCCTTGTATTTTTAATCCTTCCGCTTCTCACGAGGTACCTTTGATGTTAATGTCTTCTTCTTTCTTAGATATCTCTATCTGCTTTGATATCTTTGTCGACTTTAATATCTTTGTTTACTTTGATGACTTCGTTCTGACTGTTTTCTTTTGCAGTTTGCCCCTGTTTCTTCTGCTGGGACTGCTCCAGGCTCTGCTAGTAATTCCGTGGTTACGAGGACTAGGAAGAGGAAGGCTGCGGTCGAAACGCCTGCGGAGGTAAGGATCATACCTTTGTGCTTGTATATTCCTTGGTACCTTGCCCCTGATTCTTTGCTGACACATGTGTTTCTTTGTAGTCTTCCCAGAGGAAGGGTAAGTTGAAGACCGTGATTGATCTTGATGCTTTAGATGATGATCCGAAGGCTGCTGATGAGGGACCAGGTGACGAAGACATGGAGGATATCGAGGATACTGGTTTTAGTCCTCATTTGGATGATATTGAGGAGGATTTTACCGAGGAGAACCCTAGCCCAGTCCGAGCTTCTTCTGTTGAGGGTGAGAACCTTCTTATTGGTGCTGGTGCTCAATTGGTCGAGCCTGTTAGTGTTCAAGCTCCTGCACCTACGCTGTCTTCGAAGATGCCTTCGTTTTCTGCTCCTATCAAAGCTTTGCTTGTTGTTTCTGCTGCTACCGGAGCTGATGTTGTGGTTTCTAAGAGTCTGTCGTCGTCTCCTGCTACCTCTCTTCAATCTAGCGGTTCGTTTGCGAAGGTTGTTTCCCCTTCAGCGAGGGCTGGTAGCTCGGATTCTCAGCAGAAGAAGAAGGTTGTTATTTCACTAGACAACTTCTCCTTCAATGCTGCTCCTGCTTCACTGGGGAGTGCTCAGTCTGTCTCTACTGCCCCTGTTAGAAAACCTGTTGGACCTCCACCTTCGTCACCAGATTGGACCGTACTGGGTAATCTTCCTTATGCTGGTGACATGGATTTGGGCGGCTCTCAAGCTCCTTCTTCTGTTCCTATCTCTTCCACCATGCCGTCCCTTCGTCGTGGTGAGGGCTCAGAGTCATGCCCCTTGCTCGTGTGCAAACAAACGAGGGTGTTGTTGCTGAATCTAGCCAAGGTAGGTTACCAGAGAGCTTGAGCTTAGGTAGTTTTGATGATGCTATTCTTGAGGCTATCCTGCGGGATTCTAAGGGTTCCTTTTCTGTCGGAGATGATCATCATCACCTTGGTAGTTCCTTTGAGATAGCTTCACAGTTGGACGTGTTATCTGCTCAGTATCATTCTGCCAAGGACTTGTTCTTTGACCCTGATTGTCTTCGCTCTAGTCAGAGATTTGGTGAGATCCGTAGGGGTAATGTCCAAGAGATGGAGGCTTTCATGGATACCTACGCCCATTTCCTCCCTCTTCTCTCAGCATTCTCAATAAGTGATTCTTACCTTATCGTTTTTCTCCTTAATTTGATCCTTCGTCTGTCCTTATACTCCTTTATTTGCAGATTTGCAAACAGATCGATGTTAGCTATACTTTGTTCAAGGTTTATAAATCTAAGTGCACTCATTTGAGTGTCCTGCTGGAACGTGCTCGCCAAGAATCTTCTCTTGCTGTTGCTCAACAATCTTCGTCGGGTGATGCTACTTTTGTTGCTAAGATATCTTCGTTGGAGGATGAATTAATGAAAACCCATAGGTCTCTGGAGGCTTGTTTATTGGCTCTTGAGAGAGCTAATAATGATGCTAAGGTTGCCGAAGATGGTCGCAAATCCGCTGATGCTGTCTTAGCTGCCGAGTCTTCTAAAACCATAGGTTTGTTTCTTCTTCTCCTTAGCTTTTTCTTTACCTTCTGGTTCCATAGTCCTAAGACAACCTTCGTCTGCCAGGCGGCATCTCTAGTGAACTTAGATGTCTCTGAGATCAAGTGGCCAGGTTAACCTCCGATGTTTGGTATTATCAAAAGAAGTTTGATAGGCTAATGAACGTAACTGTTCATTATGAGGCCCAGCTTTCCCTTGAGTCTGCCCATAATGCTGACTTAGTGAAGCAGATGGCTTCGCTTCTTGAGGAGTGTGACGAAGCCCTTTTCTGGAAGGAGAGTCTCATTTTAAAGCAAAAGGAGGATATTACCTTAGTCGAGAAGTGTTTCTCTGCCCAAGAAATTATTCGCAAGAAATATCATGCCGATTTTGAAGCTGCTTGTGCTTCTTTAGCTAAGGTTACTGCGGAGCGTAATGTTTTAACTTCTGAGGTATGTTCTCTTAAGAACAAACTTATTGATGCCAGCTCCGTGCCTTCTTCCATGTCTCATGCATCCTTAGTAAAAAGTTTTGAAGAGTTAGAGAATGTGTACCAAGCTTTATCCTCTGAGAATGCTTCGCTCCGGATAGATGTTGATGATCTTCGGACGGAGAGGGATACCCTTGTGAAAGACCTTGATGCGGCTGAGGTAGACCTTGCTGAGGCTCAACATAGTTTAGAAGAGTCCCTTAGTCATGATGAAGGTAGCTTAGGACAATTATTTTTTCCGTAACATCCTTTGTATCTTTAGCTTCTTGTTCTTGTTGCTGATACCCTTTGTGTCTGCAGTCCTCCAAGAGCAGTTGGTGGGTGCTAACGCCAAGATTAACCGCCTTGAGGGCTAGATATCTCAGCTGGAAATATCTCGCCAGTTTGATGCTTCTGCTAAGTTTAAAGCTGAGGCGCTTCAGCAAGCTAATGATTAACTTAGCGCTCAGATTAGGGAGCTTCGTCAGAAATCGGCTTCGGACCAAGCGGTGCAAGCTTCCCATATGGAGGCGTAGTTCAAGCGTTCTGCCATTGCCTATATTAACAATGCTTTTGCGGAGGCTGAGCTCCAAGCTGAGGGTGTTGTCTTCCCTCTCCTTCCTTACCCATGATTGTGCTGTGCTGACCTTGTTTTCAACCGACCTCCTTTGATGTATTATGCCCCCAACTGAGGGGTATTTGTTGTCTCCTTTCCTTGAAACAATGCTTCGTTATTTTCTGAACCTTCGTCATCTGCAACTTTGAGATGTGTTAGTTTTATTTTGGTAGTACTTATTTTAGTACCTTTGTTATTATATATATATATAGACGTATTATGTCTAATTATTTGCACATTCGAGTCATCACAAGGTGTTAAGGTGTTTTTAACCTTTGGTGGAACATTCATCATCCTACCCAAGTATCCTTTGTCCAGAAGGTACCGTGGTGGCGAGGGCTCCTACGTGGGTAATAATTTTCCTGTAACCCTACGCGTTCAGCGTGATTGCTGCTTTACTTCGACAAGGTATCTCTCTTTGTGGGATATATTGCTTATTATTTTCATTTTGTGGGATTCATTTGCCCTTAGGATCCGAGATTGAAATATGCGCAGTTATGTCGTGCCTTGCCTCATCGTCAATTCTGACGGAGGGTGTCTTTTCTAACCTAATTTGTATTTAATCAACATGCACTCTTTCTTAGCAAAAAGTTTCTTTCATTGATTAATTTGGTTTGTAATACCTTTGATCAGGGATAGAACATGGCGGGCTATCTTCCCTTCTTCTCCTGAGTGATAACCATTCTCTTACGGGTAATACTTCTTTAGGTACATTGCATTCCAAGGGTGTTGCAATACTTCCCCTTTGAGATTTCTTAAGTAGTATGAACCCTTTCCCGCAATATCGTGTATGATGTAGGGTCCGTCCCATGTTGGAGCTAGCTTCCCCCACTCTTTATTCCTTTGATATGGTGGTATTTGACGTAGTACGTGTTCTTCAACCACAAAGTTTCTAGGAATTACCCATTTGTTGTATTCACGAGCCAGCCTTCGTTGGTAGTTTACCATACTTTGCAAAGCTACTTACCGCCTTTCTTCAAGGTCATCAAGCTTTTCCAGCATAAGATCTGTTGCCAGATTCTTTTCCCATTCCTTTGTCTTCGTTGTTGGAAGTATTATCTATGTTGGGATGACTGCTTCGGCTCCGTAGGTTAGTAAGAACGAAGTTTCTCCCGTGTCTGCCCTTTTAGTAGTGCGATAGGCCCAAAGGACATTGTGCAGCTGCTCGCACCATCTCTTCTTGTATGCCCCCAGCTTCTTTTTTAAGTTCATTGCTATCGTCTTATTAGTGGCCTCCGCTTGTCCATTGCTCTTAGGATATATCGGAGTAGACTTGTTTTTCTGAATATTGAAGGTGTCGAAGAGCATGTCTATGTTCTTTCCTTCCAACTGTTTGCCATTGTCAGAGACTATGGCGGCTGGTATCCCGAACCTGCAGATGATTTGCTCGAACAAGAATTTAAAGACATATGTGTCCCTAATCCTTGCCAAAGCCCTTGCTTCCACCCATTTGGTGAAATAATCTGTAGATACGATAAGGTGTCTTATTTTTGATGTCCCCTCTATCAAGGGTCCAACAATGTCAACTCTCCATTTGGCGAATGGCCACGGGCTGATGACCGATTTAAGCTCCGTTGCTGGAGCTTTAATCTTCCTAGCATAGCGTTGGCATCTTTCACAACGCCTTGATACATTCTTCGCATCTTCGTCCATGCTTAGCCAATAGTATCCTTGCATTTTGGCTTTGATTGCCAAAGACCTTCTTCCGCTGTGATTGCCAGCCTCTCCGCTGTGTATATCATGCAGTATCCTTTTACCTTCGGTTTGTGAGAGACATCGCATCAAAGGTCCAAGAAATGACCTTCTATACAGTATCCCATCTCGTAGGCTGTACATTGCTGCCTTAGATTCGAGTTTTCGAGCTTCTTTGACGTCTGCGTGTAAGGTACCTTTATCAAGGTACTGGTGAATTAGGATTTTCCAATCGTCCTCAGCTCCGTCTTCGTTGCTTTCATCTGACGTGGGTTGATCTTTATCAGACTCACCAGCTTTGTTATCCAGCTCTCCCATCGCTTCATCTTCTTTTTCTTTTTCTGCTTCCCTCATGGCCCTTGTTTGGATGGATAAGGTTTCTTCAGTGTCGGAGGTTAGTCCTTCTATCGAAGGTTCATAAATTCTCCCAATTTGGACAGAGGTAGTGTTTCTGTCTCTCAGCATTGATGATATAAATGCTAAGGCATCTGCGTGTCTGTTATCTTTTCGGCAGACATGTCTGAATGTGACCTTGTTGATATTTGACGCATGCTCATGTGCTAGCTTTAGATACGAAGATAGTATCGGATCCAAAGTTTGCTATTTGAGCTCTATTTGTCTAATGACCAACTGCGAATCACTAGTCAAACGAACATCGAATAAGCCCATCTCCTGTGCTAAGCGTAGGCCGTGTATGAATGCCTCATACTCCGTGATGTTGTTAGTGTGTTGTTCTAATTCTAACCTGAATGCATAGATGAGTCGGTCTCCAGTAGGGGTTGTTATCACGATCCCTATACCTGCGCCTTCTCAGTTGGAGGAGCCATATACGAATATCTCCCACCTTCGTGAGTTCTGTGGTTCCAAAAGATCCTCTGGTTCCGGCTTGTCTTCCTTCATTCCTGGGATGTCATCTATCTCAACTTCATCATTCAGAAGTAGGTCTGCCAAGAAGTCTGCTAATATTTGTGATTTCTCCGCTTTCCTGGTTTCGAAGATTATGTGAAATTGTTTGATCATGGCATTCCATTTTGCCACTCTTCCAATCTTCTCCGTGCTGTCGAGGATTTGACTTATTTGATACCTTCGTGAAAACTCAGATGGTGTGTGCATCGAAATATATCCTTAGCTTTTGTGTTTCCACTACTAAGGCATATATGAGTTGTTCCACCTTGGTGTAGTTACGCTGTCTTGATGATGTAGTATACGGGCTTTTCTCCTTTCCCTTGGTCTCATACCAACATTGTGCTCACAGCGTAGCTTGTTGCTGCTAAGTATAGTGTGAGTATTTCGCCTGGCTGCGGTTTCTGCAAGATGGGTACTGATACTAAGTACTCTTTGATCTTGCGAAAAGCTTGTTCGCACTCTTCAGTCCATGTGAACCTGCTTCCTTTCCTTAGTGTGTCAAAAAATGCTTTGCATTTATCTGATGATCTTGATATGAATCTCCCCATGGAAGCTAAAATTCCATTTAGCTTTTGTACTCCTTTTAGGGTTTGCGGAGATGGCATCTCCATTATTGCTCTGACCCTTTCAGGGTCTACTTCGATTCCTCGCTTGGTGACCAAGTAACCAAAGAATTTTCCTGAGGTAACTCCGAACGTACATTTGTTCGGGTTCACCTTCATGTGGTAGCTCCTCATGGCTTCAAATATCTCCCTTAAGTCTTAAAGATGGTTTTTTGCTTCTTTGCTCTTGACGAGCATGTCGTCTACGTAGACCTCCAGTATTTTTCCTATCCATGGCTTGAAGATTTTGTCTACTAATCTTTGGTATGTTTCCCTCGCGTTCTTTAGTCCAAAAGGCATTCTTGTATAGCAATAGAGGCCTCATGGGGTAAAGAACGCAATATGCTCCTGATCTTCTTCCGCAAGGTCTATTTGGTTATAGCCTGAGTATCCATCCATGAAGGATAGCCTTTGGTGCCCCTCGGTTGCATCGACCAGCTGGTCAATATTTTGCAGTGGGTAGTTGTCCCTTTGGCACGCTTTGTTGAGATTGCTAAAGTCGATGCAAATGCGTACACCTCCGTTCTTCTTAGGAACGATGACCATGTTTGATATCCAAGTGGGATATTTGACTTCTCGTATGAATCCAGCTGCAAGTAACTTTTGCAACTCTTTTTCTACCTCTTCGTGGTAGATGTCTACCACTTTAAGTATGCGTTGTTTGAACAGTGGTATCTCCGGTCTGAGCCGAAGGTGGTGTGAGACCAAATTCAGATAGATTATCGGCATGTCTTTCATTGACCACGCGAAGACATCTGCGTATTCTTTTAGTAGCCTTTGTAGTTGCATCTCCTCTTCTTTATCAAGCAAAGTTCCGATGTTGAGCATCATTGGTTTTTCCTCCGTCCCGAAGTTGATTTTCTTTGTTGGTTCTACCGGTGAGCATATTTGAGGAGTGCTTTTCTTTAATTGTCATTTGGCGGAGACATCTGCGCCGGGGGTGGCGGAGGTGCTTGTCTCCGGGTCTGAGACGGCTTTGGGTACTGAGGAGGCTGCATCCTATACTTCCTTGGTATTTACCTTACGTCTCTTTCTTTCATGCTGTTGAGTAGCAGTTCTTTCTTCGTTGAGTATGATTTCCGCTAGATTGCATAGCCTTGCGTCTTGTTGGTCTCCTTTGATTTCCATTTCACCCATAGGTGTAGGAAAGCGTAGGTATTGGTGATACGTCGAAGTTGTTCCTCGTAGTTGATGGACCCATAGTCTGCCCATGATTACGTTGTAGGGCGAAGGTTTGTCCACCACACAGAAGCGTATACTAGTTACTAAGGGTCCTGTGTGTACCTGCAAGATGATTTATCCCTTCGGTCTTGAGACTGCTCCATTAAAACCATATATTGTACAAGTGGAAGAATCCATTTGCTCTGTTGTCAAACCCATGCGTAGGTAGGGTTCATAAAATAGCACATTTAACGAACTGCCCCCATCCACAAGGACCTTCGTAACGTTCCATCCATGTATTGGAAGAGTGATCACTAGTGGATCGTTGTGCATTTCAACCTCCTGGTTGACGTCCTTTGTTGAAAAGGTTAATGGCGTGGCCATCCAGTCCTCCCAAGTGCTAGTGGGTGGTCCACTTAGCTTGAACACTTCATGGGATTCAATCTTCTTTCTGTTTCGAGCTAACTCGAGGATATCTTCGAGCATTTCTTCTTGACCTCCGCTGGAGAAGGTGATCATGTTGATGTATTTGCCATCCTGAGGTAGTTTTACCCTTTTCTTTGGGATCTCCTCAGTCTCCGCTGGCTGCAGTTGTACGTACTCCATGGATTTGCCTTCGTCGATGAATCTTTGGATCACGTTGCGCAGGTGGTAGCATGTATCAGTAGTATGTCCGTAGTATTGGTGGTACACACAGTACTCCTTAGCTTCCTTCGTCTTTTCTGGTTGATTTCGCCTAGTATTAGGGTACAGAAAGCCTGGTTGTGCTCCCTCCTTGCTTAGGATGTGAGAGAAAGTTTTGTTTAACTTCGTGTAGAATTTATCCATAAATTCTTCTCTTCCTTTGCCTCGTTTTCCATCTCCGTGCTTGGATCGCTTGTCTTGAGGATTGGTTCTGCCCCCGACTTCGTTTTGTCGCTTAGATACCTCCGGAATTGGTTCCAGAGAGTTAGTTCGTTGCGGAGCCTTTGTTGCCTTTGCTTGTGCCCTGGGGTTGTCCTTCTGGATTTCTTAGATTCTGATGTAACGGTCCTGGACAACCCTGAGGTCGACTTCGGAATCGAGGGCTCTGTTGTGAAGATCCACAAAGATGGTTGAGGTTCTATCAAGTCCGTATTTATATCAGTTTATGCTAATTTCTGGATTGACTTTCTCAATTGCTTGGCATGTCTTTTGCAACCTGTCTGTGTATTGCATCAGCGTTTCCCGGGGTCCGATAGCTAAAGCAAATAGCCTATCTAACCCTGCATTTTTTGATTTGTTGTACATGTATGTCTCCAAAAAAACCGTGGATAATTGCTCGAAGGAGTCAATTGAGTTTGCTGGTTAGTTGTCATCCCAGGCCAGTGCTGATCCCGTCAAGCTTGCTGGGAAGTACCTGCAAAGTACTACCTCGTTTCTTTCCCAATGGGCAAGGAAACGAGTGTAATACCGTAGATGGTCTGCGGGATCTGAGGTACCATTGTATGTCTGGAACGTAGGTACCGGGCATTTCGGAGGGATGGACTCCCTCAAAATGCGAAAAGATAGTGGGGACGTGGTTGCTTCTTGTAGCACTTCTTCTAGTCTTGCGCATGCGTGGCCAGTCTTTAGTCCTTGGATCTCCTTCCGCATTTTCTCCATTTGCTCCATGACCATGTTCACATTGTGGGCATCTTTGGAGAATGCTTCGTCGTAGTAGGACTGAGATGGCTTGTATGTTGAATCCGTTTCGTCTGGGTCATGGTGCGCGCTCCTTGTTCCCTTAGGTTGATTCGCCTTTGGTGGGTTGAGATCCACCCTTTGTCTTCCTGAGATAGCTCCGTTTTCACGCCTCTGTTGCGGAGGGTGAGTTTGGGAACCTTCGATTTGTATGTCTAGAATACCTTTGAGGTTCTGGTTCTCCCGGGCCATTTCGTGCATGACAACTTCGTTCTCCTTGTTACTGAGTAATAAAGCCGCTATTTGTGCCACCATTTGGTCTTCGTTGTGGGCTCCACCTCCCTGCGGAGTGCTGCCGGCTGGATCTTCAGAGTTTTCCACTCCTTCATCTATGATTGGAGCATCTGGATCTATCTGAATCGGGGTTAGGTTTCCCAACCCTCGTCCCATAGGAACTAAGGTTCTGGGTAACCCTGCGTTGGCCGCAGGTGGCTTTGTCGTGGTAGCATTCTCCGGTAACGGCATGCCGTATATTGGTTGAGCTCCAGATGTTTTCCCCATCCCTTCAGCAGGAATAGGTGATTTGTTAGCAATCGTTCTTCTTGCTATTTCGCTTTGTCCGTCCTCCGCTTCATTCCTTTGGTTCGCTTGAGACGACGTTTGGGATCTCCCTCTTGTGATGGATGGTCGTGAGCTTGTTGGTACATCAATTGGTTTCTGCATGCCTTCGGCTTTTGTTATCCTGCGGCCACAGAAAAGGCAAAAAAGTCTGTTACTTGGTTATCTTCGTTAAAAGTAGCAGTTAATGCTCTGACAGGGAAGAATGCTAAGCAGCTTTTTCATAAAAAGGACTGAAATAATGTTTTTGACAGACGGGTATTAAATGCTTATGACACCCTTGGAAAAACAACCTTAAAACATCGAAAACCAATGAAAAGGGGTGTCAGATCTTGCGAAAAACAAGGCTATTAAATGCGTCGGGAGATCTTTTATCCTTAAAATTTTACTGAGATTCCTCTGTCAGTCAAAGGTTCTCAGATCTAAGATGCGCTTTGTTTAAGAAAGGTTTTTTTAGTATAAAACAAACATTTTGGCGTTTTGTGGGTATGTATTTTGAATTTTTTTTGTGGATCTGTAACGAGGCACGTTTTTAGAGGATATGAACTCAAAAAACGTACGCAAATAATGGATGAATGAATCACTAGAGAGTGAGATTCATCGCTGGAACACATATACCTTCGTTTCAGAAGATGTAGAAGTAAAATGTAAGACTGTGTCTAATACTCAGGTTCGTGAGCAAAACACGGTGGGCGCCAAACTGTGACTGCTCGTTTTCCCGTAGTCTACGTAATGTACACAGATTTGAGGATCTGATACTAAGTAGTATTAATACCTCCGTTGAACTGATAGTGCTAAGTAATAAATGATATCTAATATCACAATAATAACGAAGAACACACGTTTAATGAAAAATCTTCTAAGTTATAATGAGACACAAGAGATTTACGTGGTTCGACATTTGTCTACATCCACGGGGTAATGAGTGATTGTTTTTGTACTAATTTGTGGTGGTTACAAAGATCTTAAATGCTTCCCAAAGTAATAGAGAGAACTCAAGTGGAAGTAAATACTTAAGTTTTAAACATTAAAGAGGTATAAGCTTAAGACTAGATCTTCTCTCCTAGATATTGAATGCCCTTAGTTTGTTGGTGAGGCTTGGTATTTATAGCCCTTATTGATCCAGGTATATCTTTGCTTCCTCTGGGTCCATCATTTGCTGATATACCTTTCGTACCAATGGTACCTTCGTCCACCGCGTATTTCTTTAGTTGTATTTCGCCACCTCAGCTGGCCCACGTTCCTTTGGGAACTACCCAACCTTAGTACAACTTGTACCTTCGTTCACCGCCAGCTTCCGCCAATCGGGTTCTGCCACGCTTTGTCTCTCCATGTGCCTAGATTCATGCGTGCAGATAAGAGATTTGTGCATTTAATGTTGATTGGATGCGTCATCTACCTCTGTCCCCTCGCCAGCTGACTATATATAGACTAGGCTTTTTCCTTCCTTATCTTGACCGTTCACGCCTTCTTTCTTGGGATGAGATAAAGTAGATCTTCGGAGGTATCCATTGTTACTCAGGATTCTTTGCTTAGAGAAGGCTACAAAGTTAGATATGTATGCGGCCACTAAGATCGTGACACGCGCTCCACATAATATTGGTATTCACAGAGAGGTACGTCCATGATGCTTTCTCGCATCTATAGAATAGATGACTTCTGGAAGTTGATCTGTGAAATGTTACACCTCAAGTTCTATTGGGTATTGGTCTCGTTTTACTTCTTGTTATATCTGGCTCGGCGAAAGTTTGCTGCTATGGGTAGCATCCTTCACAATTTTTTTTGTCAAACCATAAACATCACGTAATATGTTTTTTTTTGTGAAGTTGTTGGACATGGCGTTTGGTTGTTCCCTGGTGACTCTCATGAGGTTGCAACAACTTTATCACATATAAATATAAATAGTAGACTATCTGCTGTAGTTTATTATGCAAGATCAGTTGTTGTGATTTTTGTTTGATTATTACTGCCGATCATGTGATTGTTTTATTTTTTGTAAAAAGCTGGTGAGATGCTGCATGTGCCAGAAGCTTTTCTTGACGAGCATTACCATCCAACAGTCATTTGTGAGGTAATCTGTAGTATACCCTACTCACAAGGGTTGGGATTATGTTTTTCCCTTCATAATCTACTAATGTTCTTTATGGATCTAACCTTACCAAATTTTGCAGCGTCCATACAAGCTCTTGATGATTCCATTGTTGTGATTGTTAAAATTGCAGTGTCAATTGATGTGGACTTGTAAGTACTTATGCCGATAACACTTCCGTCTTCTTTGAAATAGGTTGAAAACCTATTTATATAAGTCATTGAGCGCACCCTGATCTCGTAGGAAGTGGAGGAAGTTAAGTAGTGGAGAAGTGGAGTTGTGCGGAAGCTGGTGATCATCGTGTTTTCGTTACGAGGGAAGATTGATCACGTTTTCGCCTACTACTCTCATTACTATTAATTGTCCGTCTTTCCTGACACTTTCTCGTAATGGCACGTTGCACGCCGCACGTTGTAAACCGCCAGACCAATACCCCAGTGAACATCCCCAGTTTGTGACATGTTTGATGTCTCGAGTAAGTGGGTCAAGTCGTGAGACTCGTCGTTGAAAGCAGCACACAGTGTTATTAGGTCAAATAATAAATTATTTGTGAAACCAATATTTATAAAACATCGCTTAAAATCGATGTGTATGAAGCATCTCTTTTAAACAAGCAACTGAAAAATAATTGATGTGCTAGAAGCATTGTTGTTTTAGAGCTCGATTGAATCAGTCACGAATCGATCGTCTTAAAGAAGTAGCACGACCAACCACCTTTGGGTGATCGTTTAAGGGCCCTATGGGCGAGCTATCACTTGGTCGATCACTCCCTGTGGAGGAGGGATGGCCGGTGATCACAATGCTATCATGTTGTTTTTCTGAAAATAAATCTACACCATCCAACTAGGCTAGCGAAGTTGGACGGACGAGATGATTTGCGGCAGTTACATATTGTCGTTGATGTAATTTAGGGTTTAGAGGCCGCGTGTCCAACCCTTTTTGGGAGAGCGATCCAAGTCACTGAACGTTAGTTCGAACAAGACGATTGGTCATGTGCAAACACGGGTCGCCAGCGATCATGCTGATGCCTTCAGGGCCGTCTAAAATTGAATCTAAGCCACTCGATCTGGCCGGCAAAAATGGATGGTTGTGATCGATTTGCGAAAGTAGCGTGTTACCGCAAAGCAATTTTAGGGTTTCAAACAACGCGTTCTCCCTACTTTGGGAAGGTGATTTGATCTGCTTTGGTCTTGCTATGAGCAAGTCGATCGACCAAGGGTGGAGTCGGATCGACGGTGAACGCGTTAGCATCTCCTGTGCCATCTGAAATTAGATCTAAGCCACTTGATTTGGCTTGCGAAGATGGGTGGTCACGATCGATTTGCGACAGTAGCATATTGCCGCAAATATAAATTAGGGTTTTAAGACGGCCGCGTCCACCCTAGTTCAATCGAACAGTTTGATGCGTCATTGACTTCCCATGAGAAAGTCGATCAATTGGGAATGAAGTCGGGACGACAGTGAATGCATTGGCACCTGTTTGATCGTTCGAGATGCGATCTAAGCCGTCCAACTAGGCCTGCTAAGTTGGACGGATGCGATGGATTTTGAGACCGTTTTTGTCGGTCTTAGCTCGTTTGAGATATTTTTTTGACAGCGTGATTCCCCATGTTTTAGTGAGCGTTCAAGGATGTAGTGGACGAGCTAAAGGAATTTCGACCAGCCGGGATGTTAGTGGGCCCGCCGGCGTTTATCATGACGATCGCCCAGTTCCGTTAGGAGTAGGCGAGACTGGTTGAATTGCGTGGCCAAATCGTGTGGCCGTGATCATCTTTAAGACTGATATGGACAGTCTAGATTTTCCTTAAGGAATTAAACGCGTTCGATCACGCTGACTTTTAATTAAAAGGTGCATAAACACACTGATCTCTTTGTCATAGGGTGGTGTAGCCTATATGATTATTTTCATGCAGGTCTCAATACTGACACTTCGGGAGATATATGCTTCTCCGTTGCGAGTGAACATTAATCGTCATGTCATGTCAATATTGAGAGTTCAGCTGAGAACATAGCATAGGAAAACACTGGGCAGGCTCCGACATTAGTGAGTAATGCAACTAGGAGCTTAAATACTCATTAGGCTCTATACTAGTGAACAATTCATCCAGGATCTTGAGTTTCAATATAATGTGAAGAGAGACATAGGCACTCATCATATTCTGATATATTCTCCAAATTCCTTACAAAATATAGATATATCAAGTTCTACCACTTCTGATGCCGAGTCAGGTAGACAGACTTTTACAGTTTTCGCCCTATGCTAAAATCCACCATCAACAAGTCTTCACTTACCTTTTGTTCATGAAGTTCTCCAAAAGCTTTGTCTGAATCCGTGTTACATTTATTCGTACATGTTGCAGAGTAGAAATATATCGACTTGCAAATTTGTGTGATATGCATACTCGTATGCATATCATGGGAGAATCTGTTTGTTTCGTGATACAGATAGGTATGTATATTTGCATACAAACCATTTTGGATCTGTGGTAATTAAGGGAACGCGGTTTAAGTATCCAAACCGGTATACCAACCAATACAGTTCTATGTTCTAGAACTAGTATAATACCCAAACTGGTACACAAACTGAAAAGGTTTTGTGAACTCCGGAACCGCTAATCATAAGGTTTCCAAACCGGTTCGCAAACTGAAAAGTTCTGTAAACTTCGAACTCAGTTTTGTACCTAAGTTTGCAAACCGGTACGTGAACTGAAAAGTTCTGTCAACTCCGGAACTCGATTTTTCTTATAAGTTTGCAAACTGGTCTGCGTACCTTGTCTCAGCCGATTCACGAATGACTCATGTAATTGTAATTTTTGCATTTACAAACTGTGTCGATTGTGTTCAAAAGCGATTAAATTATTTTTACGAGATGATTTGCATTGATTGTGACTCAAGATGAATATCTTTGTGTTCATGGAAATGAGTGTTAAGCTTTTAAGTTCAAACCGGCTAGTTTCGGCTAACCATGTTGAACAGAGTCTTTGTACACGGTTCGGTTGCGGCTTATATAACCAGACTGTATATCCTTTTTATGTGAATAAGATTCAAAGTTTTCATCTAACGATGAATATTGTTTTCTTAGTTCTAAAGCTATCTTAGCTCTAAAGAAACCTAAGCTTTGAAGTCTATATAAGGGTGTTAGAGCACTGCTCGGTCGAACTCGCAAGCATTGCTATCTCAAGCTTGTTTGTCAAGTTTAGTTGTCAAAACTATAAGTCTTGATTTCTAGTCTACTTATAGCTATGTCTAGGATTAGGATATAATGTGTAGTTGATCTTTAGACTTCACGGCGTTCATCGATTGAAGACAAAGATCTACTAAGGAGAGCTTGGAAGAACTTCATCAGCAAAACGTATGTGGAAACTTGAACTCATCTATCACTCAGAATTCTATTTTATTCTATCTCCTATTGAGACTAAGTCGTATAACTATATAGACTTTACATTATACACATTTGATATTTCGAGATGAGTTTAACTCGCTTAAACATTTGAGGTTGTTGATTGAAATTGATTGACACTTGAACATTAGTTTTTTGATACCGTTCAAGTTATTTCTCATATCAATCGGGCTCACAGATTTCTATATGTTCGATCGCAGATTATGTTGAGAAATTGAGATATAACTCTTGGATTTTTTCCTTGATTGAGTCTGACTGTCTAGTTGATTCTTTTGGAATTATATTGGAGTTAGTCCATACATATTTCCTAACAAAGTATTGAGTGTGGTTGTTAGACCCCCGCTTTTTCAATTGGTATCAGAGCAGGCAAACACGTTTAAGATCTCATAAGTCTGTGTTTGTAGCAATCTGACTCTATGGACATACATATTATCTCAAACAACGCATCACCAGTTCAGAAACGTTCTGACTTGGTTCAAAGCTCTGCTTCTCCTGAGAAATCTATCACATCTTCTCGATTGTCTGAAACTGTGTATAACTGAGAAACATGCCTAGATGAACAGTTGGATGATCTTTCAGATGAAAGTGATTCAGACGATGGATACGATGTTGATGAGGAAGTCTCGCAATGCATCAAGCTTTTTGACCATATCATAAAGAAAAAGAAGTCAACATCTTGCTTGGCTGAGTTTCTGACTCCTCTCTGTCTAGAAAACAAGAAAATGAGAAAACTCTTTAAAGGTTACGATTGTGGATATAATCTCTTACAACCCCTTCTTAAAAATCGTGAAGAAGATATGCGTTCAAAGAATTCTGAATGTGAAAATCTTCGTCGAAATCTTTTTTTGTTGAAAGAAGAACTTGTTGAATCTGAAGCTAGATGTAGCTCTCAACAATGTTTTTTTAAAGACAGAGAAAATATTTTTCTCTCACGAGAGAAACAATTGGAGGATGAGCTTTCTACTGCTCAGAACAAGGTAAATGTGCTGGAAGAAAACTTGAAGAAGTTTAATTTTAGTTCAACAAAATTATCACTATGCTGGGAGCTTGTAAGAAACATCGTGATACACGAGGTTTGGGCTATGAAGGAATAGACACTCCAAGCAGTAACAAGATTAATTTTGTTTGTCCTAATAGAAATTTCCTGCAGAAAAATTTCACTAATGGCAAAAGTGGAAAATTACCTTCTGCGGCAGAAGCGTCAATGAACAAAGGAAATCAACTTCCTACTCATATGAGAAAGGTTAATAACATTCCCTTCAGATGTTATTACTGCGGAAACAAAGGTCATCTTGAGAAGATATGTCGTTTTAGTTTGTGGAATGAAAAACTTCATAACATTCTTATCTGGATGTCTAAGGAAGTAATCAAACCTGTTTCTCATATTATTGGTCTTAAATGTCCAACTCTCAGACAAGAAAAGTGATGTGATGAGCCAAGTCTTGGTTGTAAAAATAACACAAAGGCTTTCTATAATTGTAAAAAGAATTGTGTTATAAGGACAAATGACTACTTTGTTGATCCAATGGGTAAGGAAAATTCTTCAAACTCTTCATCCGTGGCTAAAGGAAGTGTTGGATCAAAAGTGTCAATCGTTCCTGAATATATTTATATCAGTAATCGTGTTTCAGAACTCAAGACCAGTATAAATAGAATCAAGCGTAACATTAAGAAGGTAAGGAAGGCAACAACTTCATGTATCTCTTGTCCTCCTCTTGTTAATTCTCTTAAGACTAATTCTGTTGACTTCCCTGGTGATATTCAAGAAAGAAAAAGAGAAAATGTCAATACCCTTGATGAGATATATGCTCGTCAAATTACAACTTGAATGCTTACAAATGTGCATCCTCTTTGAGACCGTGTGAGGATGCTCATAATTCTCAAGAAGCTATCTTCTTCTTAACAAAGTGGTCTGTGTTGTATCTGTTTGTTTTTTCGATTTAAAAATAAAATGATCGTCTTACTGCTGAGCCCTTCTCCGGTTAATTATTACATGATGTAATATAAATGATCAATAACTTTTGAGAAAATTCTCTTTGTTGACTCACTTTGAAAAACTTCGTTCTGTTTTTCCTTAATGACAGTTGATTTGTTGACTATCAATAATTACCATGTGCTCAATTTATGAGCTAAGATGTTCTGTCATATTTTTAGAACTTTTTTTTTGATGTTATCAAAACATACTTCTAAAAATAGGATCCATTGGTTCCTTGATTTTGAATTTGATTCATAACCACGAAAGTACGTGCACCCAACTCTTTACCGAACGTAAACGAGTAACCCTAGGGTTTCCCTATGAAAATATCGTGTATATATATATATATATATACATCATGGATTCCTTCTTTTGATATATGCTTGTTCCTTAACATCAAAATATCTCTTGTAATATTATGGAGTGCACAATGGATGGATGCAAAAAGGAAGAAAAAGTTGAAGAGGGCAAAGTCATTGAGTTTCACAAGAACCCTGTTTTTATAAATTGCTATCATGCAGTCGACCATGAAAACTATCTTCCAGTTCAGATGTCATCTCAATTGGTTGGAAATTTTATTCTTCGAGATTTTGAGGTTGTTCATGGTCAACTTGAAATTGCAACAAAGAATCTTGAGTTTCTGAAGATTGAACTGAAGAAAGCAACTGATGAACTTGTTTTTATTCGATCCCTGATCGCTGGTTATGTCTAAAGCTTTTTTTAGTTTTTGGTTCGTTTAGGAAACTTCTTATGATAATTTATTCTTGTGCTTTTAATAAGGATAACTAGGGTTTGGAATAGCATATATTGTGATTACACATAGTTATTGCCAACGATTTTCATCTTGCAATGTTTTAGATTTATTTAAATTCTAAGTCATTTGGAAGATGATTTTGCAGTATTAATCTTTATGGTTTTATATATTGCAAAAATGTTATGGGATATGTGTGTTTACGATCGTGAACTATGATTGTCCTATATATGTCAAAAGTTAAGTCTATTATGTCATTATGCAAATATTGATAAAAGATAGAATGAACTTTTGAGTATTTCGCAGTATTGATCTTTCCCTGATCCACTTCTATGTGAAAGTACTGTATGGCTCCGTAAGTTTCTTATAGCATTCCCGATTAAATTAATCATTAAGGTACATTTGTAGTTAATTTAATTGAGTTTACTGGATAAAATTCATGTTTCATGTGATTTGTTAATGTTTAAAGAAATCCTTCTTTTCTTGTAAAAGTAAGGTCGCTCTTGTTTTTCTTTCGGGAATGACATTTTATGGGGGAGAGCTCTTAATTGAATTTGTGCTTAATTGCCAAATCTTTGTGGAGAGTGCGGCTTTGGAATATTGTAGGAGTTTTCTTGTATCCTTATAACTCCTTGATGAATACACTAAGTTTCGACTATGTGAAATCATCGAAACAAAGTTGATACGTTCTCTTTTAGTCATGAATAATCTCTTTGAGAATTTCATTATGATCCCGCTAGTTTTCGTACCTTTGCCAATTTATATTGACAAAAAGGGGGAGAATTATTTTGTAGTTCACACTACATACATAGGGTTTACGGATCATTATGTAAGGGGGAGTGGTTTCATTGTGATATGAAGTAATGACTATGGGGGAGTGATACATATCACCGTAGTACTATTGTCAAAGTTGTGATAAAATTGAACTTTGATGTTGTGTAATAATATTATGACACTGTATAACAATAATTTAGAACATCTGTTTTCTTATTGTTATGGCTACTGATCTTCAAAAACTATGATGTTGAGTTGAACACGTTCAAAATCACTGGAGTACTTGGAGTGACGAAGAATTCAAGGAATTTGAAGAACCAAGGAAATCAAGCATTTGGATGAGAAGGTACAAAGTTTATTTATTTTGTAATCCATATGTATTGATAGTTTTTCGCTAAAATTGACAAAGGGGGAGATTGTTAGAGCACTGCTTGGTCGAACTCGCAAGTGTTGCTATCTCAAGCTTGTTTGTCAAGTTTAGTTGTCGAAATTATAAGTCTTGATTTCTAGTCTACTTATAGCTATGTCTCGGATTATGATAGAATGTGCAGTTGAGCTTTAGACTTCACGGCGTTCATCGTTTGAAGACGAAGATCTACTAAGGAGAGCTTGGAGGAACTTCATCAACAAAAGGTATGTGGAGACTTGAACTCATCTATCACTCAGAAGTCTATTCTATTCTATCTCCTATTGAGACTAAGTCGTATAGCTATATGGACTTTACATTATACACATTTGATATTTCGAGATGAGTTTAACTCGCTTATATGTTTCTCGAAATATGTATTTGAAAGATTTTTTCTTTAACTACGTTCATCATTATTCTTGACGAAAGTCAAAATATGTTCATGTGAAAATTGCCTTGTAACATCTTACATGATTTGTGTGAGACAGTCATTTGATGTAGACTCGTAATGTTTCGTATAAATCATTCGATCACTTGAAAATTGCTTATAAGCCAATAGTTTGTGTGATACAGCTATTGTCGTCTTCTAAGAATGTTTCAATGATTGAAATGGGAGTTTGTAACAATTAATCATTGTCTGGATATAGAACAGTATGCATACACATATGCAAACTGTTGTAAGAATGATTCAAGTTCGGGAACCAAGTACACATACCTGTATTCGAACGTTGACTGTCAAATTCCGGGAACTAAGTTTGCATACTCGTTTGCAAACTGTTTCACATGAATGCGGTCCAGAACGACAGTATGCGTACTCGTTTGCGAACTGTCGGAAAAGATCAAAGTCCGGAACTTAAGTTTGCATACCCGTTTACAAACTTATGTGATTAAGTTCTAAAATCGGTTAAGTATGATTTCATACTCATGAACAAATATATTTATATATTAAGGAATGCAATCTTTGGAAACCGTGGCTAAAGTGTTCATGATCTGATTCTTTTGAATCAATCCGATTTTGCTTCAATTGTGTCTTGTATACTTCTATGAGAATATAAAAAATTGAACAACTCTATGAGTAACACAATTAGATTTATTTGATTATCATTTGATTTAGAAGTGTTAAGATGAATATGGTTAAGAAAAAAGTGTTCATATGGCTAACTTTGGTTAACTGTTATTGAGCCGATTTAATATACACGTTTAGGTACGGTTACCCATATCTAAATCAGTGTAACAAGCTAAGACCATCTAATGGTGGAGAGATATTTCCTTGGTTTTGTGCTAAGTTAGCTTGAATCTTAAATCAGGTTTTCATCCAACGGTGAATATTGATTGCTTTGTTACAAAGTTATCTAACCCTGATTTGAAGACTATATAAAGGAGAACTCTAGCAACTGTGAAACCTAATCCCCACACCTCATGTGTGAAACTAGTTACGACTAGAGTCGATTCTCCTTTAACCTGGGTTTTTCCTAAAACCATTATAGGTTAACGACTTGAAGACTTCATTGGGATTCTGAAGCCATACCCAACTATTTTCTTTGTATTTGCATATTCTGATCTTACTTGTTCTATCGTATTGAGTATTATGTTCTCTAAGATTTTCTCGAGATTTATCTCCGATAGGTAAGATATAAAAAGTAATCACAAATCTCTTCGTCTCATTCTTTGTGATTCCACAATAACTTGTTCTGTTACCATATAGTTAAGTTATTGTGAGGTGATTGATATTTATAGGATGTTCTTCGGGAATATAAGAACGGTTTATCAATTGGTTCATGTTCACTTTGATTTATCAAAACATGAAACAAAAACTTCATAGGTATTTCTGTGGGAAGAAAATTTATCTATCAGAATAGACTTTTCTGTGGGAGACAGATTTGTTTATCAAGTCTTCGACTTTGGGTCATAGCAACTCTTAGTTCTGGGTGAGATCAACTAAGAGAATCAAGTGCATAGAGTCCTGCTGGGATTCAGAGGCGTAAGGAACACGACTGTACCTTAATCAGTGTGAGATTGGTTATGGCTCAACTACATTCCAGTCGGAAGTTAAATTATAGTAGGATAGAGTCTGTAGCGGCTTAATACAGTGTGGTGTTCAAAACTGGACTAGGTCCCGGGGTTTTTCTGCATTTGCGGTTTCCTCGTTAACAAAACTTCTGGTGTCTGTGTTATTTCTTTTCCGCATTATATTTTTATATAATTGAAATATCACAGGTTGTGCGTAGTTCAATCAATTGGTAAATCCAACCTTTCGTTGTTGATTGAAATTGATTAACACTTGAACATTGGTTTTTTGATACCGTTCAACTTATTTCTCATATCAATCGGGCTCATAGATTTCTATCTATTCGATTGCAGATTGTGTTGAGAAATTGATATATAACTCTTGGATGTTTTTCCTTGATTGAGTCTCACTGTCTAGTTGATTCTCTTGGAATTATATTGGAGTTAGTCCATACAGATTGCCTAACGAAATATTGAGTGAGGTTGTTAGACCCCCGCTTTTTCAAAGGGGAACTCTTGGCAACTTGGATATTTAAATCCTGACACTACTTTTTGGTGTGTCCTAGTTGTATCTAGAGTCGTCCTCTCCAGAAACCCTTTTAGGGTTTAGCGACTATCAAAGACTTCACTGGGATTCATGAAGCCAGGTCAAGTTATCTTTTATCTTGATAACTAGTGTATCCTGATCTTGTTCAATTGTTGATTTATCACTTGAACAAGATAGATAGTAATCACAAAGTTCTCTTCGTCTCAACTTTGTGATTCCATAAGTTTTATACCTTGTGAGTTGAATAATAATCTAGGCTGAACTTCGGGTTGCATAAGTTCGGATTTCTAGGATAGCCATACTTCGGTCAAGTTGCTATCGATTTCCATCACCTGTTTGGATCGTAAATCAGGAAATCAATTATATAGGCTTAATATGTGGGAGGAAGATTTGGTTTAAAGTCTTTAATTGAGTTGAAGCAAATCTTAGTTGGTGTGACGTCATCTAAGGAATCAATTGCGCTGAGTCCTGCTGGGATTCAAGAGGCGTAAGGAGCGCGACTGTACCTGAATCAGTGGGAGACTGAGTTCGGTCTCAATTACATTCCAGACCGAAGTTAATTAGTAGTAGGGTAGTGTATATAGCGGCTTAATATAGTTTGGTGTTCAATTTGGACTAGGTCCCGGGGTTTTTCTGCATTTGCGGTTTCTTCATTAACAAAATTTCTGGTGTGTGTGTTATTTCTTTTTCCTCATTATATTGTTTATCTTTATAATTAAAATATCACAGGTTATGCGTTGATCAATCAAAGTAGATACGTCCGGCCTAGTTTGTTGGATACGCATTTATTGATCCTTGAACATTGGTATGTTGTACCGCTCAAGAACTCTCGTTGTGATTAGGTTCACGGATTCAATTTTGTAAACGTTCTAATCGCAAGATAGATAGACCTATAACTCTAGATACTTTCCTTGATTGAGTTTTAACTCTCGGAGTTGTGTTTGTCCATACAGATTACCTATAAAAAAGTTGATGGTGTATTTTGGTACCCCCAATGTATTCAGACCTGACTCATGAACAACTATGGTATTTGTACTTTCTACACCTACTAACCATGTCAATTATTTTTAAGTGCGATTAAATTATTCCTAAGAGATAATTATCATTTGATCAATTCTCTAAAAACAGTAGACTTATTTGATCACATGATTGTGACTCGAGGTTAATATCTTAAGTGTTCATGAAAATGAATACTAAGTTTTAGGTTCAAATCGGCTAGTTTCGGCTAACCACCTTGAACATAGTACAGTTCGGTTACGGTTTCACCTAACCAGAGTGTATATCTTGTTTATGTAAGTCAGACTCAAAGATTCATCTAAAGGTGGATATTGTTTTCTTGGTTCCAAACCTATCTTAGCCTAAACCTAATGCAACCTATGCTTTGAATGTCTATAAAAGGGGAACTTCAAGCAACTGGGATCTTTGAATCCCGAGACTACTTTTTGGTGTGTCCTAATTGTAACTAGAGTCGTCCTCTTCCTAACCCTTTTAGGGTTTAGCGACTACAAAGTCTTCATAGGGATTCGTGAATCCAGGTCGAGTTATCTTTTCTTGATAATTCAAGTATCATGATCTTGATCGATTATTGAGCTGCTCACTTGATCAAGATAGATAGAAATCATCAAAGTTCTCTTCGTCTCAAACTTTATTGATTTCACAAATTTTATACTTTTGAGGTGAATAATAATCTAGGATGCACTTCGGGTTGGTGGGTTAACCATGATAAAGATGTCACCATCTTGCCTCCGTATTGGTGGCTCCATTACTTCCTTCATGGGAAACTAAAATATGCACAAGTTCGGATTACCTTTGTATATAGTGGTTGTTGCTATGATAAAGCTCTGGCTGGTATCGACAAACGAGTAGCAACGGTTCTTTGCAGCAACTGTGATCAGAAGAAAGTGCGTTTTCTTGGGAACAAAAACAAGCTGGCTGGTGCTTGGATGGCTACGATCACGATCCTTGACATGGAGGAGAGGTGACTACGAGCACAAATCTTGGATGACCACGACCATGAACATTGGCGGGATTTGATAACTCACATATGTGAGTTTATTCCTTTTTTATTTATTTATTTTCGGTGAAGCGACGACTTCGGGAGAACGTTGAAGCGGCTCCTGGAGCGAAACGTTGAAGCGGCTCCTAGAGCGAAACGTTGAAGCGGCTTATGGAGCGAACGTTGAAACGACTTCTGGAGCGAAACGTTGGAGCGGAGAGGCTTAGCGAAACGTTTGAAGCGTCTTCTGGAGAGAAACGTTGAAGCGACTTCTGGAGCGAAACGTTGAAGCGGAGCGGCTTCTGAAGAGAACATTTAAGAGCGGAGCGGCTTATGCCTTCTGGAGAGAACATTGAAGCGGCTCCTGGAGCGCAACGTTGAAGCGGCTCCTGGAGCGAAACGTTGAAGCTGAGAGGCTTCTAGAGCGAAACGTTGAAGCGGCTACTGGAGCGAAATGTTGAAGCGGAGCGGATTCTGGAGAGAAACGTTGAAGCGGCTTCTGGAGCGAACTTTGAAGCGGCTTCTGGAGCGAACATTGATGTGGCTCCTGGAGCGAAACGTTGAAGCGGCTACTGGAGTGAAACGTTGAAGCATAACGGCTTCTAGAGAGAAACGTTGAAGCGGAGCGGCTCCTGGAGCGAAACCTTGAAGCGGAGCCTGGAGCGAAACGTTGAAGCGGCTCATGGAGAGAACGTTTAAGCAGCTCCTGGAGCGAACTCCAGTGAGTGCGCCATTAACCCTTGACTTCGAAAGACGAGTTGATACGATATGGCAGATGGGAAGACGACGCACAAATAGTGCTGGTCGACAAGTCGTGTTTTCTCTTTCTGGGAATGAATACGCTACTTCTGTTTGATTTTCCCTTGCAACTCTCAGAGTATTGATGGTTACAATGTTGAAGTCGGAGGCCGCGTCAATCAGTGCGCTTTCAAACTCGAAACCTTTCAGGTGAGTAGTGGTTAGGAGTCCCCAGTTACATTTACCATCCGTACCTTCCAAGAGAGACTGGGATTTCGGGGTAGCTTCTCCAATTGAAGACAATCGCCTGACCGACGCAACAAGGTTGAGGGATGAAAACATATGCTCCATCATAGATTACACGGTTTTGTGAACAGAGTCCCCAAAAAGCATTAATGCACAACTCCACCAATTGATGTTCAGTCACTTTGGATCATGACAATCTAACGCCCGAATTCTGAATCCCTTGACATAATCATTTGGATGTTCGTTGTTTCGCTCCCTTTGAGTTGTGTCCACGTCCGTCTGAGTTTTGGAAAGAACTTCATGTCTCTCTATTAAATCGACAATGGTAATGGGAGGTTGGTTTCCTCTAGCTCCTCCAGTCTCTCGTCCTGACGAAGAAGTGGTATCATCCCTGGTGATGATTGGAGGTATCATGCTCGAAGGAATATTAGAAGTAGCGGCGGCTCTGGCTTTAGTAATAGGAGGCGTCACGCCAAAAAGGATGCTTCCGGTGCTGCTGGTGTTGGTGCTAGAGGGTGTAATTCCATGGGATGTGTTGACTTCGCTTGTGGACGGTACATTGGTGTTGGTCATTCCCTTTTGCTCTCGTTGGATACGTCCACATACTCTGTCTGCATCGTCGTTGGCTGGGGCACAAACCTCAGACAAGTATTCAACATTTTTTGTGCCATCTTCGAAATTGGTGGCATTCTCCGAACGAGTGTTTGCTGGATCTTGCTACAGCCGGTTTTCCATATTCTTTAAGAGACAAAACATCTCATTTTGCAGCTTGACAATATCAGCTTGATTTGCGACAACATCTTCTAATATTTTTTCCATACCTTCCATGGTGATTGGATTTAGAGCATCAACGACTTTGGAAGTGTTTGGGATGGTCAAGGTAACTCATGAGGAGGAAAGTTGGGATTGGTGATTGAAGTGAATTCTGGTTAACGATTGAATTTGATATAAGATCCACCCTTTTGAAATTGAGAAAAATGGAATGAATCCTAGAAACTTATTTTGCAACCGAGAGATTAATCTCCCACTGTGGTCGCCAGTTGTTTATGGGTAAAAATTGTTTCTTCCGGTTTTGGTAAATTTGGGTGTGTTGTTGAGAAACGAATTTAGACCTAAAAAAATGCACTGCACGGGAGTAATTTAGATTCGAGAGATCAATCTGTACAATCCTGGCCTAAACCAAGAAATGGTCGTTCCAGTCTTGCTTCGGTCACAAAGTGAACGAGAAGGGTTGGTCTTAGGGATGGAAGCGAAGAAGGTGTTGAGACCAGAATGGTTGATTCTGAAGGTATGGTTGTTTTATGACTTGTATCAGAATATGGAACTGGCTTGCGGAATGTAAGCTATCAGTTCTTTGGTGTTTTTCTGGATACTGTGTTGTTGTTAACCAAAAACTTTGTTGTTCGGTCGAAATAGGTAGAAACCTATTTATACAAGTCATAACTGAACGCACCCTGATCTCGTAGGAAGTGGGAGTGGTTGAGTGATGGAGAAGTGGGGTAATGTGTAAGTGCCAGAAACCCACTACTTCTTGCCGCCACTAACTACCCTTCTTTCCTGAAACTTCCTTATAATGGGCGTGTTGCATGCCGCACGCTGTAAACCACCAGACCAATACCCTGATGAGCATCCCCCAGTTTGTGACATGTTTGATGTCTCGAGTATTTTCGTGGAAAATGTGCAGCAGATCGTTGAGTGGGTCTTGTATGCAAGACCTAATTGTTCTGATCAATCGTGCGCCAGCTGGGTGGCGGATGATCATGTTTTGGAAAGCTAAATCATGGGACTTGTCGTAGGAAAATGGCGTGTAAACTTGAGACTTGCCATAGGACGGTTAATTCTGTGGCGAATTTGGACGGCTGAGATTGTAATTCATGAGAGAGGGTGGCCATTGATTATGGCCACATTCCGTTGACACCTGATAGTAGCATAGTGGCGCCATTGGCACATGCCAGTGACATAGCGGCATATTTAAAGCATGCCAGTGGCACAACGACATGGTCAGCATATGCCAGTGGCATAGCGGCGCAAATAGCGCCTGGTGTAGCCGTGGCCGCTATATTTTGGCATATTGGTGTTAGGCCCAAATATGGCTTGGCAACCGTTGTTCCAGTTGCCATCTCAATCTTAATTCCCTAGGTAGCATCACTTGGCTTGGTTGGCGTAGCAACCTTACCTAAATTAGGGTTTGGCATACCGAAACCCTAATTAACGCGTGTGGCATGTGGCCGCGGCACGGTGACGTTTTTGTGCAAACGGTGTCATGGCCGCTTCAAAGGAGCTATGGAAGGGCCATAACGTGGGGAAGGCCACATGAGCAAGGATAGATATGAGTGGCCATAGCATGGCGTCACTTTTAGGGTTTCCTAGGTCCCGCATGGCTTGTGGCATGTTGTGGGGCCAAAGTGGCGTAATATGAGCCACGACCAAAATTAGGGTTTCAACTAATGCCACTAAAGCAAAATCGTGTTCTAGTTGGGATACCCTGACTGGACTCTGTTATGGTGTTTGCCGCGAACAAAAAGTGAGTTAGCACGTAAGTGCGCTGTTTGTGGCGGAATGGCACGTTGGGCATGCTGTTGTGGCATGTTGGCACGTTTGGCATGCCAATAGCATGTTCGCGCAGTTTTGCACGTTTGGCATGCCATTAGCATGTTGGTGTGCTTTGGCAAGCTAATTGGCATTGCGACCATTCGGTGTAATTTGCCTCTTTTAATACTGTGGTAGGTTTAGAGCAACCTGATTGGTCAATAGAAAAGGGGTCGGCCAAACATAGGGCGTGGCCACATCTTCTAGTGCGCGCGGCGGGTTTAAAGCGACCTGATTGGCCGATAATAAAGAGGGTCGGCAAGTATGGGCCCGACCATAACTCATGTGCATGTGGCGGATTTAAAGAGACCTGATTGGTCGATGGGAAAGAGGAGAGCCGGTCAGGCAGCATGGGGGCGTGGCCATTTGCAGGTGGCGCCGGCTGGCCTGTGGCACGGCCACACCTCCCTTTGTTGTTGCTCCTATTTTCCGCGGCTCCTGTTATTCATTGTTTTCTGATTTTGGGTAGGACTTTGCACCTACTAATCCATGGCGGATCAATTGCCTAGTTTTCCTAGGTTTAGTTTTGACCAGCAGGGTCTGATATACTACGCAGTGCGCAAAAACCCTAATTTTGTAAATTAATTAGGTTGAGATTTGAATCTCGTGGATTATCACAAAATTGATTGAACTCTGCATATTGACACAAAGTTCTTTAAATTTATTTCCATAGAGCAGTATGCTTTCCAATTGAGTACTTTTATGCAAAGCCTTAACCTTGATACTTCGGGAAATTCATGTTACTCTGCTGTGAGTGAACACTAGTTGTCATGTCATATCAATATTAAGGGTTCAGCCGGGAAACATAGCACATAAAGTATTCAATGAGATTTATATTAATGAATAATACAGGCAAGGTGTCGAAATTTACAGAATATATGGGATTGTTGCTACATGCACCATTCTGGATAAATTTCATGTAAACAAATTGAATTGCTCAATTAATGCGCAAGTGAAGAGGTTGTGTACTCATCACTTTTACATGGCTCTGTCTCTTTGCAGAATGACAGCATAATAAATGCAGGATTTTACAATTTTAGCCTTGAACTAAAAACCACCGTCAACATTAAGACCCCTGCTTAGCACGTAACAGTGACATTGTTGCGGGGTAAGCATTAGATAGTGAAAGACGGGAGTAAAATCGAAAAGGCAAGACATGTAGAGGTTACCAGGAAAAGTTTGATTCACTTTCGGTAATAGGCATGAGCGGTCGATGATCTTTGTACTGGCGTGCTGCTATCTTGGACACGGAGCGTTGCAGGTTGAGCGGTTGGCTTGGCCACGGAGCGTTGCAGGTTGAGCGGCTGGCTTGGCTATGGAGCGTTGCAGGTTGAGCGGTTGGCTTGGCCACGGAGCGTTGCAGGTTGAGCGGCTGGCTTGGCTATGGAGCGTTGCAGGTTGAGCAGCTGGTTTGGCCACGAAGTAATGTAGGTTGAGCGGCTGGTGTTCCTCATGCTGGCGCGCTGCTGGTTCGGTCATGGAGGTTGGTGTTGCGAGCCCAACTGCCTTCTTTCGTGCATGGTCCAAAAGGAAAACCCTCCTCTACTCGAATTCCAAAAGCGGTCTGCATATAAAAGGGTGTGCTAACTTCCTCCCCTTTTATTATTCGCTCGTATGCTTCTTGTGTTCGTTTACAGCATCTCGATCATAGGCGTTCCAATCGTTAGCGGCAAGGTAAGTTCATCTTGTCTTCGTATTTTAGATGTGAGTGTAATATCCATGAGTAGTTGATCAATCTTGGACATTTAGCTCGGTGTGAATGACTTTCTTTATGAGCAGCGGAAGAAATGGCAACAAAGCAATCTCCAATAGTTATAATCAGCAACAAGGCGATCCAGGAGAACTCAAGGTAGGTGCTCTTTTCTTTTTTACGCATGAAGCCACCCAACAGTACCATCGATCTTCTCCATAATGTGTAATAAGGCTCTGTCTCCAGAAGAATGAGTATCTAACCTCTCCAGTGGATTTCAAAATTTACCAAACTCCATTGCACTCCTTGGATGGATGGATGAAATATATGTTCGGCAATGATCATGTCAGGGCTAATCTCGGAGAGTGTAGCTGCGTTGTTGATCCGTCTTTGACTTTAAGTTATTTGGCGTCTGGACTGCAATTAAAATGTTCTTCAAACTCCTGAGCATTGACCGCAATGAAATTGTGTTTATTCTGGCTCTTTAGCTTACAGGCTTATTCTTGCCCTTCTGATTGCGATGATTATATGTTGTGGATGCTTGTATGGTTAAAATCTTCCGGAGACGTTGGGTGAAGTAGACGAGCTGAGAGGCGTTCCGTTGCCGACATGCTGCTATCAAGTATTGAAGGACTTCGTTCCAAGCGACATCCTTTGGACCATCTTCTGAATCATGAACTGTTGTATGAAACGGGATGCGATAAGCAGTCCCCAATTACACTTCTGTCTAGTCACCAGAGTAGATCCGATGGCGTGGCCGAATATGTGAATATATCTTTGCGGCGTACTTTGGAGTCTTTGATGCACGTGTACGACTTCATGTTGATAAATTCCTGCGGATCGTAAAGCTTTGACAGTGATGATGATGCTGATATCATAAATAACCTGGTTGAGGGACGTGAGGACATCCTGTATTGGCAGTCCCCTGGTGTAATTATCCTGAGACTATTTTTTCTTGAAAGACGTACTTCTATTGCATTTGCTGGTAAGGTGGTTGACGAATTGATAAAGGCGGCAATCTTTTGGATTCGTCATTTTTTGATCAATGGGTGGGAGTCGCACTTGATAGCTCTGCATTGTATCCAATTTCTGGCAGCCCATGCACCCCTTCCATAGGAAATTGGAATTCTTGAAACACCGAATTTGGCTTTGTCGGCGATGTGCGGCTTCATGCAGGCCTTGGGTAGGCGGTGCTGAGTTCTGAGCAGGTGATGTGGCATACATGGTGTAGTTGGTATGTGTGGCTTGCTGAGGCGCGACTTTCTTCTTTGATTCTTCACTAACAACAACGCTTATGAATGGCTGAGCCAAATACTGCTTGTTGGTCAGGCGCCTTCCAGACAAGGAGGTGGTGATATCCTTGCGCTACATCTTTGAAAAGTGGTGACCTTGTCACGGTTATGACTTCTTGGTTGGTTGTCCCTTTTGAGTTGAAAGTTTCTCGATAGTGAAGGGATTCCGTGTTGAGCCTCAATCCCCAAGTGTGGTTTTCGTGGTTTTATCTTGTATGGTTAGTGGGTTAACCATGATAAAGATGTCACCATCTTGCCTCCGTATTGGTGGCTCCATTACTTCCTCCATGGGAAACTAAAATATGCACAAGTTCGGATTACCTTTGTATATAGTGGTTGTTGCTATGATGAAGCTCTGGATGGTATCGACAAACGAGCAGCAACGGTTCTTTGCAACAACTATGATCAAAAGAGACTGCGTTTTCTTGGGAACAGAAACAAGATGATTGGTGCTTGGATGGCTACGATCACGATCCTTTACATGGAGGAGTGGTGACTACGAGCACAAATCTTGGACGACCACGACCATGAACATTGACGGGATTTGATAACTCACGTATGTGAGTTTATTCCTTTTTTATTTATTTATTTTCGGTGAAGCGGCGGCTTCGGGAGAGAACGTCGAAGCGGCTCCTGGAGCGAAACGTCGAAGCGGCTCCTGGAGCGAAACGTTGAAGCGGCTTCTAGAGCGAACGTTGAAGCGGCTTCTGGAGCGAAACGTTGGAGCGGAGCGGCTTAGCGAAACGTTTGAAGCGGCTTCTGGAGAGAAACGTTGAAGCGGCTTCTGTAGCGAATGTTGAAGCGGCTTCTGGAGCGAAACGTTGAAGCGGAGCGGCTTCTGAAGAGAACATTGAAGAGCGGAGAGGATTTTGGAGAGAACATTGAAGCGGCTCCTGGAGCGAAACGTTGAAGCGGCTCCTGGAGAGAAACGTTGAAGCAGAACAGCTTCTGGAACGAAACATTGAAACGGCTACTGGAGCGAAATGTTGAAGCGGAGCGGCTTCTGGAGAGAAAAGTTTAAGCGGCTTCTGGAGCGAACGTTTAAGCGGCTTATGGAGCGAACATTGAAGCGGATCCTGGATCGAAACGTTGAAGCGGCTACTGGAGTGAAACGTTGAAGCAGAGCGGCTTCTGGAGAGAAACGTTGAAGCAGAGCAGCTCCTGGAGCGAAACGTTGAAGCGGAACCAGGAGCGAAACGTTGAAGCGGAACCAGGAGCGAAACGTTGAAGCAGCTCCTGGAGTGAACTCCAATGAGGGCGCCATTAACCATTGACTTCGAAAGACGAGTTGATACGATATGACAGATGGGAAGACGACGCACAAATAGTGCTGGTCGACAAGTCGTGTTTTCTCTTTCTGGGAAAGAATACGCTACTTCAGTTTGATTTTACCTTGCAACTCTCAGAATCTTGATGATTACAATGTTGAAGTCGGAGGCCGCGTCAATCAATGCGCTTTCAAACTCGACACCTTTCAGGCGAGTAGTGGTTAGGAGTCCCCAGTTACATTTTCCATCCGTACCTTCCAAGAGAGACTGGGATTTCGGGGTAGCTTCTCCAATTTAAGACAATCGCCTGCCGACGCAACACGTTTGAGGGCTGAAAATATATGCTCCATCATAGATTACACGGTTTTGTGAACAGAGTCCCCAGAAAGCATTAATGCACAACTCCACCAATTGATGTTCAATCGCATTTAGATCATGACAATCTAACGCCCAAATTCTGAATCCCTTGACGTAATCATTCGGATGTTCGTTGTTTCGCTCCCTTTGAGTTGTGGCCATGTCCGTCTGAGTTTTGGAAAGAACTTCATGTCTCTCCATTAAATCGACAATGGTAATGGGAGGTTGGTTTCCTCTAACTCCTCCAGTCTCTATTCCTGACGAAGAAGTGGTAGAATCCCTGGTGATGATTGCAGGCGTCATGCTCGAAGGAATATTAGGAGTAGCGGCGGCTCTGGCTCTAGTAATAGGAGGCGTCACACCAAAGGGGATGCTTCCGGTGTTGATGGTGTTGGTGCTAGAGGGTGTAACGCCATGGGATGTGTTGACTGCGCTTGCGGACGGTATACTGGTATTGGTCATTCCCTTTTGCTCTCGTTGGATACGTACACATACTCTGTCTGCATCGTCGTTGGAGGGGGCACAGACCTCAGACAAGGATTCAACATTTTTTGTGCCATCTTCGAAATTGGAGGCGTTCTCCGAGCGAAAGTTTGCTGGATCTTGCTACAGCCGGTTTGCCATACTCTTTAAGAGACAAAACATCTCATTTTGCAGCTTGACAATATCACCTTGGTTTGCGATAACATCTTCTAATATTTTTTCCATACCTTCCATGGTGATTGGATTTCGAGCATCAGCGGCTTTGGAAGTGTTTGGGATGGCCGAGGTAACTCATGAGGCGGAAAGTTGGGATTGGTGATTGAAGTGAATTCTGGTTAACGATTGAATTTGATATAAGATCCACCCTTTTGAAATTGAGAAAAATGGAATGAACCCTAGAAACTGATTTTGCAACCGAGAGATTAATCTCCCACTGTGGTTGCTAGTTGTTTATGGGTAAAAACTGTTTCTGCCGGTTTTGGTAAATTTGGGTGTGTTGTGGAGAAACGAATTTAGACCTAAACAAATGCACTGCACGGGAGTAATTTAGATTCGAGAGATCAATATGTACAATCCTGGCCTAAACCAAGAAATGGTCGTCCCAATCTTGCTTCGGTCACAAAGTGAAGGAGAAGGGTTGGTCTTAGGGAGGGAAGCGAAGAAGGTGTTGAGACCAGAATGGTTGATTCTGAAGGTGTGGTTGTTTTATGACTTGTATCAGAATATGGAACTGGCTTGCGGAATGTAAGCTATCAGTTCTTTGGTGTTTTTCTGGATATTGTGTTGTTGTTAACCAAAAACTCTGTTGTTCGGTCGAAATAGGTAGAAACCTATTTATACAAGTTATAATTGAACGCACCCTGATCTCGTAGGAAGTGGGAGTGGTTAAGTGATGGATAAGTGGGGTAATGTGTAAGTGCCAGAAACCACGCCCCCACTATGGAGAAAACTGTTTGATTACACCCCATACTTCTTGCCGCCACTAACTGCCCTGCTTTCCTGACACTTTCTTATAATGGGAGTGTTGCACGCCGCACGCTGTAAACCACCAGACCAAGAGCATCCCCCAGTTTGTGACATGTTTGATGTCTCGAGTATTTTCTTGGAAAATGTGCAGCAGATCGTTGAGTGGGTCTTGTATGCAAGACCTAATTGTTCTGATCAATCGTGCGCCAGCTGGGTGGCGGATGATCATGTTGTGTCAAGTCAAATCATGGTACTTGTCGTAGGAAAATGGCGTGTGAACTTGATACTTGTCATAGGACGGTCAATTCTGTGGCGAATTTGGACGGCTGAGATTGTAATTCATGAGAGAGGGTGGCCATTGACTATGGCCACATTCTGTTGACACCTGATAGTAGCATAGTAGCGCCATTGGCACATGCTAGTGACATATAGGCATATTTAGCGCATGCCAGTGGCACAACGACATGGTTGGCATATGCCAGTGGCATAGCGGCGCAAATAGCGCCTGGCGTAGCCGTGGCCGCTATATTTTGGCATATTGGTGTTAGGCCCAAATATCGCTTGGCAACCGTTGTTCCAATTGCCATATCAATCTTAATTCCCTAGGTAGCATCACTTCACTTGGTTGGCGTAGCAACCTTACCTAATTAACGTGTGTGGCATACCGAAACCCTAATTAACGTGTGTGGCATGTTGCCGCGGCACGGTGACATTTTTGTGCAAACAGTACCATGGTCGCGTCAAAGGATCTATGGAAGGGCCATAACGTGGGGACGGCCACATGAGCAAGGATAGTTATGAGTGGCCATAGCATGGCGTCACTTTTAGGGTTTCCGGGGTCCCGCATGGCTTGTGGCATGTTGTGGGGCCAAAATGGCGTAATATGAGCCACGACCAAAATTAGGGTTTCAACTAATGCCACTAAAGAAAAATCGTTTTCTAGTTGGGATCCCCTGAATGTCCTCTGTTATGGTGTTGGCCACGAACAAAAAGTGAGTTAGCACGTAAGCGCGTTGTTTGTGGAGGAATGGCACGTTTGGCAAGCTGCTGTGGCATGTTGGCACGTTTGTCATGCCAATAGCATGTTCGCGCGTTTTGGCACGTTTGGCATGCCATTAAAATGTTGGCGCGGTTTGGCAAGCTAATTGGCATTGCGACCATCCGGTGTTATTTGCCTCTTTTAATACTGTGGCAGGTTTAGAGCAACCTGATTGGTCAATAGAAAAGGGGACGGAAAACATAGGGTGTGGCCACATCTTCTAGTGCGCGTGGCGGGTTTAAAGCGACCTGGTTGGCCGATAATAAAGAGGGCCGGCAAGTATGGGGCCGACCACAACTCATGTGCATGTGGAGGATTTAAAGCGACCTGATTGGTCGATACGAAAGAGGAGAGCCGGTCAGGCAGCATTGGGGCGTGGCCATTTGCAGGTGGCGCCGGCTGGCCTGTGGCACGACCACACCTCCCTTTGTTGCTTCTCCTATTTTCCGCGACTCCTTTTATTCCTTGTTTTCTGATTTTGGGTAGGACTTTGCACCTACTAATCCATGGCGGATCAATTGCCTAGTTTGTCTAGGTTTAGTTTCGACCGGCAGGGTCTGATATACTACGCAGGGTGCAAAAACCATAATTTTGTAAATTAATTAGGTTGAGATTTGAATCTCGTGGATTATCACAAAATTGATTGAACTCTGCATATTGACACAGAGTTCTTTAAATTTATTGCCAGAGAGCAGTATGCTTTCCGATTGAGTACTTTTATGCAAAGCCTTAACCTTGGAAATTCATGTTACTCTGCTGCGAGTGAACACTAATTGTCATGTCATATCATATCAATATTAAGGGTTCAGCCGGGGAACATAGCACAAAAAGTATTCAATGAGCCTTATATTAATGAATAATACAGGCAAGGTGTCGAAATTTACAGAATATCTGGGATTGTTGCTACATGCACCATTCTGGATAAATTTCATGTAAACATATTGAATTGCTCAATTAATGCGCAAGTGAAGAGGTTGTGTACTCATCACGTTTACATGACTCTGTCTCTTTGGAGAATTACAGCATAATAAATGCAGGGTTTTACAATTTTATCCCCGAACTAAAAACCACCATCAACACATATATAGGCTTAATATGTGGGAGGCAGATTTGGTTTAAAGTCTTCAATTGAGTTGAAGAAACTCTTAGTTGGTGTGATGTCAGCTAAGGGAATCAACTGCGCGGAGTCCTGCTGGGATTAAAGAGGCGTAAGGAGCGGGACTGTACCTTAATCAGTGAGAGTCTCGATTAGGTCTCAACTGCATTCCAGTACGAAATTGATTGGTAGTACCCTAGTATCTGTGGCGGTTTAATACAGTTTGGTGTTCAATCTGTACTAGGTCATGGGGTTTTTCTGCATATGCGGTTTCCTCGTTAACAAAACTTCTGGTGCATGTGTTATTTGTTTTTCCGCATTATATTGTTTATCTTTATAAGTGAAAGATCACAGGTTGTACATTAATCAATCATAGTAGATACATCCGACCTAGTTTGTTGGATACGACTTGATTAATTCTTGGACATTGGTCTTTGGTGCCGTCCAAGTAATCTCTTTGTGATTAGGTTCACGGATTTGATTCTGTAAATGTTCTAATCGCAAGAGAGAGAGAGAGAGAGAGAGAGATAGAGAGGGAGATACAACTCTAGATACTATTCTTTGATTGAGTTGAACTCTCAGAGTCGTATTGAGTTTGTCGATACATATTGCCTAAGAAAAAGTTGGTAATGTATTTTGGTACCCCCGCGTTTTCAGGTAGTGAAAGAAAGAGTGGAAAATAAGGTGGGTCATTTATGTATTAAGACTTTCACGCAGTCATGGAATGTAAATGTAATGCTAAAATTAAGGCATGTGAAACCACTGAAGGGGTATTCATCAGTCGAGTCTTCTTTAAGTAACCTCCCTGAAGAATCTAATGGTTGAGAGACAATCTTGATCGTTGAGATCGAACATTGACGACTACTGTGGCACACTACGACAGTGGAATCAAGATATTTTGCTGGCAGTGAATCACCGGTAATGGAACCTGCAATAACAAAAAATAAATCACTTCTTGACCCAATGTTTGGGATGTTAAATTCCTGCCTCAAATAAGCAATTTCCTTTGACAGGGAAACCCTCCATGAGTTTCTTAAATAATCAATTAAGATATTTAACCCATATATCCCACCATTGGCGAAGATAAAACCTTGTAAGATGTTTTTATGAATAGTAATTTTTATTTGAATGCCAATGGTTGTGATATTTTCCTCCCATAAATCAACCTCACTCTCAACCTTAAAATCAAGTTTAATCCTATTCGAATCATCATAAATTTACGAAAGTTGAAAGCATACCTAAATAGTACCTATAAAAGAAAAACAAAGAATCGTCTTGAAAAACGAAGAAAAAATCACCAAAAAGGATGAAGAAAGAATCACTACAAGAGTGAAGGAAACAAATCACCAATAAAGTGAAGGAAAACACCACATAAGTGGTGATGATTAGTACTAAAACTTTCATACCTTGATTTGACTGATCGATCTGAGAAAATCAGATCAAAAACCAGGAAGATCAGGGCAACAAAAGAGGAATCTAGTTTTTTTTTTCTTACTTCTGGAGGAGAGAGAAAATTTTTATGTTTATGATCATTCCTCGGGGTTATGAAAACAAATATTTTTACGTGCACCATCTCTTCAGATAACTGAAAGACTAAAGTGGAAACGAGTGAGCATATCATCCCACATGGTGCTCAGTGGAAACAAATATAACGTCCAGGTAATCACTAACATGCTACCCAGATCTACTAGAGAAGAATAATAAAACATTTTTTACATACAACACATAGCATAAGATCACTCCAATATCATTCTCTCAGACAAAAGAACACAGCCAAGATGTTTACGGAAATGACGCTAGAATAACCTAAACATATGTTATCCTAATTAACCTCGCTCTACTCAATGAAAACGATGAGTCTAAAATAACTGCAGTCTCAAATGATAGCGCCATCCTCATGAAACGTGTACACCTCATGAATCAAGAACCATCATCTAAGTCTAGAACATATAATAAAGTTTTGGTTAATATGACCAAAACATCAGATGCATGAAGAGCCTATCCACTCATTCATCTGAAAGAATATGATCATAGAAACCCAGTCATTTTACTAAGACCGAACAATCACGCATAATATACATACATCCAATTTCCCAAAATATATAAGAATATAATATTAGTTGCTTGTACGCCCCTATCAATTGCATAAAATGGATATAAAATATAATATTCAACCCCAGTGGCCACCAGACATCCTCGAGGGTCTAAATAATGCATAAGCTTCTTTTATGCATCCTATAGTAATATTGGACACCTCAATCGCCACTTAAAGAACCATCGGGACCTATATAGCATAATATGAGATACTTTTACGCCCCTATTTAACTTAGCAAGAAGCTATAGGGAAAACCACATACTCTCCTCGCATGGAAATGGATTACGCATATCAGGCAACACACACATTCAATTGCACTCAAACATAATTGCTTACAAACATATAATTACACAAACATGCTCAATATAATAAAGACACATCATACTCGCCAATTTAAGTAACTTAATGATTACAATAAAGTTACAAAAGTTCCCACCTGGTTAGATGAAAACCACACCCACATTGTATTCCTCAACCCACCGGTTCATCCTTTGAATCGATCAATGTTCATATAGACTAACTTATAATCAATCAAGCACTCTAAGAATTTAGCAAAAAGTTTCGCTAAACATTAAAAAAACAATATCCCACAAGTTTCTAGTTATGAGTTAAGTCAAATAACTAATGGTTATAGTTTTATAAATGGTTCAATAACCTGGTATTTAGTGTTGTAGGAATAAATCAATATTTATACAAGGGGCCAATTGGGTGTCATCCGAAAGCCCTTGAAAAACTCTACAACTTTGCAAAAGGAATCAAAAGCTAATTCGGACCACAAGAGGTCCAAAACATCAAAATAAGATTTTTGGCTCTAACCCTAGCCCGAAGTTTGGCCCGCTACGGCCCACTAATCCAGCCCACTAACCTATGGACTAACCATGTCTGACCCGCTAACTGGACCGCTAGCCTTAACCCATAAACTGGTTTGACTCGCTACGAGTCAGACGGGTCATCCGAGTCAAGCGTCTGACTCGATCATCATCTTCATAATTTTCTGAAAATTTACCAAGAGTTGGCACACTAAAAAAAGCGCAAGGGGTCAACTTACAAGGTCTCTAGACTACTCATTTCAACTCCAAAAGGATAAATCGTTGGCTCTTTAGAATCTCGAGATAATACTCTACAAATTGACTACTGAATATTTATCAATTCTGACGCGAACCCATCTATAAATGATCAAACTTATGGACACTCGTGACTGATTACACATGGTTTTATCTTCGTCGGGTAGTTTTCTAATATGGATATCTCATACTCAACCAATTTAAACAAACTTTATATGCACATAAACAACATTTGGCGTGTTACAATTCTCATATATAGATCTAAGAGCATGTTATTTTTTTGCTAACTTGAGGTGTGGATTTGACTCGGTCCGAGTCAGATGTCATACCGTCTTTTTAGTCAGATCTGACTCACGATCTGAGTCATACCTAACCTCTGACTCGGACCCGTTTGAGTCAGATAATAAAATATCCCTGACTTATGGGAACAAACCACTGACTCATATTTGAGTCAGATGATTCAGATCCGACTCAAAAAACAAATATATTGAGTCAGATCCAGACGAGTCAGGTAAGTCAGGAGAAAACAAACAAGGTGTAAGTCTGGTTAAGTCTCTAAGTTAGCTAGACAAGTCTCTAGATAATGGTCGTTGAACAAAATACCATACATACAATCATGATTTTTCATAATAGAATAAATGATTGATTCTACTCTATTTATACTTCTAACACCTACCCAAAACATTACAGACATACTAGAATGCATAGAAGAGGTTACCTTGATTATTTGAATATGCGCTCTTTCATCACCATCATATTTCCATCATGATTATCAATTACTTTTGCCATCAAAGAACTCTCAAATTCTCATACTCTCTAGCTAGTACATCTAGACACTTTACCTCACTGATTTCTCCTTCACCTTATTCATCGTTAATACTATACTCATCACTTTTTACTACAATCCTACAACTCTCTCTTTCTCTCTTTTAATCTCCTTTTCATCATAACAATTCTTCTCTTCCTAATCTCTATTATACTAGCTATATATTCCCAAGACCTACCTCTAAATTTCTTCCAACAATCGACACCACCTTCTACCTAACTAAGCAACAACTTCTCAAGTTTTCAAAAGATAAGTTTCAAACAAAAAATATCTATTTGATTAACTAACGTAATTAGGTGATTAATCTAACCTAACATAATTAGGTGTAACTTAATTAATGAGTGTTTATATTTACTAACCATTCCAAATTACTAAGGGACACCCTTTTACTAATGGAAGGTTCGGTCAAGTCTGGTCAAGGTGCGGCCTAACATAAGTCAACGGTCAAAGTCCAATACTAGTTTGACTAATTTTTACTCTATCTTCTGACTCTTGTATCTTCTTCGTTCGAAGCTCGATCGACGCGTTCTAATAGTCCATTTTGCATAATTTTTCGAGACCTATTCAATGGTACTAGTTTCATAACCAAATTTTTGTCGAATAAATTTTTATTAATTATTGTTCATATTTAGTTAATCGAGTCATTAGCGGTTAAATCATCTCTTGACTGGTCTAATAGCGTTGACGTGCTTGCTGGTCTTTACAATTACGAAGTTGGAAGGAGATAAATTCTTGAATTGATGTAGAGTAACACACTATAAACATATTTAATAAAACAAAAAAAATTGGAGACACAACTTTCTCCAAATTTTCTCTCTTCTCTCACTTCTCTCATCTCCCAAAAAAAAGTTCTCCCCCAAAACCACTGAAACTTTAGCCGTTGGATTTTTCCATTGTTCAGATCTGCTCCTAACCTGAACCTATCTTCACCCTCGTCTGACTTTACCTTCTTTTTTTGCTTTTGGTTTTTATTTGATTTTTGTTAAGTTTTGGGTATTTCGACTTGGTTGTTGTTCTTGAACATCCTCTACTCGTCTTCCTTTCATCTTGAATCAATATAGTTTTTTTTTTTTAGTTTCATCTTTATATGTCTTTCTTTTGTATTTCAAGACTTTTTTCAATGATCTGCTGATAAGGATCTTCTTATTATTAGCTAAATTATAAATCTTGTTATAGTTTGTTGATTAAATTGATTCCAGTCAAGGGTTGGGATTTTCATCAAGTTCTTTTTCAAGATCTTGCTGATTTTTTTCTATCCAGCAACACAAGGTTATTTTTAAAAAATTCCATGATACCTTCAATGGCTTAGGTATCGTTTATCAGTATAGTCACAACAACATCTCCAAAACTCAGACACAAGCAGTTACAATGATACCAAAGACACCAATAACGATTTCGAATGAGACCTGGACCAATCCAGACTGATTGATAACCGATTATACCTATTACATATGTTATTCCTACTATGAAAAATCATTAACAAAAGGATGAATCTATGGATTCTACTATACCTTTATCACTTGTTTTACTATAATTCTTATAAAACCCTTGAGAAAAGGTTGAATCTTAGGATCTGAACATCTCTATTATTTTTATAATCGTCATATGGTTTGGATGTGTTACTTTTGGTCCAACCAAGAACATTTAAACTTGTCACGATACCTGGGGATCATTTAGAAATGGTAGGAATACTTTTTCAGATTAAGGCATGAGACTATGACGTTAAGTGGTTTGTATGTTCTTGTTGTCTGTTCGAAACCTGTAATCACTCCTGATCTTGAATCGGAGTTTTATAACAGGCGTGAAAACGGAAAAACAACCCTAAAAATCCGTCATTTTTTCCTATTTATTGGGTTATATAGAAAAGCGTATCTGAAATCCTCATAGGAACGATATACAGGTTTAACCGTTTTAACGACCATTTTTTCGGAAAAAGGGTGTTTTTCAAACCTTGGTACTAACCTCAAAAGAAGGTACTGAATAAGTGATTCTCAATGCCTCATGCAACCACATATTATCCAGGAGTATTTATTCGTTACATGCTGCTTCAATATTTTGAAAGAGATTGATCGTGTATAATACTCACAAAAACAAATTATACACAAAACCTTTTTTTTTATTGGTCAAAAGAAAATTCATTGAATAAGAGGTACTTAAGGGGTACCTCAACCCAATAAAAACAACCGCAGAAAAATGAAAACCGATTTGGGAATCGGTCACCCACGAAAGAAAAAAAAACCGAGAGCGAGATAAAGGAGAGAATGCCCTTTTATTCCCTTCAAGGGGTACAATAGAAATACGAATCCCAACTATATACACAACTAATTTACGATAGTGTTCAGCGCTCATAAACCCTGTTAATAATTCTCTCCGCCTCATTGAGTAGTTGTCTAATTCGTAAATATATAAATTCTACACCTGTATGTTGCAAAATTGGGTTAAAACTAGAGGATCAAAAACACACAAAGATTTGGTGTATCCCTCATTTCAAGGATCTTTCGATTATTCTAGACAATAATACGACATTATCCAAATAATTGGTGAGTACAACAGGTCAATAAGTTATGCCTTAAGGATTCAATGAAGCCCTAACACCCGGTAATCGAATTCAAGGATTGTATCTCCTTAACCCGACCAAGAACACACTATTTAAAGTTTCTGATGTTGTTATTAGGAAAGAAAAAAAATTGGTGTGTTTTCAAGAGAAACAATCACCACTGTTTACAAGGGGTTTCATGCCCATTTGAGATGTCTCTTCATCTTCAATGGGCTCCTTCAAAAGGCGTTAACGGAGGTTATTGGCAAGAGATGTGTCCGTTCAAATTAAGTTTTCAAACTAAAACCAGAAAGAATTTCTCTAAAACGTTGTCTCGCATTCTGCTAGGCCGACGCCCCCTGGACCTCCTATTGCAGCGGCAATAAAATGCATATGATTTGAAAATATCTAAAACACTGTTATCATCCAAGTTTTATATGATGTTACATTGATCCAGGGGCGGAGCTACAGGTTAACTAAACCTGACTGTAGCATAACCAGGTTAGTAAATTACCCTTTGCAAAAATAAATTTTACCAAGTTAGTCCACCAAGTGTAGCAAATTAGTCCACTGGGTTAGCAAGTTAGTCCACCAAGCATCCATAAAAGAACGTTTGTAAACAAAACATGAGAGAAATTATCGAACTTGAAACTAAAAACATATAAAAGGAAGGAGAGTTTAGCACTTTTGCTAAAATTGAATGTATATTAATTCACAAGATCAAGTGATCTTTATCCTTTAGGTAAGAAATCTTTTAATTTCTTTTATCAATCATCATATATTATTTTATAGAATTAGGTTTTATTGTTTGACGTATATTATTAGATTATCAATTTGGGCTTTGTGTTGGGGTTTGATTTTGATTGAGAATTAATAATTTTTTAAGAATTTATCATTTTTCGAGGGTTCGAGTTTTCTTAGATTTGTAATTTGATTTTAGAGATTTGTTATGAAATTGGAACTTTCTTATGTGTAACCTTCTGCAAGACTTCAGTTCAAGGCTTCGTAATACACAAAATTGGTCAATTAGTTCTAAAATTACAATTCCTAGGTGAAAATGACATAAAAAATTTGATACTGTTTAAATGGACGGGAATTAAAAATATACTTTTCTATTAACCATTCTTGGTAATCTGCCCAGATAAATATAAAAAAATAAAATTAGTTTACCTAAAATATCCCCGGAAGATGCCAGTCTCAAACAGAGATACAAGAGCGTAACTCAGGTAGTACTAAAGACGAAACATAGGTAAAAGAAATAAATAACAAAGTAATAAAAAAAATTGAACAAGATCCAATCCAACACCACCTTTGTCATCAACATCTGAATTGCTTTTGTTGGTTCAGCATCTGACTTTGTTATATGATAAGTTCTACTTTAAGCCGCCATTAACTAAACCGTGAGTTGTCATCAATTTTTGTGAAGTCGTATTATAACATACACACATTATATCCTCCTTGAGTATGCAGTATACCTTGTGAACATTTGGAAATTTTTTCCGTTAATTTAATACATCTCGTAATTAAGTTATCTCTCCAGATTTAAACAATATGTTAGACAAAAAAATCATTTCAACATTCTATACAAGAGGTACTCTACTTGTTTCATTTTAGTGCATTCTCTTCGAGAACATACATCACTATGCCACTGTGTGTGAAAATTTCTTGTTGTTTTGGGTTGATTTTGTGACCATGAAGTTAGCAAGGAGCAAGGTTCCTAATGTGATGTTACCATTAGTTTTAGGATAAGGTTGATTGTTTTAGCATCCTGATATAATAATGAGATTGTATTTCTTCTCAGAAAGAGAATTTACAGGTAACAGGAGCTTAAAAAACAAGGGTAAAACACACCTCTCAACACCCACAAAACTACATATTAATTGTTTGAAAAAAGTCCCAGGAGGAACATGGGTTATTGGTTGCATAACATTCTTGTTTTTTTTTTTATAATGCAATGAACAATTTTGACATAACATTAGTGTTGCATGAAGTTTTATCATTTCTGACACTATCAATACTACTTATACTATGAAAAATTCCATTTCTATTGTTTTTATTTTGTAGAACTTTTTCAAAATTCTAGGTTAAATTCACGTATATCATTAACTAAACCTAAATGAAATCAGTTTCATCTAGCATATTCTGACAAAAACTGTTTTTGTTCAGGATTTATCTAGTTTCATCCCGCATCTAGGATGAAATTCATCTTAGTTTAAACATAGATGAAACTAGTTCCTAGTAGAAACATGAAAGAAACTATGTAAAACAAAATGAAACCAGTTTTATATCATGCCTATTATTTCTTCTTGATTCACAAACATATTAAAACAAAACAAAGCCAATTTCATCCTTATTTAAACATGGATGAAAACAAGTTCAACTCAATCTAAAACCGAATGAAAAGCAGTTTCATCCTAGTTTAAACTTGGATGAAAACAAATTCAAATTCAACTTGATTTAAAATAAGATGAAACCAGTTTCATCCTATTTTAAATATGAATCAAAACAAATTCAACTTAATCTATAACATGGTGAAACTGTTTTCATCCACGTTTAAATGGAATAAGAACTCTTATGCTAAAAAAAACTAAAATTGCATCATCTCATAATCACTTATTTATCACAATCAAGCAACACGTATACCTTAAACTCCATCCACAATTCAACATTTTATCGGAGGAAAAAAAATGTACATAGGTACATCAAGGTCTAGACTAGGATGAATTCATGTAATCATGGTAATGTATATGAAACCATGAAGTTATATATTAAAATCAAAAAATAAATTAGGATTACGAAACTTAGGATGCACATCTTGCGAAATAGATGAAAAAAAAAACCTAAATAATTCTATGAGTTTTTTGAGAAATCTTAAATGAATTTGGGGATTTAAAGAAGGAAAGGTGGTGGTGGTTTAGATTATGGTGTTGTTGGTATTTGTAACAGTGGATAAAGATATTGGAGAAGTATGATTTTGTTGTTGGTGGTGGTGGTGAGGATGATGGTTGTGTTGATATTTGTGGTAGTAGAGATGGTGGAGAAAGATATATTAATGGTGGTGAAGATTGTGTCGATGATTGTGGTGGATTTACATAATGGAGGAGTTGATGTTCTTGACCGTATCCTTGGTGTTTGTAGTGGCAGAGGCATTGAAGTGGATGCTATTTGGGAGGAGAAGAAGAAGTTGTTGTCGATGTTACTGAGTGTTTTTTAGGAAGGGATGCTTTGTTAGGAAAATAGATATGGCATGGGTTAAATTTTCCCGTTTAAAAATTATATAGCACCCATCCATTTCACCCATACCAATAGTTTACTCGTCCATACTGACCTGAAAGTTTGAATTTCTGGGCATTTGTCTCACTTTCTGTTTGTAAGACACATCAGAGATCACAACTTTAACTAAATTAACGTATTTTTTAGCAAATGATATGTTAGCCAATCATCTGTCGTTTTCTACACTATATGTTGCGATGTCTACTTGAATATTTTATTGTTTTATACCCTTCTCTACCATTGGATTGGCAGTAATATAAGTCGGCGTGGAAAAAAGAATTTACACCCCCACCCCGATCCCGACGTCGAAAAATGATCAATTTGAGTTTTATGTTGGGGTTTGATTTTGATTGAGAATGAATAATTTTATAAGAATTTATCATTTTTTGAGGGTTCGAGTTTTCTTAGATTTGTACAGTTGATTTTAGGAGTTTTGTTATGAAATTGGAACTTTCTTATGTGTAACCTTCTGCAAGACTTCAGTTCAAGGCTTCGTAATACACATCAGAGATCACAACTTTAACTAAATTAACGGCTTTGTTAGCAAATGATATGTTAGCCAATTCATCTGTAGTTTTCTACACTATATGTTGCGATGTCTACTTGAATATTTGCTTGTTTTCTGCCCTTCTCTACCATTCTAGCCAAGTGACAGAAGTGTCTAGACTGGCAGTGATATAAGTCCGGTATCATCTCGATATCGATATTTAGCGTAATTAACACAGTTGGTATCCTTTAGTAGTAGTAGGGGTGTCTTTATCCTTTGTAATGAGTGGTTTAGATGTAAGCTTTTGGGGGTATTGTAGCCGTTAGATATAGGGTAGTTCACTTGTGTTAAGCTCTATAAGCTAGAGAGTCTGTAAGTGAAAGCTATCTAAGAGATTAATGAAAAGAGTCAGATCGTTTCAATCGATCAAACTGTATTCGCTGAACCGGGAGGCTTGATTCGTGAGGAACTTGACGTTACTATTATCTCTAACCTATTCTTGTTGTGAATCACATCTAGGTTCATAACAATTGGTATCAGCCAGAAAATTTTGTGCGTACTCTGCAATGGGGATTTACTTGCTCAATTGGAGGTGATTAGGATTGTAGAGCAGAGATTATTTTATCTTCGGTTGGAGAAATTAAAGGTGGTGTGGGATATAAGCTTACCAGATCGACAACATGTTCTTCGTCAAATGGATAGTTACATTTTCATCACTGAAAACCAGTTGGACTCACTCAACAAATCTATTGCATCAACTCAGCTTCAACCATCTGAAGAACATGTAGTTGACAAAGCTGAGATTATTGAGGAGATTGTCAACCAAGAAGATGATTGTGAGTTGATTCCTTCCTATTCCATTGAAGCAGAACAAGAAGAAGATGAATTCGAGTTGATTATTCCTTCTTATTTCTTTGGAGAACAAGTTGATTCTATAGATCTAGAGTTGTATCCGTTAGATATAGGGTAGTTCACTTCACACATGTATTGTACTATGGGAGGACAAGGATAATACAACTTGCAGTCACTGTCACACATGCTCCAATTATGTCAAAGTCAATGTACTTATTGAGGTGGAAATTCAGATTGGCTCCAATCCATATTCTAGATGTACTTATGTGGTTCGAGTACTTGAGGTGGATATTTATATTATGTTTAACATATTTCTGGAGTGTGAAACGTGTTGACATGACAGTTTATTTCTCAGTTTTGAACTGTGACAGGAAAGGAACTTTTAGGAGCAATGTATTTTTCAAGGATGAGGTCAGTAATCAACTTGCATCCACTTTCATGGATTACCAAGTCAGCACTTAGCTGCTTTAAGTAAACTTTTCAACATGGGAAATGATTTATTTTGGGTGGTGGTTTTTGGTTGTTTGATAGAGGAAAATGGTGTGACTCCATCTTATGGCTTTCTCATTCTAAAAGCTGGAGTTATCCAAGTACTTCAAAAGACTTCGATAAAACTATTAAGGCTCATGTTCGACAAAGAGGTACTAAGGGCGCAACAGATGTTGAGGCTCAGCTCGATGGAGTGTTTATATATAATTATGTTCAGGTTGAGACCTTTAATGGAAAAACAACAAGACGAATGACGGAGAAGATACATCTTACCCTTGTTTACGAGGTCAAGTATGACGATGCGAAAGGTGTTCCCTTGAGTTCTTGCCAAGCTATGCGTCGTAAAGCTAAGGTGTCTATTTAATGTTGGAAGACGAGCACAAGGGAGATCAGTCCACTTGTTGCTATTGAGGAAATAATTATGACGAGTTATGAGCATTGCAGGTTGCAGAAAAGGGGTCAATGTAGTGCTGGGATGCAAGTGACAATAAATGGAGCTGCAATTAATGTCAGGTCAATTAGCAAGAGGACAACATTATGTGCTTAGTAAATTATCGCCCTCTTCGTGAGATTTTTTGGTGTTGTAGCAGTCCATAAGTACAGTGCGGGTTCCAAAAGGAATATCAAGCTAAAATTGAGAGTTTTGTACGTGGGAGATCGTATTACAAGAGTGCAACTAAATGATTGGTACATTAAGGATGAAGGAGTTTTCTTTGTTGGATCATTGCAGGTAAAGGAAAACATGATTACAAACTGTAATCTGATTAATCCCACTTTGGGTTACATTTGTCGATGCTTGCCTTGTTTCAGTCAGTGGTTGGGTTTCTTACTTCGACACAAATGGCGTTCTAAAGAAGTGTTATACTTAGAAAGGAAAGTGGAAAGGAAAAGTACTTCCACACAGGTTGTTGGCGTGGTTTTGGATGATTATTTTGAGCTATAACAGTACACCCATGTCCACTCATCTCACAAACATACATCTACAACTAAGAGAACTACCAACAATAGAGATGGGCAGACTAAAGTAGGAGGGAGGACATGCCTCTGACTACAACCATATAGGCAGACTCCACTGGGGCGGAAAAAGAGCCATCAATTTGCACTCATGAGAGTCATTTTGTGGCATGGGATCAATAGTTATGTCAGCCGGCTACAGGGCGAAACATCTCTTGTATTTCAAGATGCAATCTTGAAGGACTCTCCAACATACTTGCTTGTTTTCATATCATTCATCCTTGAGGAAAAGGATGTTCTGAAGGGGATGGTATTTGTCATGCCCCTAGATGAGGAGGAGGATGCATGTATCATCTCGATGTCGGTATTTAGTGTAATTAGTACATTTAGTAGCCTTTAGTTGTAGTAGGGGTGTCTTTATCCTTTATAATGAGTGGTTTATGTTAGAGCATTGCTCGGTCGAACTCGCAAGCGTTGCTATCTCAAGATTGTTTGTCAAGTTCAGTTTCCAAAACTATAAGTCTTGATTTCTAGTCTACTTATAGCTAAGTCTCGGATTAGGATAGTAAGTGTAGTTGAGCCTTAGAATCCACGGTGTTCATCGATGGAAGACGAAGAACTACTCAAGGGAACTTGTGGAACTTCATCAACAAAAGGTATGTGGAGACTTGAACTTATCTATCACTCAAAATTTTATCTACTCTATCTCCTATTTGATACAAAAGTCGTATTGCTATATAGACTTCAATTATACACATTTGCTATTTCGAGTCGAGTTTATCTCGCCTATCTATATCTCGAAATATGTGTTGGTAAGCTTTCGCTTTAGCCAAGTTCATCTTTACTCGATGAAAGTCATGTTGATTATTCCAATAACTTGAAAATCGCTTTGATGAAAATAGTTTATGAATAACAACTATTTTAACATCCTCTAAGAAAGATTCAATGATTGAGATGAGAGTTTAGAACAAGTAACCATCTTTGGATGTAAACATAGTGTGTTCTCACATTTGTGTAAAAGTCCAAAACTGGGAACCCAAAGTATGCGTACCCATACGCGTAGTGGCGGTTGTTGGAAATCCGGGTGAGTATGCGTACCCGTACGCATACTGGCGGAAGTTTCACGTTCGTGAATTTCTGCTGGAGTTTGAAAGTCAAAAACAAACTCAATCCAGTTACTTAAGTATGCGTACCCGTTTGCATACTTAGGTAGGTTACTTTCTAAAATCGGTTTGTTCATGAACTAAAACATTTATATAATAAGGAATGCAATCTTTGCAAACCGTAGCTATAATGTTCATGAATTGATTCGAGTGAATCCAAACAGATTTTGCTTCGATTTTGTCTTGTATACTTCTATGAGATCTAAGAAATTGAACAACTCTCTAACTAGTTCATTTGAGTCATTTGAACTAGTTATGGTGAAGATGAATAAGGTTGATATGAAAGTGTTCATATGGCTAATCATTGGTTAACTATTGTTGAACCAACTAAGTATACACGTTTAGGTACGGTTACTCAAACCTAAATGAAGTTACATTTCATTTGTGTATAACAAGCTAAGTTCGATCTAATGGTTGAAAGATATTAGCTTGAATCTAATCAGGTTTTCATCTAACGGTGAATATTGAATGCTTTGTTACCAAGGTAACTTAGATTGCAAACCCTGATTTGAAATCTATATAAAGAAGAACTCTAGCAACTGGGAAACCTAATCCCCACACCTCATGTGTGATACTAGTTGTATAAGCTAGAGTCGATTCTCCTTTAACCTTAGGTTTTTCACGAAACCTTGTAGGTTAACGACTTAAATACTTCATTGGTTTTGTGAAGCCATACCTAACTATTTTCTCTGTAGTTGCGTGACATGATTTTGTTGTTTCTATCGTGATTGAGTATAATCGTAAGATTGGCTTGAGATTTATATCTCCGATAGGCAAGATAGAAAAGTAGTTGAAAAAGTGGGGGTACAACAACCACACCCAATATTTCGCTTACCAATCTGTATGGACAGACTCCAATATACTTTCAAGAGAATCAACTAGACTCAATCTTAATAAAGTATATCAAAGAGTTATATCTCTCTTTCTTGATTCAATTCTTTCTCAAGCAAATAGAAATCTGCGAGTCTAATTGAATACAAGAGAAATCACTTGAACGGTACCAAAGACCAATGTTCAAGTATCAATCAATTTCAATCAACAACGAAGGTCGGATTTCCAATTGATTGATTCAAACGCACAACTTGTGATATTTCAATTATATAATAAAATATAATGCAGAATAGAAATTACACAGACACCAGAATTTTGTTAACGAGGAAACCGCAAATGCATAAAAACCTCGGGACCTAGTTCAGATTGAACACACACTGTATTAAGTCGTTATAGACACTAGCCTACTACAAACTAACTTCAGTCTAGACTGTAGTTGAACCCAAATCAATCTCACACTGATCCAAGGTACAGTTATGATCCTACGTCTCTGATCCCAGCAGGATACTACGCACTTGATTCCCTTAGCTGATCTCACCCACAACTAAGAGTTGCTACGACCCAAAGTCGAAGACTTTAATAAACAAATCTGTATCACACAGAAAAGTCTACAAGAATAGATAAATTTTTCTTCCACAAAAATACCTACAAGTTTTTTGTTCTGTCTTTTGATAAATCAAGGTGAACATGAACCAATTGATAAACCGGACTTATATTCTCGAAGAACAGCCTAGTATTATCAATCACCTCACAATAATCTTAATCGATGCGGCGAAAGAAGATATTGTGGAATCACAAACGATGAGATGAAGATGTTTGTGATTACTTTGATATCTTTCCTATCGTAGATATAAATCTCAAGGACTTAACTTTTGACAAGGTATGGGACAAACACAGTTCACGGACGCAAACATTCATATCTCATAACAAATTTCAATATATAAAACCATAAAGATTAATACTGCAAAAATCATCTTCCAAACAATTTTAGAATTTAAACCAATAAATCTAAAAACATGAAAATGAAAACGTTGGACATAGCTATGTGTAATCACAATAATGGCTATTCCAAACTCTAGTTATTCTTCTAATCAAAACAAGAAAAATAGAAGATTTACTAGGCATAAAGCATCAACAAGTTAAGCAAATCCATGCCAAAGCCGAACACGAACTAAAGTCAAATAGACGATTTTGGATCCTCATGAGCCTTGAGATCTTTAAGTTTGTGATTAACAGCATCCACAACATCATCAGAGTGGATATCCTTATTGAGAAGTCCTTTAACATGAGTTTTCATGAGAACAAGGTCAGATTTAACCTTTTTCAACTCAGTTCTTACCATATCAAGACACTTCATTGTATCAACAAGTTGCTGCTTTGCATCCTCAAAGTTTTTGAGAAAATCGAGAACCACTTCAGCTGAAATCTCTTCAACCTCCTCGATATCCGAGTAGGAATCAGGAGATTGAGGAACATATCCTTCAAATTTGACAAAAGTCCCCTTCTCTTTATCGAATTCGAAATATACCGCATTATCAACGAAGTCTTCGGGAAAATCCCAAGAGCAGGATGATTTAGGCCATTGATGATAAAGAGCCTAGAGTGAGATAATTTAACTCAATAGGGTAGGTATATAAACAAGTTTCGAGAGACTTAGGTTTTACAAAATTGGTTTGTGAGAGAGTCCCAAAACCGTTCGTATACCCGCGAGAAGAGGGTCCAAAAAGCTCCTTCCAAAAAGGTTGTTTGTGAAGCATCTTGTTGACAGACAACATCCATACTTTTGCTTTTCAAAAATATCAATTTGAAGGCATAGAGCCAAAAACAAGAAGAAGATTAAAAAACACTCATATAAAAGTGTTACTTGATAATCCATCTAAGAACGATAAGAAATTAGCTAGATAATCAGTGTCACTTTGGCAAAGAGTATACCTAAACATTTCTCACTCAGCTAGGATTTTTGTAAGTGAGATTTCAACCTTATGATTACTTAACACAAGTACGAGCCATTATCTCATTAAATGAAATGTGTTTATGATCGAGTCTCTTTTTCCTTTCAAATTTAGGAAGAAAACCTTTTTGATGTGAGAAATTATCATAAAACTTACTGTCATCAAAATACGAGACATAGTTTGAGTCCTTACCAGAGGATTTTTCCCTTGAGAGGGTAGACAACTTGTTGATGGCTTTTTATAACCTTTAATTATTTCCTTCAGATTAACATTAACATCATCCCTTTCTTCTGGAATTTTATTTTCACTTAAGGTAACATCACCATTTTTGTTATCAGTAGGAAAGACTTGATCTTTCCTTAGACGAAGTTTATTAAGACGTCTGTTCTGCTTTTGAGCATTTGAGGAACTCATTGAACTGACCTTGCTGGTAGTATACACAGGGAAAGTACGAAAGCCAATTGGTTTCGACATATGAATGTCAGTTACACCTTTGAGAATTAAGTCTAAGGTGTGTTGAAGTTGAACCACAGAGTTTTTGTTCAACCTAGAGTTTCCCTTTTGTTTAAAAGAACTCTTTGTCTCACAGAAGAGACATACTTTCTGATCACAAGAATGATTAGATAGTACAGTCTTAATAGTCTTGTTCGGAGATTTCTTCCTTCCATGTGATGTAGAACATCCTTGATTAGAGGAGACTAACACATCTTTACTGATAGGAAAGGATTCCAATTTTACTTCTGGATCTAGAACATTTTCAGTTGTAGCAGAAGTACTTGGTATATTAGACTGCTTAGAACATCCTTGAATAGAGAGTTTACTCAAGCGATGTTCAATTTCCAAAGCATCCTTTTTGAGGTTATCCTTAAGAGACATACATGAAGAATGATCTTCAGTATTTTCTTTGAACTTGCAGTCCCTTATAATACCAAGGAGAACATCGACATGATGTTTTAACCGATTAAATCTATCAACTTGGATTCTAACAAGATTTAGAATCAAATCACTCTCTTCAGTTATTTCCCGTTCATTTAGAGAGATAAAATCTTTTGAAGGGTAATCAGAATAACACATGTCGGAGCATGTCTGTCTAGTTTGAACACAGGGTTCGTCTATATTTGAGATTGAAGAATTTTTCTCTTTAATAGAAATAGACGAGACATAACCTTTATTTCTGGTGACGTGTTTATCAGAGATAATACTCTTGTACATAGAGTCAGATCGCTACAAACACAGACTTATAAGGTCCTGAACGTGTTTGCCTGCTCTGATACCAATTGAAAAAGTGGGGGTACAACAACCACACCCAATATTTCGCTTAGCAATCTGTATGTGCAAACTCCAATATACTTTCAATAGAATCAACTAGACTCAATCTTAATAAAGTATATCAAAGAGTTATATCTCTCTTTCTTGATTCAATTCTTTCTCAAGCAAATAGAAATCTGTGAGTCTAATTGAATACAAGAGAAATCACTTGAACGGTACCAAAGACCAATATTCAAGTATCAATCAATTTGAATCAACAACCAAGGTCGGATTTCCAATTGATTGATTCAAACGCACAACCTGTGATATTTCAATTATATAATAAAATATAATGTGGAATAAAAATAACAGACACCAGAATTTTGTTAACGAGGAAACCGCAATTGCAGAAAAACCTCGGGACCTAGTCCAGATTGAACACACACTGTATTAAGCCACTACAGACACTATCCTACTACAAACTATCTTCGGTCTGGACTGTAGTTGAACCCCAATCAATCTCACACTGATCCAAGGTACAGTTATGCTCCTACGTCTCTGATCCCAGCAGGATACTACGCACTTGATTCCCTTAGCTGATCTCACCCACAACTAAGAGTTGCTATGACCCAAATTCGAAGACTTTAATAAACAAATTTGTATCACACAGAAAAGTCTACAGGAATAGATAAATCTGTCTCCCACAGAAATACCTATAAGTTTTTTGTTCCGTCTTTTGATAAATCAAGGTGAACAGGAACCAGCCTACTATTATCAATAACCTCACAATAACCTTAACCGACGCGGCAAAAGAAGATATTGTGGAATCACAAACGATGAGACGAAGATGTTTGTGATTACTTTTATATCTTGCCTATCGGAGATATAAATCTCAATCCAATCGTTACGATTGTACTCAAAACGATAGAAGATGCAAGATCAGATCACACAACTACGAGAAAGTAGTATTGGTCTGGCTTCACAATCCCAATGAAGTCTTTAAGTCGTTAACCTGGTTTCAAGAAGAAACCCAAGGTTAAAGGAGAATCGACTCTAGCTAATACAACTAGTATCACACAGGAGGTGTGGGGATTAGGTTTCCCAGTTTCTAGAGTTCTCCCTTTTATAGTCTTTCAAATCAGGGTTTGCAATCAATGTTAGCTTGGTAACAAAGAATTCAATAATCACCATTAGATGAAAACATGATTAGATTCAAGCTAATATCTTTCAACCGTTGGATCGAAAACTTAGCTTGTTACACACAAATGAAATGCACGATTTTAGGTTTGTGTAACAGTACCCAAACATGTACATTTGTTGGTTCAACAATAGTTAACCAAATGGTTAGCCATATGAGCACTTTCATATCAACTATATTCTTCTTCACCATAACTAGTTCAAATGACTCAAATGAACTAGTTAGAGAGTTGTTCAATTGCAAGGAAATCTCATGTAACTACACAAGACACAATCGAAGCAAAAATGATTTGATTAACTCGAATCGGTTCATGAACTTTATAGCCACGGTTTGCATTTAACATTCCTTAGTTAATATAAATAAGTTCACAAACAATCGTCTTTAGATATAACCAGCTTAAGTTCGCAGACTTAATTCCCGGACTTAAGTTCCCGGAAGGAGTTCTCAAACTCCAGCAGATATTCTCGGGTCGAGAACTTCCGCTAGTTTGCAGACTGGGTTCACGGACTGAGTTCGAGGACTGAGTTCACGGCTCTTGTTCCGGTTCTCTTGATCAACAAAGTTTGCAAACTTCGGTTCAAGGAAAAAGGACTTATACATATATGTGTTGCCACACAATGCTTATATCCAACATTGGTTATATAATATAAACTCTCATTTAAATCATTGAAACATTCTTAGAGGACGTTATATAGTTGTTATTCACAAACTATTTTTCTCCAAAGCAATTTTCAAAGTGATTGAAACATATCATTACTTTCGTCACTAGGTAAAGATGAACTTGACCAAAGCGAAAGCTTACCAACGCATATTTCGAGAAATAGATAGGCGAGATAAACTCAGCTCGAAATAGCAAATGTGTATAATCAAAGTCTATATAGAAAAACGACTTTTGTCTCAAGATAGGAGATGGAGAATTAGACTTTTGAGTGATAGATAATTTCAAGTCTCCACACACCTTTTAGTCGATGAAGTTCCACCAGTTCCTTAAGTAGTCCTTCGTCTTGTATGATGATTGCCATGGAGTTCTTGAGCTCAACTACACTTTTTATCCTAGTCCGAGACTTAGCTATAGTAGACTAGAAATCAAGACTTATAGTTTTGATCACTAACACAAACATGCTTGAGATAGCAACGCATGCGAGTTCGACCGAGCAATGCTCTAACAGTAGCCACAAACACCTTCGTCTCATCGTTTGTGATTCCACAATATCTTGTTTCGTTAATAGATTAATATTATTGTGTGGTGATTGATAATTCTAGGTTGTTCTTTGGGAATATAAGTATGGGTTATCAATTGGTTCCTGTTCACCTTGATTTATCAAAAGACAGAATGAAAACTCGTAGTTATATCCGTGGAAGACAGATTTATCTATTCAATAGACTTTTCTGTGTGATACAGATTTGTTTATCAAGTCTTCGACTTTGGATCGTAGCAACTCTTAGTTGCGGGTGAGACCAGCTAAGGGAATCAAGTGTGCAGTATCCTTCTGGGATCAGAGACGTAAGGAGCACGGCTGTAACTTGAATCAGTGTGAGATTGATTAGGGTTCAACTACATTCCAGACCAAAGTTAGCTTTGTAGTAGGCTAGTGTCTGTAGCGGCTTTATACAGTGTGGTGTTCAAATCTGGATTAGGTCCCGGGGTTATTCTGCATTTGCGGTTTCCTCGTTAACAAAATTTTGGTGTCTGGTGTTATTTCCTTTTCGCATTATATTTTGTTATATGATTGAAATATCACAGGTTGTGCGTTGTATCGATCAATTGGTAAATCCAACCTTTGGTTGTTGATTGAAATTGATTGATCCTTGAACATTGGTATTTGGTACCGTTCAAGTTATCTCTCTTATATTCAATTGGGCTCGCAAATTATTATTTGTTTGATTGCGGATTGAATTGAGAGATTGAGATATAACTCCTTGATATATTTGTTATTAAGATTGAGTCTAACTGTCTAGTTGATTCTCTTGAAAGTATATTGGAGTTAGTCCATATAGATTGTTAAGCGAAATATTGGGTGAGGTTGTTAGACCCCCGCTTTTCCAATTGGTATCAGAGCAGGCAAACACGTTTAAGACCTCATAAGTCTGTGTTTGTAGCGATCTGACTCTATGGACGGCAGTTTTATCTCTGATAAACGCGTCAATAAAAACAAAAGTTTTGTTTCTATAATGTCTATTAAAGAGAAAGATTTGTCAATCTCAAATATATATGAACCTAGTGTTTTAATGAAACAGACTGACAATGACATGTGTTACCCCGACTGCTCTTCAAATGAGTCTGACTCCATTGATGAAAGGGAAGCAGCTGATGAGAGTAAACTGATTCTAAATCTTGTTAGAATTCAAGTTGATAGAATCAATCGGTTGAAAAACAATGTCAATGTTCTCCTCGGTATAGTGAGAGATTATGACTCTAAAGAAAAATCTCCTTGCAAGGAAAACGCTGAAGTTCGGTCATCATGTATATTACTCGAGGCGAATCTCAGAAAGGATTCTTTGGAATTAAACATCTCTTGAGTAAACTCTCTATTCAAGGATGTTCCAAAAAGTCTACTATACCATCTACTTCTATCACAACTGAAAGAGTTCCAGTTCCAGAAGTAAAATCAGAATCCCTTCCTATTGGAAAAGATGTGCTTATAACCTCCTCTAATCAAGGAAGTTCCACATCACATGGAAGGAAGGAATCTCCAAACGATGATGTTAAGTTTGTGATCATAAAGTATGTCTCTTTTGTGATTCAAAAGGGCATGTTAAGCAAAAGAGAAACTCTAGGTTGAATGACAATTCTATTGTTCGACTTCAACACACCTTAGATTTAATCCTCAAAGGTGTAACTGACATTCGTATGTCTAAAACAATTGGTTTCAGTACTCACCCTGTGTATTCTACCAGGAAAGTCAATTCAATGTGTTCCTCAAATGCTCAAAAGCATAACAGACTTCTTAACAAAAATCGTCTAAGAAGAGCTCAAGAATTCTCTTCTGTCAAAAAGACATCAAATGTTGCTTTTGATGTGGATAAATTATCAGGAGAAGGGAGCAAAAATGAGGATATGAAAAACAGCCTAAACGTGATAATTGAAGGATATAAAGAGATCATTAATAGGTTGTCAACTCCCTCTAGTCCAAACTCTTCTGGTAAGAACTCAAATTATTTCTCGTATTTTGATGACAATAAGTTTTATGATAATTTTTCACATCAAAAGGGATTCTTTCCTAGATTCGGAAGGAAAAAGAGACTCAACCGTAAACACATTTCATCTAATGAGCTTATGGCTCATACTTGTGCTAATTAATCACAAGGGTTGAAAGCTTACTCATAAAAATCTTGTTGAGCAAGATGTGTTAATAATCAGGTATACTTTTGGCAAAATTGCTTTCTGTTTAGTTGAGCTATTTTCTTATCGTCCATAGCTAAACTATTGTCCACAGACAACTTTGCTTAAGTATTGGTTGTATCTGAAGATGTTCTTCGTTTCTTTCTTTTTGTCTTATTTTTGAAGAAGCTTTCGTTGCAACTAAGTTGCCCGCTACTCTTGTGCTCTAAATTGTTTCTCTATGGAGATATAAAAATTATCGAGCCAAATATTTGTGAAAATATTCACGTAGCGAAAATTCTGTCGTATCTTAAAAATACGACCTTTGTGTGTGTTTTTTTGTTTTTTTTATTGGGTCAAGTTGTATTCGTATGGGTACCCGTGTTACTGTCACGAATCAATTTTGGAAACCCTAAAAGTTACCTTCCCTAAGAAACCATTTAAATACCAAACCCTTTGAGTTACGTACGCATGCTCTGGGTTATTTTGTGTTTCGTCAAGAATGTCTTCTTCTTCTCGCTCTGGTGATTTTGCAAGAGGTTTTCTTGGTAAAGGTATTGGTTTCGATTCCAAAGGGAGGAAGAAAAGAACCCTAGTAGAAGATGATTGTCCTAATGCCTCATGTTACTATTCATATTCACATCAGGATATTGAGAATGAGGAAATGGTTTTTGCTGAAGTGTTCATGATTTTCGTAAATACTTTGAGGAAGCAAAACTGCAACTCGTTGATACAATGAAGAGTCTTGATGTGTTAAGAACTGAGTTGAAAAAGGTTAATTCTGACCTTGTTCTCATGAAGACACATGTTAAAGAACTTCTCAATAAGGATATCTTCTCTGAAGAAGCTGTGGATGCTGTCAATTACAAGCTCAAAGATCTCAAGGCTCGTGAGGATTTCGAAACGTCTATTTGACTTCACTTCGTGTTCGGTTTTGGTGGTTTATGAGTCTTTCTTTGTTTCTTAGCTTGTCAATTTCTTTTTGTCTAGGAAACTTCTTATGAGAATTTATTCTTATGTTTTAAGAAGGATAACTAGGGTTTGGAATAGCAATTATTGTGAGTACACATATATATTTCCAACGATTTTCATCTTGCAATGTTTTTAGATTTATTTATTTAAATTCTAAAGTTTATTTGGAAGATGATTTTGCAGTATTAATCTTTATGGTTTTATATACTGCAAATTGTTATGGGATATGTGTGTTTGCGTCCGTGAACTTTGATTGTCCCATACATGGTCAAAAGTTAAGTCTTTCATATGTCGGTATTTTGACAAACAAAAGTTAAGCCTATTATATCATTATGCAAATATTGATGGAAGATAGGATGAACTTTTGTTTACAAAGATTAAAGTCTATTATATGTCATTGTGCAAATAGTGATGAAAAATAGAATGAATCTTTGTTTATTCTGCAGTATTGATCTTCCCTGATCCATATCTTTATGTAAATACTCTGCGGATCCGTAAGTTTTCTTATGTGAGCATTTCCGATTAAATTAATCATGGGTTCTCTTGTGGTTAATTTAATTGAGATTTTTTGATACAAATTCATATTATTATGTGATTTGTTAATGTCCAAAGAAATCCTTCTTTTCTTATGAAAGTAAGGTCGCTCTTGTTGTCCTTTCAGGAATGACATTTTATGGCGGGGATGGGGGGGTGGGGGGTGGGGGGGGGGGGGGGGGGGGGGGGGGGTTCTTAATTGAACTTCTGCTTAATTGCCAAATCTTTGTGGGGAGTGCGACTGTGGAATATTATAGGGGTTATCTTGTATTTTTATAAACTCCTTGATGAGTGCATTTAGTTTCGGCTATATGATTGCATCTAAAAAATTTGATATGTGCTTTTCTTTTGGTCATGAAGTATCTCTATGGAGATTTCGTTAGGATCCCACTAATTTTTGTATCTTTCCCAATTTTATTAAAAAAAAAGGGGGAGAATTAATGTGTAGTTCACACTACAAATACATATGGATTTCAGATCATTATGTAAGGGGGAGTGGTTTTCATGTGAGATGAAGTATTGACTAAGGGGGAGTGATACATATCACCATAATATTGTTGTCGAAGTTGTGATACAATTGAACATTGAATCTTTGTAATAATACTATGACATTGTATAACAATGATTGAGAGCTATTGTTTTCTCATTATTATAGCTACGGATCTTCAACAACGATGATGCTGAATTAAATACCTTTAGAATCATTGGAGTACTTGGAAGTGACGAAGATTTCGAGTAATGTTGAAGAACAAAGGAGATCAATCATTTGGATGAGAAGCTACAACGTTTATTTATTTTGTATTCCATATGTATTAATAGTTTTGTCACTAAAATTGACAAAGGGGGAGATTGTTAGAGCATTGCTCGGTCGAACTCGCAAGCGTTGTTATCTCAAGCTTGTTTGTCAAGTTTAGTTTCCAAAACTATAAGTCTTGATTTCTAATCTACTTATAGCTAAATATCGGATTAGGATAGTAAGTGTAGTTGAGCCTTAGACTCCACAGCGTTCATCGATTGAAGACGAAAAACTACTCAAGGGAACTTGTGGAACTTCATCAACAAAAGGTATGTGGAGACTTGAACTTATCTATCACTCAAAAGTCTATCTACTCTATCTCCTATTTGAGACAAAAGTCGTATTGCTATATAGACTTCAATTATACACATTTGTTATTTCGAGCCGAGTTTATCTTGCCTATCTATTTCTCGAAATATGTGTTGGTAAGCTTTCGCTTTATCCAAGTTCATCTTTACTCGTGACGAAGGTCATGTTGATTATTTCAATAACTTGAAAATCCCTTTGATGAAAATAGTTTGTGAATAACAACTATTTTAACATCCACTAAGAAAGTTCCAATGATTGAAATGAGAGTTTAGAACAAGTAACCATCTTTGGATATAAACATAGTGTGTTCTCAATTTGTGTAAAAGTCCAAAACCGGGAACCCAAAGTATGCGTACCCGTACGCGTACTGGCGGTTGTTGGAAATCCGGGTGAGTATGCGTACCCGTACGCATACTGGCGGAAGTCTCACGTCCGTGAATTTCTGCTGGAGTTTGAGAGTGAAAAACAAACTCAATCCAGTTACTTAAGTATGCGTACCCGTTAGCATACTTAGGTAGGTTACTTTCTAAAATCGGTTTGTTCATGAACTAAAACATTTATATAATAAGGAATGCAATCTTTGCAAACCGTGGCTATAATGTTCATGAATTGATTCGAGTGAATCAAAACCGATTTTGCTTCGATTATGTCTTGTATACTTCTATGAGATCTAAGCAATTGAACAACTCGCTAACTAGTTCATTTGAGTCATTTGAACATGAACTAGTTATGGTGAAGATGAATAAGGTTGATATGAATGTGTTCATATGACTAACCATTGGTTAACTATTGTTCAACCAACTAAGTGTACACGTTTAGGTACATTTACTAAAACCTAAATGAAGTTACATTTCATTTATGTATAACAAGCTAAGTTCGATCTAATGGTTGAAAGATATTAGCTTGAATCTAATTAGGTTTTCATCTAACGGTGAATATTGAATGCTTTGTTACCAAGGTAACTTGGATTGCAAACCCTGATTTGCAATTTACATAAAGGAGAACTCTAGCAACTGGGAAACCTAATCCTCACACCTCCTTGTGATACTAGTTGTATAAGCTAGAGTCGATTCTTCTTTAACCTTAGGTTTTTCACGAAACCTTGTAGGTTAAGGACTTAAATACTTCATTGGGATTGTGACGCCAGACCCAACTATTTTCTCTGTATTTGGGTGATCTAATCTTGCTATTTATATCGTAATTGAGTACAATCGTAAGGTTGGGTTGAGATTTATATCTCCTATAGGCAAGATAGAAAGGTAATCACAAACACCTTCGTCTTATCATTTATGATTCCACAATATCTTATTTCATTAATCGATTAAGATTATTGTGAGGTGATTGATAATTCTAGGCCGTTCTTCCGGAATATAAGTCCGGGTTATCAGTTGGTTCCTGTTCACCTTGATCTATCAAAAGACGGAACAAAAACTCATAGGTATATCTGTGGGAGACAAATTTATCTATTCAATGGACTTTTCTGTGTGATACAGATTTGTTTATCAAGTCTTCGACTTTGGGTCGTAGCAACTCTTAGTTGTGGGTGAGATCAGCTAAGGGAATCAAGTGCGTAGTGATAGACACATTTTTTTGTCTAAATTGTACTCAATGTCTCTATTGTTAGTGCTCAAATTTTGTACTTATTTTGATGCTTTGTGTGTTTGTAGGCGTTTTTGGAGAAATACACTTGTGTGGAAAAAGTTGCTCAAAAAGTGCTATTCGGACTCCCAGATAAAAGTACTAAAGGCACCCTCAATTTGGATAAGGGGCATCTCAGTTGGGCACCTGCTATTCGCACCCCCAGTTTGGTTAGGGGGACACCATCTTCTACCTTTCAAATCTATTTTTGGCGGGAAAATCTGGTTTCAAAGAACCAGAATTAGGGTTGGCAGTTTGGACGAGAATGAAGGAGACTCAACGACTGGGAATTGTTGGGATGACTTGAATGCTGGTAACAGGCATGGTATGGTCGATTTCGTCAGCTATATTTGGCTAGATTCTCGGTGAGAAGAAAACAGGGGAGTGCGTACTTGAGAAGAGTTTTTCACGGGATTGTACGTGTTCTCTGTGCATGGCGTAAGATGGATGTATGTTTAACTACTTCTGGGACGTGTTTCAGACTAATTGGAGTGTGTCAGATGTGCAAAGACGCGTGAAGATTCAAAACAGGGAAGAAATCTCTGTATCTTGCATGGGAATATTTGTTATTAACTGCCGGGAATTATTTGGAGTTATGAGAACATATTCTCGGTCAGAATGGGTATATATAGGATGCTAGCACCACAGAGAAGCAGGGTCGAGAGTCCGGGGGGGTGAGGAGAGCCAGAGAAGAATAAATTCGAGTTTTCCCAAACTCGGTTTCTGCTGCTGCTGATGATGATGAACATGAAGAACACGAAGAACGGACCATCCAAGACCGTCGTTTTCCAACAGTAACAACGACTCACAGCCGTGGGTCGTACATCAGAGGCAGACTTATTTGCCAGCGTTTGCGACACAGAGCCGTGGGTCTTAGAGCAACAGTAACAGTGACAATCCTCTGTATCGTCTTTTTTTTGGTTTGTAACAAATATAATTGTTACAAAACCCGGTTTTGAATTATTTCTCCATTTTCATCATTTGTAAACACCCTTTGAGCAATAATTATGATTTTTGAGCGTGTTTCCAACATGATGAGCGGCTAATTCTCCCACAACCAAGGCAATGAGGAAGCTATTTACGCATGAATAATTGGTAACTATTTTATTTTCTCTAATATTTAATTATAATTCACTCAATCACTGTTTTGCAGAGTTTTAAATTGTTTGTGTAATTTTCCTAATCAGTTGTGATTCAATTAGATAGGTTATGCTTTGTTTAGATAATCTATGCTTAAGGGATACAATTGATGTTTGAGAATTTGCTTGATTATTAGTGAGTTAAGATATAAAGGAATTAAAAGATAATTAGAGTTTTGGATTATTTACCATCATTAATTCATGTGTAATAGTGGAATCAGTGTCTTGGTTATTTTCTCATACCTCTCGCCCACTTTGTTAATATTTTTGTATATAATTTTATTAAATATTTAAATTTAATCTTCACAAGTCCGAGAGTTTGAACCTCATTACTACAACATCATTCAAAAATATTAATCACGTAGTATCCTGCTGGGATCAGAGACGTAAGAAGCACGACTATACCTTGAATCGGTGTGAGATTGATTAGGGTTCAAGTACATTCCAGACCGAAGTTAGCTTTGTGCTAAGCTAGTGTCTATAGCGGATTAATACAGTGTGGTGTTCAAATCTGGACTAGGTCCCGGGGTTTTTCTGCATTTGCGGTTTCCTCGTTAACAAAATTCTGGTGTCTGTGTTATTTCTTTTCCACATTATATTTTGTTATATAATTGAAATATCACAGGTTGTAAGTTGTATCGATCAATTGGTAAATTAAACCTTTGGTTGATGATTGAAATTGATTGATCCTTGAACATTGGTCTTTGGTACCATTCAAGTTATCTCTCTTATATTCAATCGGGCTCGCAAATTATTATTTGTTTGATTGCGGATTGAATTGAGATATTGAGATATAACTCCTTGATATACTTTTTATTAAGATTGAGTTTGACTGTTTAGTTGATTCTCTTGAAAGTATATTGGAGTTAGTCCATACAGATTGCTAGACGAAATATTGGGTGAGGTTGTTAGACCCCCGCTTTTTCAGTTTAGATATAAGATTTTGGGGGCATTGTAGCCGTTAGATATAGGGTAGTTCACTTGTGTTAGATCACTGCTCGGTCGAACTCGGAAGCGTTGCTATCTCAAGCTTGTTTGTCAAGTTTAGTGATTAAAACTATAAGTCTTGATTTCTAGTCTACTTATAATAATGTCTCGGACTAGGATAGATTGTGTAGTTGAGATTTATACTTCACGACGTTCATCGATTGAAGACGAAGAACTACTAAGGAGAGCTTTGTGGAACTTCATCAATAAAAGGTATGTGGAGACTGAAACTCATCTATCACTCAGAAAGTCTATTTCTACTCTATCTTCCTTCTTGAGACAAAAGTCGTATTACTATATAGTATTCGATTATACACATTTGATATTTCGAGCTGAGTTTAACTCACTTACATATTTATCGAAATATGTGTTGGTAATATTTCGCTTTAACCAAGTTCATCTTATATTCTTGACGAAAGTCAAAAGATGATCATATGAAAAGCGCCTGGTAACATCTTACATGATTTATGTGATACAATCATTTGATGTAGACTCGGAATTTCGTATTCATTATTTCAATAACTTGAAAATCGCTTTGATGCTAATAGTTAGTGAAAAACAACTATTGTCATCCTCTAAGAAAATTTCAATGATTGAAATAGAGTTTAGAACACTTAACCATAATTGGATTATAGACATAGTATGCGTACTTGCATATATCTTGATCCAAGATCGGTATAGTATGCATACCCGTATGCGTACTGGGAAGGTCAGGTAAAGTCCGGGAGCCTTGGTATGCGTACTGGCGAACTCAGTTGAAGTTCGGGGACTATTGTATGCGTACCCGTACGTGTACTAATTCAACTGTTGTTTTGGATGTGTGATAGTGTGCGTACCCGTTCGCATACTGTCGGATACAGTCCAAGTCCGGCTACTTACGTCTGCGTACCCGTTTGCATACTTGAGTGGGTTAAGTTCTAAAATCGGTTTGTTCATGAACTAATACATTTATATAATAAGGGATGCAATCTTTTGCAAACCGTGGTTATAATGTTCATAACTTGATTCGAGTGAATCAAAATCGATTTTGCTTCAATTGTGTCTTGTATACTTCTACGATAATATAAACAATTGAACAACTCTATAACTAGTTTCATTTGAGTCATTTGAAACTAGTTGTGGTTAAGAAGAATAAGGTTGATATGAAAGTGTTCATATGGATAACTTCGGTTAAATATTGTTGAGCCAACAAGGTGCACATGTTTAGGTACGGTTACTCATATCTAAATGAAGTCACTTTTCATTTTTGTGTAACAAGGTAAGTTCAATCTAACGGTTGAAAGATATTAGCTTGAGTTTAATCAGGTTTTCATCTAACTGTGAATATTGAATGCTTTGTTACCAAGGTAGCATTGATTGCAAACCCTGATTTTGAAGACTATATAAAGGAGAACTCTAGCAACTGGGAAACCTAATCCCCACACCTCCTATGTGATACTAGTTGCGACTAGAGTTGATTCTCCTTTAACCTTAGGTCTTTCACGAAACCCTGTAGGTTAACGACTTGAAGACTTCATTGGGATTGTGAAGCCACAACCCCATATTACTAACGAATAAATATCTTTCATCCAAGGTTCTGAATTGAGAAATATTAGATTGTTTCACTCAAACCCTAGACCTAGCTAATATGTTTGCGATATGAAATAAGTTGACGAGGAAGTGACTGTGGAAAAACCATATTTCAGGTTAAAGTTCCTCAGATTACTGAACAAATAAAAAGAGACCTATTGAGAAAAAGAACTAATCCTTGGGTTCCATGTATAACCCTGAAAAACAATTGATGATCAGAACTTGGATGTTCATTCATTATCAGGTTGACTCTACTTTGATGATAAATATATACATCGCACTGTACGTCGAAATAATGCTCATTAAATATAAGTAAATTCGAAAATTCGGAAGTTGAACAATACAAATTCGAATCTCATTCGAAGGAAATTACTACTACATAATTTAGTTTCCATCCATACTATAATAGATAGTTCATTAAACTATATGAGCTCCAAAAAAAGAAAAAAAGTTTATAAGGAATAAACAAATAATGTAATGAGCAAACTAAAACAATAATAATAATAATAATGTAATGCAAATAAGCAAACTAAAAGTAAGGAAATTGATCTAGCTAGCTAGCTACATGCTTATTTATTTTTATTATTAGAGAATAATACATGATATAATAAACCTTAATTCTTCCAATATTCACTTTGTGTAAGAGATTACTATGTTCTTAAACACAAATTCAGAACTGAAAACAGTTTTTTGCCTTACGTAGATCATCGCGCCACAACATAATTATTTCCAACGTTCTTCTTGCGCATAACTTGTGCACATATGGAGAGGGAGAAGAAGAGCATTACCATGGTAAATATGATCAAAATATTGGAGAGGTCTCCATAGGATCTTCCTCAAGAACTTGTCCAGTTGCTTCATCCAGGAGCCACTTCTCTAATAAAGAAAATGGTGGTTGGTTTTGATCATCTTCGATCAACCCTTGGTGATCACTCTCCGAGATCGAATCAACCCTATCTTCGATTGGAGCAGTAGCCGCTGTAGTAGTGGTAGTTGTTTGAGGTTCCTCTGGGGATGCTGATGTCGTCGACCCATGAATTGTAGTCGAATCTGAAGAAGATTTCTGCTCCCAACAAGCCATATTACTTATGTTTTCAAATGTTAAAAGAGATTCAAAGTAATCTGCCTCATTTGAGATAAGATCATCATCGTCATTGCAGGATTCTTGTACTTCAACTTTCTTAACAAGTTGCTTGTCATCATCAAGGTTATTGTTACCACTATGGCTAGTGTTGTGGTTGTTGTTCTTGGAGTTATTGTTGCCATCGAGTAGTACTTTCTCTTCTGTTTGGGTAGCCTTTGATTTGAGTGTAGTACTACTACTAGTATTCAACTTATTAGGAGAAGTCTTCACCCAACCTTCCAAGAGTCTTGAAATGTTTTCTGTGCTTGAAGCATAAGAAATAGTTGAGGTAGTACTACTAGTATTACTACTACCTACACTACTTCTATGACTACTAATGAACTTATTTAGGGCTGAATTTTGATGGATCAAATGATGATGTTCTAAGTTTCTTATTCTATCATAACTACTACTATAATCTTTGCTAAAAAACTGAAAGCTGGTTGATGAATCCGATGACGATGATGATCCCAAATGATGAGGGTGTAAAATGGAGTGAAACTTCTTCAGTTTCTTCTTTAAGTGTGTATTCCAATAGTTCTTTATATCATTATCTGTTCTTTGTGGAAGATATGAAGCTATTGCTGCCCATCTGTGTAATTCCCCCCAAAAAAGAAAGGCTCAAGTTATTAAAATGGCAGATTATGTGCTGACTGATTTCAAAATTAAACAAAAAAAATAGTAGGGCTGATGAGAGAACTGTAAATATACATACTTGTTGCCCAATAAACTTTGAAGACTTATTATCATCTTTTCTTCTAGTTCAGTGAAATTTCCTCTCTTGATTCCTGGTCTTAAGTAATTAGTCCATCTCAACCTGCAACTTTTGCTGCACCTTAGCAAACCTAGAATAAGACGACAACAAACAAACAAACAAAAATTAGGTTAAAGTATATATATACGAAAAGTTTAATGATCACCATGCATAAAATCAAATTCATAAGAAGTTGGAAGTAGAGAGAGTAGTAAGGATATTGTATACTTACCAGTATTAGTTGGAACCGATCTCCAATTCCCTGGTCCATGGTCTTTGATGTAGGATGCTAAAATTAGGTCTTCTTCAGGAGTCCAAGGTCCTTTCTTGATACCAACTTTATCACAACAAGGAGGTCTTCCCATGGCTTGCTTGCTTTCTTTTCTTTGCTCCTCTATTTTTGTATGATCTATCTTTTAAACTGATTATACAAGGATATCTTCAACTTTCCTTCTCTAGAAAAAACAAACTACCATTACTTCTGCTCAGTACTACTACTCCTCATGAACTGGATAATAACCATGAACATGTGACTCACTATATATACAAAATGAATGAATTGCAAAATAACTTCATGAGGGAGAGAGGGAGAGAGAGAGAGAGAGGGGTATAATAGCTGTTCTCACTCCTTTGATGATCTGATCTACCTCTCTGACTTACTTAGCTTTTTTTCTAATAATAACTTTCTCATCAAAACATATTAAATTCAGTCAAATTTACACTGCTAAGTTGTAGAAATTGTGTTTTTACGAAATCATGATTTATTTATTTGTTGTGTTTACTAGCTAGATACAGCAGTAGTAATGGTGTGTGCATATATGCATGTACGTTCCTTTTGGGGTTCACATGGATCGTACGTGCATGACTTGCTGTTTCTCAACAAAAAAGTTGAAAATCAATTATTATTGGTTTTCAATGCGCGGTTTATAAATTATGATGTGAGTTTGGTTTTCTTTGGAGTAATTGCTGATATTAAGTTTGTAGTAGTAACTGATTTGATGAATACTGAATAGGTTAACCCTAAAAAAGTTACTTGATGATCAGAAGTTCAGAACTATAGCAGTATTTATTGCAGTAGATTTTATGATCCACGAGACTCCACGGTATTGTCTCTTTACTTTACCATTGTTCAAAACTTTTGTTCATGGCATTGATTTTTCATTTTAGACTTTTATGTTACAAACAGATGTTTTTGTCTGATAATTTCATATCAAACCAAACATCTTCTTAATGGATTGTTCTCTATTTGAATCTGACGTTATCTGAGTAACGGGAAAAAATTAATATTAACAAACAAAAAGAACACAGAGTAAACAAGAATTTATTTTAGATTTTCGTATGAACTTTAGTGTTCGGTTTTAGCTTCTTTTCTTCTTTCTTTTTTCTTGAAGCATGCCCGTTTTTAGCTGTTTTCTAGTCCAAATTATCTATAGGCAAACTAAATAGTTTCTCTAATTTCTATATAATGGTATTATTTGCATAACTTAGTTGAGTATTCTAAGAAATATGGTTGCTTGTGTGTCTCAAATCCGAAAACTTTGCCAACTACCATTAACTACATGAATAACTCTACGCGTATTTACTTATTTTACATGTGTTCTAGGGCTGCACACTGTATGGCGGTTTGGTATTGTTGACCTTAAACGGTAGTTAGCAGGCATAATATTCACCAATAGTGGATATCTTTCCAATTTCTTTGCATTTCTTCCAGTCTTTTGAATTTTGTTGTTTTGGGTTGACTGTTGTTCTCACAGCCCCTGATCAAAAAGAATAAAGCCCTATCAAACAGTTCCAAGCCGACAACAATTTAAAAAAACATACTCCTATCATCCCAAAATGATGACTTTTAAATTGTCCCAGTAATAGGTGGCCTATATCATTAAAAAATGGGATATTTCTAAAATTATCATTTTAATTCATTATTGTTAGTATAAGAAATATATATAATTTGATAGTCATGTTTACATTCGTTAATTACGCGTTTTAAATTCAGTGGTATAAAGTTTACCAATATCCGTCGTACAATTGTAAAATTACTTAAAAACAGTTTTCTCTTCTCCCTTCTTAAGAAGAGGAAGGATCCCTTCACACTTTTATTCTCACACTATCTTACACATTGGACGTCATTTTTGTGAATAAAAACCAAACCGTAATGGATTTGAAGCTAATATTCTAGGGCCATGTTCCTCTTACCAAGTTTTACATGCCTACCAAAAATGAGCACATTTCGAAATATAAAACCTCACAATCTACCGATCTTAATTTCAGTGGCTAAAAATCAGTTGATTTTCGACGGCTCATTTTCAAAGTAGTAGATGGTGTAGTTATACGTCTAGGAATATGCTCATTTTCGGTAGAAAAATCGAACTTTGTAAGAGGAACATATCCCAGCATATTAGCTTCAAATTCGTTATTGTTTGGTTTTTATTTGTAAAAAATAACGCTCAACGTGTGAGATAGTGTGAGAATAAAAGTGTGAAGGGATCCCTAGAATATAAAATTGAAACTAAATCATCTATTTAAGGACGAAGAAATTATAAAGAAAAAAATAATAATCGTAGGTTTTAAATATCTAATGAGTGATTCTAGGTTGACCGGGAATTTTTTCCTAGAAATGCACCGTGAGAGGATCCCACAGACATAATTCTGCGTTCTTATCATTGGGATGGGAAAGGGTAGGAATGGGCCTCACCATCCTCTCACACAGTGCATTCTTTCCGACAAAATCACGATGTGTTAATCATTTTCGATATCCAATAGTCTAGTTAAAGAAAATGTCGGTCATCTATAACCGAAAACAGTAAACTTTTCATTAATAGACTCCTAAATATGTGCGAACCTGTGATTCTCGTAAGAATTTAACTAGATTAAGATCAAACGACGATTGACGAATGAACCTAGGGATTACACTAAATGGTTTAAACCGTTGGCTTTTGGTTAAGTTTGAGGATTCGCCAGAACCAAATTACAATCTAACGGTTTTCACAATATTAAAAACATCCCAAAGTTAATCGATTTTGGTTTGGTGCATGCTGTTTCACGGTTTGGAACAGGTTTTATGCAATCTTATGTTTAGGTGCTTGTATATGTACGTATAGCTTACACGCATCCTTAAAAACTTCGTCTTACTCATGTGTTTTGGTTTGATGGTCCACCAGAACTAGATAAGGATCTAACATTTTCTCGATACTGAACCATCTGCACGAACCCATAAATGAACAGTCTGGTGTAATAATCCGTTTGGTTTGATGTGGTTTCATCATTCATGTAGGTGTAGATAATCCACCAGGATAGGTGGCAAGATCCTAAGTTGTGATACACCAAAGAATAAAGAGCGGCGAAGCACAAAATAGAACCAAACGGCACAAAGAGCGAGGTATCACGTGGGTCGGACGTGATGGCCCAATAGTCGGATGTGACGTGACCCTTATCCTCTGACAGGTCGGGCGAATAATCAGAAAGCACTCGGTCAGACGAAGGAAGATGGTCAAACAAAGGAACGAGAAGAAAGAAGGGAGACATCGTGTTAACCAGACGATTAAGACTCGGCCTCGGGTGAAGACTATCGGTCAAACCAGAAAGTCGGCCGAGCAGTGAAGGTCCGATAGAGAACAGCTAAATTGATGTAATGTGACCAACATTGTAATTCTGTTGTATGTCGACCTTGGCCTATAAATATAAGGGCAGGTCAAGAGAGAGAGGCAGGTTAAGAGAGGAGGGAGGAACAAGTCATCATACTTGAGTTGTGAGAGCTTCACCACTTGAGAGGGAGAGAACAACTTGTAATCAAAGAAGAGCAATAATAACATTCATCCTTTGACCCCGTGGACGTAGGTAATCATACCGAACCACGTATATCCTTGTGTATACATTTGTTGTGTATGTTCACTTTGTGTTGAATCATCTTCTACTTCGTTGGATGTGGTGTGTGGTTTTATGCCACTACATTCTGGCGCCGACTAAGGGGACGTCTAAGTTCTCTGGATACCTTGACTGCATGTGCCAACAGAGACGATCCAAAAGCTCCTAAAAATACTTTGCGTGTTAGTTGATGCTATGGGGTGAACTCTGCTCGATGAAAGTCTGTATATGATCGTTTGGTTTAAAGTCTGTTGAGATAGTTAAGTTTTCGTTGTTAAGATCGAATTGTTAGCAAACATTTTCAGTTAGGTCGATCCCGAACAGTCGACTAGTCTTGCTTGTAGGCGAGTCTGTTTTTGTGTCTTAATCTTCGTTTTCATAGTATTTTTCGCACTTGTCTTCGTATTTTGATCTTAGTTTTTGTCTTGCGAGTTCAACAACGGAATACCCATAAACTCCCAAATAACATCTTTGATGTATGGTTGAAGTTGCTTGAGGTTCCATGTTGGCTGGGGAAAATGCCAAAACAACAGCACGGCGAGATTATTGGTCGCCGGTGAAGGAATCCAAGGAATCAAGGGAAGACATCCCTTTGTAGTTCCAAGGGAGTGCATAAGTCTTAGTCCAGTTTTTATCGTGGCGTGCTGACCTCATAAAAGTACGAATTTGGACCTTTTACCCACAGAGAATTAGGTGTTAATGATTTGGAGTCTAGGGAATGTAAGACAAATTGTAGTTAATGCAGAGTCGTGGTACTGAAAGCGACGTCGTGCAACTTTGAAAGTGACGTAGCATGATACCCGTCTAAAAGGAGACACTTAGAGTCTGAACAAGGCAAATTGGCGAGATCAGCATGGCAGAGTAGAGGGAATCGTACTTTTGAAACTCAGTTACTTACCACGTCAGACACGGAAGATGATGAGGAAGCATTAATCCTGCATGCTCAGGGACGAAACATCAGACGACAAGCTGAGTATCAAGAAGCCCTCGGGCGAGATCAAGAGCGACTAAGGAGATTACAACTAGGACGAGAAACAACTATCGGAATCGATCCGACGACATCGACTCAGATACCCCCCACAGTACCACCTCCACCACCTGTGATGACAACACCACCCCCTGCCCATTTAGGCCATCCAAATGGTCACTCTATCTATGAGAGTACAGATCCAACACTGCTCGCAATTCTAGAAAGCCAAAGAAGGCAAGAGACGGCTTTAAGGGATCTTTAGCAGAGGAACCTATCTCTAGAGTTCGAGAACTGTCAGCTACGGAACTTAAGGTCGAGGTCGAGAGGATCTTCTAGCCGAGGGACATCAGGACACCAAGGACGAAACGGGAAGGTACCACCTGCAGTAGGACCAAGCAATTCCGGTCGATCAGGACCACCCCCAACACCACCTATCGGAAGATACGGTCCACCCGAGGATTCATCGACAGACGACGAAAGGCACGAGAAGAATAATCAACAGAGAACACACAAGGTCCGACAATGCGACTGAAGCCAAGCTAAGAGAGTTAGAGGAAAAGATAAGGAAGTTGTCAGGAACCGGCGAAGAAGATAAGATCTCCGAGGTCATAAGCGAGGCCGACAGGACCCCTTTCACCCAAGAGCTAGAACTAAGGGCCTTCCCACCTAAGTGCACGCTCCCCACCTTCCCATCAAGGTTCGACGGCACGGGAGACGCAGTTGAGCATTTGAAGATGTACACAATGTCCCTAATACAATGGAAAAACCATGAGGTGGTAATGTGCAAGTTCTTCCTTGCAAGCTTGGAAGGCGAGGCAAGGAAATGGTTCTACAACCTCGAACTAGGAACAGTCGACATTTATGAGACTCTAGTCGAAGCCTTCCTTGAAACATAGATGCACAACAGCAGACCTCGGCCCAGGGTCAACAGGTTATTCACCTTGGCCCGATGGTTCATAGAACCTCTCAGATCATTGACCAATAGATGGAGAAATATGTGTTTAGAAATTTGGAAAGTACCAGTCGACCAGCAGATATTCGGGTTCGAAAACGCACTTGGGAGGTCGGATCCTATCTGGATAGCCATGTTCACTGAAAAACCACAAACATTGAAAGAAATGAGGAAAATGCAAGAACATTTCATCGCCCTAGAAGAAATTCAGGAAGAGTCAAGGGATAGGGGAGTGCAAGAGGCTAGTGCGGCGCCCGATTCGACATCGGACGATGTTCAAAGGCGGCCCGAGAAGAGACCGAGCCCACCTACGCGAGGAAATGGGAAGAAGGAATGGGTGGCTAAAGGAAAGAGGTCGAGGCACGAGGCGAGAACATACACCCCTTTGAATTCTCCACTAGAATAAATCTTCAAAGAGGTCGAAAAAAGGAGTGACATCATATACCCAGCTTCAAGAGGGGTACAGTTCGAGGAGACCAGGGATCACCCGGAATATTTCCATTATCATCAATATCGAGGCCACTCTACAAATAACCGTCGAGAAGTGAAAGACATCGTGCAACACCTTATTAGAGATGGTTATCTGGACAGTTCGTCCAACACCCAGCCCAGACGACCGCAGCGCCCGATGCCACCCGTTCATCAGGTCCGGATCGACAGATCCACGCAGTTTGTCAACACTATTTCCCATTCCGCCACTCAAGCGTACAATCTGAATCCTGGAATCATGTCAAGAATCCACAAGAGAGATCATAATGGGAAGGAAATTTCCAGTGTAGCAAAGGCTTTTCCGATGGAATCCTGGATGATGCGACCCATCTTTTTCTCGGCTCAGGATGTCCCGATGAACGGCCAAGCTCACAATGATCCCTTGGATATCACCCTGCTGATTAAGGAATGGGGGGTAAGAAGGATACTAGTAGATAGTGGGAGCTCAGTCGAAGTACTCTTCTACGATACGTTCAAAAGAATGGAGTTGTCAGATGATATACTCGTCCCATCGACATATCATATCTACGGTTTTAATGGGACCGTAACCATCCCAAAGAGCGAAGTAACTCTAAGGGTATCGGATGGAGGTGGTTACCTAGATACTTTAACCACATTATGCGTGGTTGATGTCGCCTCGCCCTATGAAGCTATAATCGGAAGACCATGGATCGCGGGAATCAAAGGAGTGGCATCGGCCTATCATCAAAGGCTACGATTCCCAACGTACAAGGGGATAGATGAGGTCGTTGGAGATCCACAAGCAGCCCGACAGTGCATGCAGGTCGATGCCCAGATAAATGAGGAGCGGCAAGCACGACAAAGGGGAGAGAAGAAAAATGCTAAAGAAGCCAAAGTCGCAGAAGAACTGGAAAGAGTTATTTCGCAGGCGGTCATGACTTACGAAGCACAAGGAAACGAGCCTTCATAGCAATTAAAGGATACGGCGCCGGTGAAGGAATCAAAACCAAACTTCTCGGCCGTGGAACCTACTCGGGAGATTAATTTGGGAACTGAAGAAGAACGAAGGGTGGTAAGGATCGGGTCCTTACTATCGGACGAACAAGTAAACCAGCTCGTGGCGGTGCTAAAAGAAAACATGGACGCATTCGCATGGAACATGCACGATATGGAGGGTATAGATCCGGAGGTATGTTGTCACCATCTAAGGATCGACCCAAGCTTCAAGCCAGTCCGACAAAAGATGAGGCGAATCGCACCAGAATTACAGGCGACCGTCGAGAACGAGCTAAGAAGTTACAGGAATCGGGAATAATTAGGAAATTGCACTACCCAAAGTGGATATCTAACATGGTCGTGGTACCAAAGAGAAACGTAGGAGTCATAATCTGCATCGACTTCAGCGACCTGAACAAAGCTTGTCCGAAGGACAGTTTCCCTCTCCCAAGTATCGACCAACTTGCGGAATCTATAATGGGGTACGAGGCACTAACGTTGATGGACGGATACGCGGGGTATAACCAGATCCCGCTGGCTCCCGAGGATCAAGAACACACCTCCTTCTTTACACCAAGGGGCCTATACTGCTACACCAAGATGTCGTTTGGGCTGAAGAATGCAGGCGCCACATATCAGAGGTTGGTGGGCGACATGTTTGAAGACCAGATCCACAACACCATTGAGGTCTATGTCGACGATATGCTAGTAAAAAGTCGCCTAGCCAAGAATCACATCCGAGACCTACGGGAAATTTTTCGAACGATGAGAGAATATAAAATGAAAGTTAACCCGACCAAATGCGATTTTTGGGTCACATCGGGCAAATTTTTGGGATATATCATCACTACAAAGGGGATAGAAGCATATCCCAAGAAATTCAGAGCCATCCTCGAGATGTCGTCACCAGCCATAATAAAAGACGTACAAAAGCAGAACGGAAGTATAGCAGCATTGGGGCGATTCATATCTCGGTCGTCCGACAAATGCAAGGATTTCTTTAGCACTCTTGAAAGGGAGAGAAATTCAAATGGACGGACGCCTGTGAGGAGGCGTTTTAGAATATTAAGCTACATCTTACAAGTCTTCCAGTATTACAAAGACCCGAGCCATCGGAGGTCCTCACATTATACCTCAGAGCAACTTCATATGCTATCAGTGCAGTCTTAGTTCGAAATGAAGGGAGCGAGGAAAAGCCTGTTCACTTCATCAGCAAAACATTAAGTCCGGCCGAGAAAAATTATACAAGGATGGAACAGATGATTCTAGCACTATCTTTCGCCACCCTGAAGATAAGGACGTATTTCCAAGCCCATCGGATCCGCGTGCTCACAAAATCACCTATTGAGGTGGTACTGGACAATGCAGGCCGATCTGGAAGGATCTCCAAATGAGGGGCGCAAATTAAACAGTTCAATGTTTTCTACGAAATGTGGACAGCAGTGAAGGCACAAGTAGTGGCAGATTTCTTGGCAGATTTTCCACTAAGCGACGAAGATGAGGTCGAGGACATACCCGGAATGGAAGAAGATCGAGAAGACCCGGCCGACTTACTCGAAGCAAGTAGCCCATCACGTTGGGAATTATTCGTCGATGGAACGTCGAACAAAGATGGATCGGGACTTGGGATAGTCTTTACCACACCAAAGGGTTGAAAAATGGTCCATTCGTCTAGATTGGAATTTAAGGCGACAAACAACGTCACCGAGTACGAAGATGCGATTCACGCCCTGAGATTAATCGTCGAGATGGGCCTAAAAGATGTAAGAATAACTAGTGACTCGCAGTTGGTGATCCGACAAATCACAGGCAAATACGCCATCCACGACCCGATTTTACAGAAGTACTGGGAGCTCGCCCAATTCTATATCGACCAGATCCCCAGCCCAAATTTCGCCACATATGCAGAAAAGATAATCGACATTCAGACGCATTGGCATATATTGCATCCCAGCTCACAGACCCAAGTGTGGAGGGTATTCATGTCATGAGACTCCTCACCCCATCTATACCAGATATACCCGAGGTGCACGTCGACGTGGCTATCAACATGGCCGACAGATATCCGGACAGAGATTGGAGAAAGTCGATTCATTCCTACTTGGAGACAGGCGAGTTACCCAAGGGGCGACTCGAGATCAACAAAGTGAAAAGCAAATCGGCCGCTTGCGATCTAAGAGACAGAATCCTATACAGGAAATCATACCTGGGACCACTCTTAAGATGCTTAAGTAAGGAAGAAGGCCAGACAATCTTGAATGAACTACACTATGGAGCAGCCGGAAATCACAGCTCGGGACGAAGTCTGTCAGCGAGAGCGAAAACGATGGGATACTTCTGGCCGTATATGAACGATGATGCAAAACAAATGGTGCAAGCTTGTGAAGAATGTCAGCGGTATGGTAAGAAGATACATGCACCTTCAGTAACTCTAAACTCGGTAGTAAGCCCCTGGCCCTTCGCAAAGTGGGGATCGATATCGTGGGACCATTACATGTGGGATCGGGGCAGAGAAAATACTTAATAGTAGCGATGGATTACTTCACTAAATGGGTGGAGGCGGCACCACTGAGACATATCCGTGACAAGGACGTCTTCAGGTTCATTTGGGAGCACATCATATGTCGTTTCGGAGTACCGGCGGCCATCGTTTCGGATAATGGAAAACAACTCCAGGGAGAAAACATCGACCTACTATTTAACACCTACAACATCAGAAAAATCAAGGCTACCCCCCATATACCCTCAAAGTAATGGGCAGGCCGAGATCACAAACAAAACTATCGCCGATAATATGAAGAAAAAATTAGATGGAGAATACGGTAATTGGTGCGAAGAAATCTACAATGTTTTATGGGCCTATCGAACCACTCGAAGGGAAGCAACAGGGCTATCACCTTTCATGCTGACCTATGGAACCGAAGCGATACTACCAACTGAAGCAATGATACCCACCACAAGAACTGAAGCTTGGAGGCGAAACATATCGGCAGATCTAATATTGTCCAAGCTCGATGATTTGGAGGAAACAAGGGAGATGGTATTGCAAAAAATAGAGAAATTACCAAAGGACATTACTACGAGAATACAACAAACGATTTCGACCAAGAGAGTTTCAACCGGGGCAGTTAGTATTGAAATATCTAGTCGATTGGGAACGTGACAAAAAAGGCGGTAAAATAGCGGCAAGGTGGGGAGAACCATACACAATCGTGTCTAAAGCTGGCGAGGGAGCTTATTTATTACTCAAACCAGACGGCAAACCCGAGTTAAAACCGTGGAATGCTCAACATCTGAAACTCTATTACCCATGAGGGGTTCGAGGGAAACAGGTAAACATACTTGTCATTCATTTCTTTAAAACCGCGAGGGGTAGGAAATATGACCTGAGCGACCAATGGTCATTCGTACTCGGGGCAAAGCCAGTGAGAAAGTGTCGAGGTGACTTACACTCGAATGGTCATTCGTACTCGGGGAAAAGCCAGTGAGGAAGTGCCGAGGTGACTTACACTCGAATGGTCATTCGTACTCGGGGAAAAGCCAGTGTGGAAGTGCCGAGGTGACTTACAGTCGACTGGCTATTCGATACTCGGGGCAGTGGCAGTGTGCAAGTGCCGAGGTAGCCTAAGGGTATTGGTGGTTGGAAGCCAGATACCAAAGGTTGTTAAGATACGATTTCTTCTCAGCTAGGTAACCTACTTACATCTGAAAGGTGACCCCCATCGCAGGTGGTCGTGATCACTTTCCCGAGTTGGTTGGTCGATAACCACTCGGGATTATCGGGCCTAGACCTAGGGCGACTATAACCCTTCCACTGAATCTAAAAGATAGTGATGAGATACATCGGCTGGGACATGGCATCGGGCTCGATGACCCTCCTTGTTGAGTGTGTTCGACAGAAAAGGCACTAATAACCAATACATGTGACATCAAATGCAGGTGCGTAACATAAACAACAAGATAAGGCTGAAATTGTCAAGAGAATTGTCAACACAATGGAAAAGGTGGAAATTGTCAAGGAAAATAGAAAAGGAAAAACAAGCTTGGCGACGCAGCACCCCATTTAAATAAATTGTTCAAAGAAGCATGGGACAAGTGTTCAAACGAATTACAACCCACAATAAAGGGCAAATTAGTGGCGCAGCACTACAAAAGGTGTGATCAACTCCTGGGTGGAACAGCATCGGCCCCTCCCTTCCTCTGAGCAACCTCACGGCGTTTTTGCGCGATGTACTCGTTTACACCGGCCTTGATCGCCTCAGCAAGCTCGCTCTGATGAGCGTTTCTCTCGTCCACAATCTGCTGAGAAAGCTGCTCGGACCTCGACTCGGCGGCTTGGAGCTTAACCTTCGTCTCTCCTTCATCCTTCTTCCACTACTACACCTCTTGCCCGAGGTTGTTCACATCTCGCTCAAGATCCTTAGCACGACCCTGCTTGGCTGCAACAAAACATTATAAGCATGTTAAACACAGAATATAGCAGAACACGGAGTAAAAACAACAAATTAACTCGGTCTTAAGGCCACCCCAGCATGCACTCCAGAGACCTGATAGGGTTGACAACACATATTCTAACGACTCCACGGACTTGGACAACTCATACTCGGCCTTAGAAAGCTTCAAAGTTAACTCATTATAGTATTGTTCATTGAATTCATTCGAAGGGCAATATTTCTTGTGATCGCTCCACTCGGCCCTCTGACGATTGTAGGACAATTGTAGCATCGATAATTGGGCTTGGGTCCACTCTAGGTCACTGGACAGCTTATCGAAACCCTTGGTCCTTTCAAGAATATCTCGGTTGGACTGTTCGGCCACAACTTTTTCCCTCAAAATTCGTCGTCGATCTTCATGAAGATCTCGATTTTCAAGCCTAAGGGAACCATTTTGACTCTCCAGATTATCGGCTAGTAACGTTTTATCACCAGCAAGTCTCTGAAACATGCCCAAGCGATCCCGTAAGTTATCTATCTCCTCGAGGACATACTCAAACAGGTGATATATGTCCAATTCCTATTAAAGTTGCTGGATCTCGGCCTCCTGTCGGTCTATCTTCCCATCCTTATTGGAAATTCGTTGTCGAAGATTCTCCATAAGATCTTTCTCGATATCCCATTTTCTCTTCATAAGCCTATACTCCGAAGAAGCGTCTAGATCTATACTAGATATTTCGGCTAGAAGAACAATAATTGACTCAGGACATTGGTACGAAGAACTCAATCATCACAATTATGTAAACAATATACCTTGCGCATCGGCGAATTTGATCTCCAGATCACGAGATCGTTACTTCTCCTGCTGAAGAGCAACCTCCAACTTCCTAATCTCTTGTCGGCGGAGTGCAGCCTCCAACCTCGACCGATTCAACGCCTACGAATTCCATCCCAAGACGAGATTAGTAAGGCCCGATAACATCATAAGGAAGAGTTCAAACAAACCACTTACCAGACTATCAAAGACCGGCGCAATGTCATGATACAGGGGCACGGCAGCAATCATCTGCTCATCAGTATAGGAGCCGAACTCCTCCGAGTGTAACGCGCCAAGAGAATCACACATAGGGCCCGATATGGTAAAGGATGTCTGAACACTCGAGGGAGACCCAACATCCTTCTGGGGCAGCTTTTGTAGCGATGTTTGGGTCGGCCCCTGAGCTCCAGGCTGCAGATAGGAGTCATAATAGCATTTTCCACAGGAACCTCCCCTTCCTTTTGACCACCAGCATCCTCATCAAATAGCTGCTCGTCCCCGAATATATCGTCCTCATCATCTTGATCGGGAATGTCCATCACAACGTCCGAGCTTTTCAGCACCACTCCCTTCGCCGCCACCTTTCCCCGAGGAGGATTACGCCTTGGAACCAAACCTTCACCACCAACAGTATCGGACCCTCCAACATCTTCATCCTCACGCCTAGGGAATTTCTGCACAAATTTCAGCGTCAGAACACGTGAAGGCAAAAAACATGGGCAAGTACACGTACTTAGAATAAAAGCTATATGTTTGTTACCTTCCCCTGGTCTTCCTCGACCCTTGTGCCAATGCTCATCTTCTTGGAAATAGAAGTCGATTTGGTAGGCTCGCCCTGAGGCTTAACCTACGACAAGAAAGTAATCAGTACCCCAAGCCGATACAGCAGGAATCAAAGAAAGTGGAAAGAAAGCAACATACCCTATCATCGTTGATCACCCAGAATGGATAAGGCTCTGCAGGAAATTGAGGAGGAGGAAAGCTACCATGCAAAATTTGGCCGCGAACAAGAAGTGGAACTCGGTCCCAGTATGGGTCATTGGTGTGGAGAGCACTCTTGTTGGAACCTTTACCAAGGGGATCAACATCTAGCATCAATCTGTCAACACCCTCGGGCATAGATTTCTGACGGTGAGGGATAGCAGCAAAACCAGCAAGGTCGCCATTGGTAGATGTCCCGCTCCGGTAGTTCACGATAAAATTGGCAGAAGTGTAATCGGGAGAGTCTCCAGACTTATAGGTCGACCAATCGGCCGTAGAACCGCGACCCTCGCCTCGGTCTCTCCACTCATTCATCAGACGGAAAGTGTTGTCATTCCACTGAGTCAAGGCCCGATACGGACGAAGCTGCGACAATACCTCATAGTAGAAAGGGCTGGCAGGGTTGTATAGAGGAAAGCGAAGACCAAGTTCCAACTGCCCACGAGTGACGATGACCGCCTCGGACGACTGCTCATGCTTATCGACATCGGTCTTCTTCAACACACCCGTTTGGCCCGAGACTAGGGTCACTTCATAGTTTTGAAGACCGAATTCTTCCTTCAACTGTTGAATAAACTCATCATCAGACAAGTATTTGGAGACTCTCTTGTCAGCCCTACATGAAAAAGAGGGAGAATCATCAGGAAAAAGGGAATTTATAGCACGATAATCGTGATGGGAATGACTCTCAAGCCAAAATAAGGAATCAAGAGAAACAACATCTCCCTCGGAGAAGGTATCACTCACGCACCTTTTTTCAATCATTGACGGAGAAGAAGTAGCCATGGCAGAAAGCGAATGGAGAGATATGAACTTTGATGGAGAGAGAAGTAAAAAGAAGAACCAGCCACGACTGTCGCAAACCTCACCAACAGAAACAGTGAAGATGAAGACTGTGAAGATAAAAGGGTCACCGGAGTTAATGGCGTCGGCAAGGAAGGAAGGTGAAGAAGAAGAAAGAACAACGCTTGGTTTCTCTGAAAATGGCGAATAGAGGAAAGAGAACATAAAGGGAGATATTTATATGATGAAGTGTCTTGACCGACAGCAGCGGTTACAAGTCATAATGGGATGTTTAGTGGGGAACTGCATGGAGGAATTCTCGGCATGCTCAAGGACGTGAGAAGGTGGAGCGATTTTCTTTCCCTCGTGCCAAGCACACGAGCGAAAGAAGGGGCATAAATGTAGGTGTAGAAAATCCACAGGGCTAGGTGGCAAGATCCTAAGCTGTGATACACCAAAGAACAAAGAGCGGCGAAGCACAAGATGGAACCAAACGGCGCAAAGAGCGAGGTATCACGTGGGTCGGACGTGATGGCCCAATAGTTGTCGGATGTGACGTGACCCTTATCCTCTGACAGGTCGGGCGAACAATCAGAAAGCACTCGGTCAGACGAAGGAAGATGGTCAAACAAAGGAACGATAAGAAAGAAGGGCGACATCGTGTTAACCAGACGATTAAGACTCGGCCTCGGGTGAAGAACTATCGGTCAAACCAGAAAGTCGGGCGAGCAGTGAAGGTCCGACAGGGAACAGCTAAATTGATGTAATGTGACCAACATTGTAATTCTGTTGTATGTCGACCTTGGCCTATAAATATAAGGGCAGGTCGAGAGAGAGAGGCAGGTTAAGAGAGGAGGGAGGAACAAGTCATCATACTTGAGTTGTGAGAGCTTCACCGCTTGAGAGCTTGTAATCAAAGAAGAACAATAATAACATTCATCCTTTCACCCCGTGGACGTAGGTAATCATACCGAACCACGTATATCCTTGTATCTACATTTGTTGTGTATCTTCACTTTGTGTTGAATCATCTTCTACTTCGTTGGATATGGCGTGTGGTTTTATGCCACTACAATTCATGTACGGTTTGGAACGGTTGTCGTACAGCTATTTGAGTTGGATATGTTAACATTGCCCTTTAAGGATCAGCGCATTCTTTTGTATACTATATACTGATCTTTTGATAAGTATTTAGAGATTTTTCAAATGTTTATCCTTGCGTTGAAATCGTGTTTCAATGGCAAATCCTTTATCATTCTCACTTCCATCAACAACGGTGATCATCCGCGTGGCAGAAGAGAGAAAGAGAAGGTAAGTGTTCTCGTCACTGCATGCACCTTTTGTTTTTAATTTTATTTCTGGTCTTTGTAAAGTATATACAGTAGGCATTTAAAAAAGAAAGCCAATCCTAACCATTTTGATTCAGCTACGTGTGGAAGGGGTGAACAATGTTTACAAATCTAAATAATTGTCGAAAAAAGATTGTGGACTAGATTCAATATGAGTTGAATTCGATAAAGAGGGGTTACCATCATCAACAACAAAAAGAAAATTAGAAAAGTAATAAAGCAAACACTAAATTGGTTAAAAAGACCAAAATCAATAATTTTTGGGTGAAATGGACAGTTAGATTTTGATACTGTTTAAATGGACAAAAATGTAAAAATAGGCAGGATGTAACCAGTTTCATCGTGCCCATTTTCAAATATTTTTTCTTATTTTTAATTTACACATGATGTATCCAGTTTCATCTTTGCTATTTTTTAAATTTAAGCTAGGATGAAACTGGTTTCATCCTTACTATTTTTTTTTTGGCCATTTCATCCAAACTATTTTTTACTCGTCCATTTGAACCGTGATTTAAAAATATTTGGACAAATGATCCATTTTTCGTAAAACAAAGAGGGGTCAAATTAAAGAAAACCATTATTAATCCAGAATTCCTTCGCATAGGATTAGTATCATTAGCTGCATTTAACGAAGTGTTTGCAAGTGACTATGATGAAAATGATTGCTGGCTAGCCTGGATGACATAGTTTATATATAACCTTATGGACCTACTCGAACTCCATTAATTAAGATTCATAAGGCTGCTCCAAATGGGAGTAGCATTTCAATTACCCACGATTTCCATGCTCCTTTGCACTTCCGTGCTCTTGTATGGATATGAGGCGTTGTTTTGCTGATGTTCTGCCAAAATAATCTGTAAGATTTTGTCTCATTTTACTGTTAGGTGATCACAACTAATAATATACAGACGCATCACTCTGGTTTAGCTTGTGATACCTTGGGTCGCACTGCAACCTACAAAAATACTCAGCGTTGGTGTCTATAAATCTTTCCAAGGCTTGAAAACCATACATCCCAAATGCATGGTTTCTTTTAGGGAAAATTGGGAAACTGCCTCAATTTGGACTGCAATCTTGGAAAACTGTCCCAACGTTAAAAAAAGTTGGAAAACTGCCCCACTGTTAGAAATCTCAGTTAACTCCGCGTGTGCGAGTTCTCACGTGCCAAAAAAGACAAAAATACCTCGAACCGCTAAGATGTTGCCACGTATGCGAAAGATCTGACGGACTGAGATGAAGAAGTAAGCACGTGACTCGCACGTGATATTCAGTGAAATTACCAAAACAATATTACCTTTTCCCATTTTGACTTCTGTGACCATTGTCTCAAATTGCGACACGTCGCCGGAGTAAATGCTTACAGCCGTTGATTGATAACACTACCAGATTCTTCCACGTGTCATGTAAAGAATGCAAGGCATTCCAAAGGGTTTCCGATGCACACTTTGTTGCACAGCACAAGAAATTTGCTGATCAGGAAAATGCTCTACGTGAACAATTTGAAAGTAAAATGCTTTCATTATGTAAGCATAACATATGAATTGCACTACTAATTTTATAACAATAAAGACCATACCATCATACCATAATAAAGGCCATACCATAATATCATAATATATGACAACCATATTATCTTTAGGTAACATAACATAACCGGTCTTCAAAGTTTTTGGGAAGCATAACATAGCCAGTCTTCAAAGTTTTTGGGAAGCATAACATAACCGTAAGTCTTAATACAACCATAATACCACTGACCACTAGAATAAAGAAAAACTAGACTAGACATACTTTGAGTTAGGCTTTCTTTGCCTTTTTGATGATGGTTCACAAATATTATTTGTCTGGTTCTGTATGTTAACTGTGCCATGGTAAGTTCGACTAAACAAACCAGCAGCAGAGGTTGATGTAGCTCTATCAGCAGCAGCACTTTTGCTTGAAGATGCAGTTGCTGATGCAGATTTTAATGCAGATTTCTTCCTGATCTTCTTTGTGTCTATAGTTCCTACAACAATAGTATCTCCATCAACAAGAATCTCTGTTCTCACTCTTTTCTTCTTTGGATTAGATCCAACAGGCCCACCCTTGCATGTTCTGTTGTTGTGATCATCACCACCACATGTACTACAATGCCTAGGTTTGCTTTGTTTATTCTTCTCCATCCAAGATTTCTTCCTTCTTACACAAGGTCTTCCAGGATCTCTTATTCTGATTGGAGCAACCAGATCCACCTTAGACTACACAAGATGAAGAAAGGGATTATGTTCAGTATTCTTTATATACCTAAATCTAGAAAGAAAACAAAAAAAATTATAAAGAAAAAGTACAAATAAGATAATGTTATTTAAAAAAAGATTCTCAAAACAAGCAATAAAGGTCACCTGACTTTCCCACTCATCAATGTCTCCTAGTGGAGTTATTGACCAAGAGTAAGTGGTCATATACATGTCCACAGTATAATACTTACTACAGTACCTGCAAACATAAATAACCCATTCATTGATTACTGCAACCTATAACACACACCACTCATTCATTGAAGCTCTATATTCTATAAATTGTAGGGATTATTATTGTGAAAGATTACTCACATTGCCCAACTGGGATTCAATCTATGCAAAACACAGGTAGCATGCACACATGGAAATTTTCTTAGTTGCCATTGTCTGCAAGTGCAAGTTTTTTCTTCAATTTCAACAGTAAAGACCTTCTTTGTGATTTGATTAGTCACCTCATATGTCTTCATCTCTTCTGCAGGGTCAACATCAAAGTTTCCTCTAAGGGACTCCATCACCTCAATGAGATCTTTGGCACCAGGTACTAGATCACCAGATTGCCATGTTTGAGCTAGTTTCCTTCTCTTGTAATACAATCCATTAACCAACTGTGTGTACATGGTGACCAACTTGATGATAGGTTTGTTTGTAAGTTTTTTAGCCATGTTGTTAAAGCTTTCTGAAAAATTGTTATTTATATGTTCACAAGCAACATCGTGTGGGAACCATGACCTTGCCCAGTGTTTTGGGTCCAAATCCATCAAATACTCATGTGCATCACTATTAACTTCTAGAATTTCATCCATATGTACCTAAAAAATATGTAATAGGTGTAGTAAATTACTACTGACAATTACCACAAAAAAGTACAACAAATTTACAAATAGTACGTACCTTCCAGTGACTATACTTATAGGCTTTCGCAGCCTGCCATAGAAGGGTTGTCAGTTTTTCCCCTTTGTATCCATTGTTCTGGAAATTCTGGTATAGATGTCTGCAAAAAAGGTAACAAACGGTTATCCAAATTATCCAAAATAAAATTGTTGTGGTACAAATAATAAACAAAATTTGTATTACCTAAAGCAAAACCTATGATTTGCCAGTGGAAATAACTCAGTCACTGCCTCGGTAAGACCATTTTGTCTATCAGAGATAAATGTCAATCCATACTGATCTGGTATTTTTTTCTTCAATTCTTTCAAGAAAATGTACCAATTAGCCTCTGTCTCTGCCGTACCAACACCCATAGCAATTGGGAATATGCTATTTTCACCATCTCAACCTGTAGCAGCCATCATTACACCACCTAATTTACCTGTCAAGCGCATTGCATCAAGCCCTATAACCAATCTACAACCATTTGAGAATCCTTTAAGTTGTGCGCTGTATGATATAAATAAACTCTCAAATCTATCAACATCTCCATCTTTGGCATAAGTGAAGTGGCCAATGCTTCCAGGGTTCAAAGTTGTAGCAGCGGTACAAAGTTGTGGAACTTTGGTGAACTTTCCTCAAAAGTGCCATTCAACTTGCCTAGGACCAGATTTTGTTTACACAAAAAAAATTGAATTTTCACTTAAGTTAGCCATGTGAATTTCTTAAACAAAGAACCAATAAACTGAAGAAGAAATAATGTTAAAAAATGTCATACCCTTGCATCATTTGCAACCCAATAAGGTATGTCAACCTTTAATTGGGGCCAAATGATTTTTTTCATGATTTTTCTACCCTTCTTCAAAGAAGTGGAAGCAGTCATTGTCTTCAACAAGTAATCTGCTACAAATCTAGAATTACATTTTGGGTTTTTATCAGCACCAGTCCTCTTACATTTGTGTTCTAAGTTGCATCTCCTGACAGTTACAGTCTTACAATTAGGAATTGCTGTTGCACTCACATTCCATTCACAGTCATTGATGTGTCTGAACTTGCAAACAGCATAACATCTTTCTTTATCTGTCTTCTTAATTTCATACTGCATAAATTTCAGTACTGCATATTCTCTTAGATGTTTCTTGAAAGCAACTATGTCTGGAAATGCCATTTTAGTACACAACACACCAGGTTCAGGGTCAGGTGCTTCTTCATTCTCCATTGTCAAAGTTTGTTTCCCAATATAGCCACCATAGTATTTTTCTCATTCTTCATCTTCATCTTCATCCATCTCATACTGATGACCATCAACAATTCCTTTAACATTGCGACCCAAATTCTCATCACCAGCCCCACTAGTACCACCAGCTAAATTCTCATCACCATCCCCATTACTAACAGCTAAATTCTCATCACCAGCCCCACCACTATCAGGCAAAATCTCATCACCAGACCCATCCAAATTCCATTCCACATCACCAACTCCATCCCTAACATCTTCATTATTAAAAAACTTGGACAAAAATTCTTCATAATAGGCACTATCAACAGCATCTTCGTCTTCGTCTTCATCGTCCTCATCATCTGCACTAAGATCATACTGAAATTCTGGCCTATCATCTGGATGACACTGATCTTCCGCTTCATTCTGCAGATTCACTGGGTCTTCACTAATATTAGCATCTTCAATAATTGAACATTGTGTAACAGCATCATCCCAGAACTCCGTTTCTTGCTGATCATGTATATTGTTTGCCACACTAGCTTGTGTTGTCATAACTTCAGGCACATCTTCATTACCAAAGTTCAATCTAGTTGGTCTGAACTCTGTCTTCTGTTGCTGCTTTGTAGACTGTTTCTTAGCTAGTTCAGCTAGTCTTGGACTCTTCCTAACATTAAGCTTCTTACTAACCCTTTTTTTTGGAGGAGTACTATGTAGACTAGACAAACCACTACCACTGCCACTGTGTGCACCACCAACTGAACTATTTACCTCATCACGCCACAACCAAATGGTACATCACCATCAACCATAAACACTTTATACTCAACAAATCCATCTTCATCTGGGACAGCTTTGTTCCACATTTTAATAAAGTCATTTTCCTTTTCACACATAAAATTTTCTTTATCAAACAACATAAGGTTAAACTTTTCTTCCATACCCATTTTGATCATCCTATCCTTCACCATTTGTA